>NC_089706.1:5368812-5674812 GCF_031753505.1 Anomalospiza imberbis
TGTGCCACTGAAGGGCTGCAGGACTCTCTGAACATTGCTCAGGGCAGCCCACATGGGTCTCACAGCCCCAGAGGCACTCTGTGGTGCTGCCCCACACGCCATGGGGTCTGGAGGCTTTCCCCAGCCCCACGCTTTGCTGTGGGCACCGCTGACCCGCTGCCCGACCTTGGGCTGGCACCACAGCTCCCTGTGCCATGGAAGGGCTGCAGGACTCTCTGAACTTTGCTGCTGTTTGCCTGGTACCAGGGCAGTTCATGCCCCAGAGGCATTGCCTGGTGCTGCCCCACACGCCATGGGGTCTGGAGGCTGTCCCCAGCCCCACCCTGCTGTGGGCACCGCTGACCTTGGGCTGGCACCACGGCTCCCTGTGCCACTGAAGGGCTGCAGGACTCTCTGAACTTTGCTCAGGGCAGCCCACATGGGTCTCACAGCCCCAGAGGCACTCTGTGGTGCTGCCCCACACGCCATGGGGTCTGGAGGCTGTCCCCTGCCCCACCTTGCTGTGGGCACCGCTGACCTTGGGCTGGCACCGCGGCTCCCTCCCCGTGCCACTGGATTTTCTGAGGGCTGGGCTGGGCTCAGCCGCCGTGGAAATTCCCCACCTCCCCAGAGAGCAGGAGCTGCCCCACCTCAGCACCCCCAGAGCCGCCGGGCCGTGCCCAGGCCGTGCCCAGGCCGGGCCGTGCCTCCCCCATGCTCTCGGTGCCCTGACTCTGCAGAAGGGCTGCTGAGCCGAGCCAGCCCTGGCAGCGCTGCAGGCTGCAAACAGTGCCCTCTTTGTCGTGCCCTGCTCCTGGGACTGATTTCTATTTATTTATGGAGGTGAATGCCTACGGCTTGTTTGAAAGGAAAACATGGCACCTGGGGGTGCAGGCAGTGGTGCCTCCCCACCGGGCAAGCCCAGGCACCCAGAGCTGGGCATGTGTCCTGCAGGGTGGGAAAGGCCCAGAGCACCCAGGCACCCGTGCAGAGCCCACCCCAGCCCTGCTGCAGGCTTCCTGGGAAAGGGGACACTGAGGCAAGAAGGTAAGGACAGCAAAAGGCCTTCTCCAGGATCCTTCCAGCACTGTCCTGTGGCTAGGATGCGGGGCAAACACCACATCCAGCCCTTCAGGGCTTGTCTGGATCTGCTCCAGCCCTGACACAAGCTCATCCCACACCTGGACCAGCACATGGAGTGCTGCACCCACAGCAGGCAGCTCCTCCCTGCCTTTGGCTCACAACCACAGGGAAGATGCCTCCAGGCTGCTGCAGACTGGCTGACGTGACACCTGATGGCGTGTCCCCCAGATCCCTCTGCTCCTGGCACGGGGGGCAGTGGGCAGGGAAGATCAGGGCCCAAATTTAGTGAGGTTGCAGTTAGGAAAAGGAATGGTCTTGATCAATTTTGGGCTGTCCTGTGGGCAGAGGAGCTTCGTGTCTACCCAAACTGCAGGTCTCGGCTGCTTCACTCCCACAGCCTGGCAGCAGCAGAGTTCTCCATGGCGTGAGCTCAGCTGGCCAAACCCCCTCCCAAGGTGCAGCTCGCTTGCCTGCAGAGAGGAGTGGCTGTGCGTTTTGGGGGGCAGGCCAGGTGAGGAGCTGGTAGGTGTTCTGGAGGGAACTCTGTAGCCTTGGGCTGTGGAGGGAAGCTGCTGAAATGTTCATGTTTATCATCCATCAGTGTTATCTCACTAACCACAGTGCCACCTTGGCCACCCTATAACCGGCACACCTGGGCATCTTCTTCCCTATCAGTGGAGATGGTACAGTGGTCCTGCCTCTCCTCCATCACGGAGCATCATCAGATCCTTCAGACTCCTGCTGGAGTCTCATCCACTTGGCCCTGTGGTGATCACAGCCACAGGGATGACTCCCTCCAGGAGGAATGGTGCTTCTGGGTCAGGACCTCAGGAAACCTGAGGTGTTCCAGCAGCATGTGCTCATTCTTCAGTGCTAGGGACCTGCAGAGGGGAATGTGTGCTTCTGGGGACACCCAACTCTGCAGTCTTTGGTGGCCTGTGGGATGATGACCAACAGTGATGGTGTGAGCGCGTGGGTCATGGCCATCAGTCCTGCTGCAGCTTGCCTGGTGGTCTCCCAAGGGCAGACCATCATGGCCCTCGTGTCTAAGCGAGCCTGGGGCAGATTCAGTGGGAGCAGTGGGATTTAAGCTCATCACCAGGAGAAGCTGATGGCCAGCACAGCTTTAGGATGAGGTCCGGTAAGTCTGGGGGGTGAGTGGAGATGTAGGAGCACCTTGACCTATTGCAGCTGCTTCTCTGAGCACAACTGATGCTCCTGATGGGGTGGCCAGAGCAGCCTGGACCATCTCCAGCCTTCTCCACACACACAGCTGGACTTGGCTGGCCTGGGGATGGCCACAGGAGGGCAATGACCACACAGGACACCTGGACAGTGCTTGTAACAAACTCAGTCAATTGAGACTTGTCCCACATGGAGCTGGTGAGCCCACATAACACTGTGGGCCACTCTCCAAGCACAGAGCTGGGTTGTTTGTTCTTTTGCTTGTATAGCATGGGCTTTCTTCCAGTTTGGCTTCAGAGCTCAGAAGGGACAGAAATGAGCACATCAACTGTTCCACTTCTGCTGAAAAAGGACACCTGCACCAACCAGTGCATAATTTACCTGCTTTGAATTCATCGCAGACTGAGTCTGGAGAGGTGCTGCTCTGTCAGCAGACTGGGCTGTGGATGTCTCAGTGTTCTCCTTCTGAACAAGTAGAAATCAGTTCAAACCAGCCCATCTGATTGATCAGTGCAGTTTCCCAGTGGCCACTTGCCTGGGAAAAGCCTGACAAGTCCCTGGGGTGCTTGAGCTCTCCCCACTCATTAGCTGTGGACAGCCATGAGTCTGCAGCCACCAAGCATGAGATAACAAACCCTAAGAGCAAAAAGCAGAGTTCAGTGCCCTGCCATGGCTGAGACCATGGGATAATGAAGGCATAGAGGGTGCAGGTTCAGGTGTCATGGCTGGACTTGTTCAGACCCAGGTACACCCTTGCTCCCAGTACCCACCCAGTCAGGGAAAGCTGCCTTCCCCATGTAGAAGTGTCATTCCCACAGCCATCATGTGGGGATATCTGCCGGATAATGCAGCCTGTTCACCCCTGAAAGCAAGCTGCTGAATCCCTCCTGCAGCCAGCAACAACCCTTCTGCTCTGGCAGTGGTGGCTTGCCAGTATCCCCCACCCTGCAGCCTCCCAGCTCAAACTGGATCTGCGTTTTTATTGCAAAGCCTGCTGCGGGGGGAGCAGGGGGAGGCAGGCCTGGGGACACAGCCAGGGCTGTCCCTCCCTGGCAGCTGCTGGCTGTCCCCATGTGCTGTTTGCTCAGCACTGGGTACCGTGTGAAGGCAAACACGGCTGGAGCAGAAACGAGGGCAAACAGAGGCTGTCCCAGTCCTGCAGCCACCGGGCAGGGTGAGTGCTGCCTGGGGGTCTCCAGGGCACAGCCAAAGCCAATGACACCCCAGGGCCCCAGCAGCCCCTCACCCCTCTCAGTGGTGTGGGACATCCTCTGGCTGCCACAGCCCCAGCAGTGTCCCCCTGTCCCCCCAGACTGCTTTCACAGTGTGCAGATTTAACTGTGCCACGTGAACCAGGTGGACCAAACTCTCCAGGACAGAGAGCTTGGTGGTTCCTGGGGACACAGAGACAGTGCCCAGCAGGAGGGTGGTTAATGCCATTACACTAAATTTACCATCCTGAGAAGCAGATCCTGGACTGGTCGGTGACCCTGGGCACCATCAGCAGTGTCCCCCACCCCAGACACAGTGCCTGTCCCTCCTCTCTAAGCCCCAGGCATGTCCCCTGCTGCTGTCACCTCTGAGCCCCATCCCCCTCCACTCTCCACTGCCCCAGTGGAGGGGAGGGAGAGGAGGAGGTGAAGCATCTTTCCAGCGCTGCTGGGGAAGGACAAGCCAAGCTCAAACCAGCAGCACCTGGGGCAGTCAAGGGGCCCATCTGACCCAAAAAGAGGCATGGTGGCACCTTGCACATCTGGCTCCTTGGGAGCCCTGCAGCCCATGGCCAGAGCTGTCCCCATGCCAGGCCAGGACCTGGCTGACCCTTGGCCGCAGGAGACTCTGAACAATATGTCACCTCCTCCTCCTCTAATTAGCACAGCCATTTGCTGGCGAGCTGTGCTAATTTTCTCCTGTGACACCTGAGGTCAGGGACAGTCCTAGTTTTCCTCCTAACACCTGCTGAGCTCGACCTGCTGAGAGCAGAGCCCGCTCATCCCACATGTGCCTCAGCGGGCTTTGCTCTCTGCTAGGCCTGCACAGGAGGGTGTCTGTCCCTGCACTTTGGGAACTATTTCTACACCTCTGAAAAGGTGAAGAACTTCTCACCTCCCCACATCTACGCCACCCGTAGAGCAGAGGGGCCAGAGTGTCCCTGCTGTGCCAGGAGGCACCCTGACCTGGGCCAAAGGGATGTGGCCAGGGGGGCACAAAAACATGCCCTGGCACTTCCAGGACCACCTCTGGCAACTGAAAGCAGAGGGAGAAATCCAGCGTTCACAGCCTGATCGTTGTGTGCTTGAGGTGTGGCTGCAGATACATTATCTGTCCCACGGTGGGGTCTGAAGTCCAGGAGATAAGAGGCTGGGGAAAGCACTCTGCAGAGCTGCTGTGGGAGAGATTCCAGGGTCTGGCAGAGGGTGTGGAGCAGGTTCCCAGTGGGCAGTGCTGGTGGTGCCAGGTGGTGCTGGGAGAGGTCAGGTGCCCAGTGGCACTGCTCCAGTGCGGGGCTGGCTGCCTCCTGTGTGCCCAGCTGTGCAGAGGGACAGGGGACACCTCTGGGATGTGCTGGGAACAGCCCAGCAAGGGTGGTGCGAGGTGGGGAAGGGCAAGAGGCATGGCTGGGGCTCACAGCAGGCAGAGGGGAGCAAATGCTGCTCTGCCAAAGCTCCTTGCACCCACCCATCCCCACACAAGTATCCTTTGTTCTTGCCACATCCCTGTCCCCCCTGCTGCTTCATGAGTGAGGGACGAGCCCCACGGCCCTGGTGACTCTGGCAGGCAAAATGAGAATAATTAGAAGGACGTGTCTTTATTACAGGTGTCTGTGAGAGCCTGCAGAGTCTGACCCAGAGGGCCCTTTGATCTCAGCTTGTGAAACCCTATAGCTTTGCTGACAGAGCTTCTCTGTATTTCCAGGTCACCAGGATGATCATTTCCATCTGGGAACAATGCAGTCTTTATGCTGCCCTGTGTGCTGGACTATCCCTGTGTGGAATGAGCTGGTGTGCAGGAGCATGTGCTGCTGCACAAGCCCTGTCAGCCTCAACTCCTTCTCTGTGTGGGTGAGGGACAGCAGCAGGAAAGCCCACCCAGGTCTTCATCCTCATTACCAATGGAAAACGGGGGGCTCTTAGTGCCAGGAGGTTCAATTTACCCAATGCACAGCCCTGTGAGAGGGCCTTTACTCCCCAGGATGTACCCAAAACCTTCCTGCTCCCCTGGGGAAAAGCCCTGCACATCCCCAGCCCCAGTGGCAAGCCCAAAATCCAGCCTCTGGGCTGGGTCACACAGGGAATTTGCACATGGGGGAATTGCTGTGCCTCCCAGTGCAGAGGACCCAACACCTCAGGACAGGGAGCAGGAAATGCCAGGGCTCCTCAGGAGGTCCCCGAGCCAGGGCACTGCAGGTTGGGCACCTCCACTCTGTGCAGTTTGGAGGGGTCCTGCCACAGCCCCCAAAACAGCACGAACCCAGGCACTGTCCTGGGTGTCCTCAGTGCCCCAGGCTCAGCCCCTGTGCTGTGCTGGTGGCCAGCAGCAGCAGCAGCAAGCCCTAAGCCTGCATTTCTCAGGGCAACGTGGACTTTGCTGGGGGAGCCATGCTGCAGAGCCTGGAGGCTGGTCAGGTCACTTGGGGACAAGGCAAGGACAGAGAAGCACTTGGAGAAGCCCCTCAACACCCCCTTGTCCCACTTTGGGATTTTGTCTGGACTGAAAAAGCAGCATCTGATAAAACCCAGCATTTTCCTGGCTGATATGGTCTGCCTGGGCCTTTTCTCAGCCTGGGCATCTGCAGTGACTTCTTCCTCTCCTCTCCTCTCCTCTCCTCTCCTCTCCTCTCCTCTCCTCTCCTCTCCTCTCCTCTCCTCTCCTCTCCTCTCCTCTCCTCTCCTCTCCTCTCCTCTCCTCTCCTCTCCTCTCCTCTCCTCTCTCCTCTCTCCTCTCTCCTCTCTCCTCTCTCCTCTCTCCTCTCTCCTCTCTCCTCTCTCCTCTCTCCTCTCTCCTCTCTCCTCTCTCCTCTCTCTCCTCTCTCCTCTCTCTCCTCTCTCCTCTCTCCTCTCCTCTCCTCTCCTCCCAGGCTCCCTGGGAATCCTGCTCCAGCTTGGCTGGGGCTGCCAGAGGCTGTGCTTTGCTTTTCCTTTGTCAGAACCACACATTGTTAAGCAGCAGCTGCAGGGTGGGGACCGGTCCTGCCAGTTCCCTCGGCTTGGGCAGCTTTTGCTGGGGTACAAGGTAAAACTTTGCCTGGATAAGCTCCAAGGCCTGGTCCTGGTGAACAGGGTGTCCCCACAGGGAACATGCACTAGGGACACCCGCTGGATCCAGTCTGACCCCTCGGGCTGTGCCTGGGGGATGATTTCCTCCCCTGCGCCTGTTGGAGCAGGCTGTTCCCAGCCTGAGGAGTGGAATGAGCTGCCTGTGTGGAGGCCAGCAGTGTCAGCCACTGTCTTCCATGTTCCCACAGCAACTGGCTCCAGTGCCAGAACCCAGCCCAGCCCTCTCCTGTACCCATGGAGGCTTGGTGGGCACCACGGGATGGGCTCTGAAGCCAGAGCACAGATCCTGGGCAGCAGCTGGTGTGGAGATCTGTGGGGGTGATAGCAACAGCCTGTCTGATCCATTCATGGATGACAGGAACACAGCCAGCAGTGTGCAGCTTCTCTGTGTGCTTGCTGCCCTCTCTGCATGTCACCTCCTGGTTTTGCAAGGCAAATCCTGGCTGTGCAGGGCCAATGGAGTGGGGAGTGCTTTTCAGACAGCTCAATTCCCCAGGGACCAGAGCTGGAGGCAGCAGCTCTCTGTCAGTGGGGTGTGGGACGTGGGGCACAGACCCCTCATCCTGCTGCCTCTCCCCACCATGCTGGAGCAGGGCTGTCTCCAGGCAGCCCAGCCAGGGCAAGGGGAGTCTCTCCCCTGCCGAGGTGTGCTGGTGCCACACATACCTCACATAGCTGGATGCAGGCATCACCAGGCACCAGGATTGCTAACCCTTTCCTATTCTCCAGGCAGCAATGCCAGCTGAGTGCTGGTCTCCCAAGGGTGCCACTGGCCTCCAGACCCAGTTCCAGTACCCTGAGCAACCAGCATGGTGTAGGCAGTGCTGGCACCCACCTAGGCAAGGAGCCAAGAACCTCCATGGTGCCAAAAGCTGGCATTGCTGCCTCTGCATGTGTCCTTCCAGCCATGAGCAAACCCAGTGCAGCTCACCCTCCTTGAACCCTGGCACCTGTGTTCTGCTACCACCCCTCTGGAACGGGGACTGCACCTCCCTCCATCATCTTCTCAGACAGGGAGGCTCCCAGCTGCCTTAGAGACACAGAAGTCATAGAATGGTTTGGGTTGGAAGGGACCTTACAAATCATCTCATTCCACCGCTCCTGCCAAGGGCAGGGACACCTGCGGGAAATTCAGGATTCCTGGACAGCTATGATTAAGCAGAAGCTGTTTATTGTTTACATTATGCACTTATTTAGACATTGTAACTCTACTCTACACGCTGATCACACATTTTTATTGGTGCTTTTGTTTGTCTATGCATTTTGCATGCACTTCTCAGAATATGTGATGGGTTACAGTCTAGGTGGCTCACAGTTCTCTGTTCTTTCTTTCTCGTGGTTTTGGAATTTAGTTTCTTAGCTTCTTCTTTCTTATTTTAGTACAGTTTAATTCTTAGTAACTTTGATGAATTCTAGAGGGCCCTGAGAAAATTCTGATAAGAGCAGTTACAAGTGAAATGGCTGGTGCACCCTGCAGTCTAAGTTGTTCAGATACATTGCTACAGACACCTTCCACTGTCCCAGGCTGCTCCAAGCCCTGTCCAGCCTGGCCTTGGACACTCCCAGGGATGGGGCAGCCACAGCTCCTCTGGGCACCCTGTGCCAGGCCCTCAGCACCCTCACAGGGAAGAATTTCTTCCTAATCTCTAATGTAACCCTGCCCTCAGGGTTTGAACCATTCCTCCTTCTCCTGTGTCCTAAGTCACAATGCAAGTCGTGATGTACAGAGTCCACTGCAGGTGGAGGCTTCCCAGAAGCTCTTTGTCTGCCATAAACAATGTTCAGCAGGATCAGACTGGATCCCTGCTTATCTCCAGGATGCTGAAAGGTCCACCACGTTCCCTGCAGCATCTCCCACTCCCGGATGCAGCCCAGCTATATCCACTGGCTGCTCCCAGCAAGCACTCACCCCATGCTCAGGCCATGACACATCCTGCACCCAAACCTGGAACATGCAGGAAGGGAGCCGGGGCAAAAATCAACCTGAGCCCCAACTGTGTGGCTCTTCTGGTTCATTGCAAACCTCCCAGGCCACATTTCAGATCCTTGGAGGAGGAAGGTGTCTTTTCTGCTGGAAGCTGAGATGCAGCTGAGCCCATGTCAGGGCCCATGTCAGGAAGCTCTTCATGCATGTCTGGAGATGCAAGTGCTGTGTTTCCATTTTGGCATGCATGTGGATGTGTGTGCCTTTGTTGTAGAAGCCTCAGCAGGTGACAGTCTGCATATAGCTGGGTTCCCAGGCTGCTTTCAGGTGTTTGTGTGTTCTGCTTCTGCGTGCTCTCTGCAGGGTGGGTGCATGCAGAAGAGAATCACATTATGCCTGTCCAGGGGCTGCAAGTCCTACTCTTACACCATCAGTTCTCATTGCAAGAACTCCATAAGATCACCCCACCCATCTCTCTGCTTAACCCACTGTCTTGGAGTGATTTATGATGCTAGTCTATTATTCCCTGATCCTCTGCTTTATGCCCGAAAACCGTTGCTCTATCTTTCAGGCTCAGGACTGGATGTGTGCAGGGCTGGGGAAGGGGGGGAGCTTTGGGTTTTTTGGTGGCATTTTCAAAGCCTCACTCCCCAGGTGTTCCATGGTGCTGTGTGGTTTGGTTTTGCTTGACTTGCTTGCGTGTTTTTGGCCCAGGCAAAAAGCTTTTCCCTTGTCTGTCTTGGAGAAGCTGCAGCAGCAATCTTTCATCTGCCTTGAGGTGAAGTGAACAGCTGCTGGTTGGGGGCTGGAGAAGTGGGACTGGTGGAAGTGCACCACCCTGTTCCAGCCCCAAGCCTCAGGGAGCTCAGCTGGGCAGAGAAAGCACACCAGAGAATCCAGCCCAGCTCTTCGTCTGCCCTGGACAGGAGGCTGACACCAGAGAGCCACCAGGGGTTTGCCTCCTGCTGGAACTCCTCTGTGGAAGCTCCACTTCCCTCGGGGTGAGAGCCAGCACCATCTCATACCACATGTTGGGAAGGGGTGTTTATTTCTTCAATGTTTGCCCCATTCTCCAGGCATTTTGGGGTCTTTGTTCCTGTTGGGGGGTGAGGGGGAGGAGGGTGTGAGTTCTGATAGTTCAGTGTTTAGCAGTTGTTTCCTTTTCTTCCTTGCCTTGTGGGCACTGTTAATAAACTGTTGGTTTTTTTTTTTCACTTTCCTCTATTAGCATTCATTTTTTTAGAGGAGACTACTCATTGCAGAGTGTCTCCTCTTAAATTTGTCTCCAAACTGAGACACCCACACTACAAGCTTCTCCTGCATCCTCCAGCCTGCTGTCTGCCTGGCTTCGAGCAGCTCTTGCTGCAGAGTCTGACAGCCTGGGACTGCCTGAAGTGATTCTTCCCCCTGAGCCAGCCTGCCTACCCTGCCAGCACCCAGATACTCATGCTGTGCAGGCTCCCAAGAGCCTTGTAGCCAAAGCCCTACCATCCCAGGGCTGGGGGGGTGGTCTGGACACCCTCAGTCTCTGTGCTGCAGCTGCAGCTCCTCACAAACCTGCACAGCCTGCAGTGGAGCAGGAGGTGTCTGCAGGATGGGACAAAACCACAGAGGGATGTTCTGAGCCTGAGAACAGAAAAGCTTGTGTTTGGATGAGAGAGCCTGAGCACCAGTGTTGTGTCAGGGCTGGAACTGAGAGCTTTGGGCTTTCTGTGCTGGCACGCACTGACCCCCAAGAGAGCACTGCATTGACCTGAGGCCGTGGAGAAGCTTCCAAAATGGAATGGTAGAACTGGGATTGTGGGGGTGGAGTTTGAATAGAGGTGTGTAATATAAAATGGTGGAGAGCTTGGAGTTTGAGGTTTTGGAGTATAGTAATACACATGGGGCTAAGATGGAGGTTTTAGGGCAGAGGCTGGTCCTTCTTCACCTTCTTCTCCATGGGTTTGGGTGGTTTTGTGTAATTGGACAGAAAAGTCTGCATTGTGGACATGAGGGATTAGTTACTGGGTTGAAAGTGAAAATAATTTAGGTGTCATTTCTTAACTGGATAGTTTTAAAGACCTTGTAGGGTTAGATATGGGCCCATTTTTGTAGCTTGTTAGTGAAATACTGCAGAACTCACTGTAACATAGATAAGAAAAAAATAAACATCTGAGTCTGAACATGAAATATCATCTCAAGCACCAATCCCGACCTGACAGAGGCAGAAAAGAAGCCAAGAACTAGCACACCAGAACAAGCCTGGCTCTCAGGAGTGCTGGGTCACACCTACAGCACAAGCAGCGTTATTTTGAAGCCCTTGCAAGTGGCATAAGGAAGGAAAGGGGCAGGCCAGCCATGAAGCATCACATGAGATCATGCAGGTGCCTCTGGAGGACGCTACAGGTGAGCTACACACAGGCAGCACCCAGCACGCACCGTGCTCCTGGTCCTTTGCTAGCTAGAAGGGCAGGATGGAGGCTGAGCTGCCCAGGGTGCCAGGAGATTTTTGTTTGTTTGTGGAGAGGTGGATCCCAGGAGACTGGTGGGACTGCTAGCCCAGACTGGGACTGCTAGCCCAGACTGGGACTGCTAGCCCAGACTCTCCTTGGCTGTGAGTTCTGCCCACTGGCCCCGTAGTCCAAGAGGCTCTGCCAGGTGGTGGCTGGTCCAGGCTGTGCCAGCCTGAGCACAGCTCTCACCACCAGCATGCTCTGGTGGGTATTTTGCAGGTGCCTTGTGGCAAGCACCCAGGTCCCTGAGGGCGAGCTGAATTAACCTGAGCTGGGGATGTAGATCTGAGTGACAGAGCTCTGCTACAGTGCTGGATGCTGGGGACATGGCATGGAGGTGAGCAGGGAAAGCCTGGCAAGGAGCTCAGAGCACCTGGAGCAGACAGGTCTGGCACATATAGCATATTTCCATCTCCTCAGGTGTTACAGCTCTTCCAGTATTGCCAGCTCTGGAGTGAAAGGAGTTTAGGGAAACCCCAGCTTGGTGATGAGACCAGATTTAGATCTTGTGGCTAAGGAAAGAAGCCTGCTCCAGGGCATCTTCTAGCACCAGCAGCCAGTCTGGAGCAGGTTTCCAAGGTGATGGGCACTGGGTTCAGTCCTAGGCAGTATGGCTCATGCTCAACAAGGCTGCTCACAGCCACAGGGCAGCCCCGGGCTGGAGGAAGCAGTGGGTGGACGTGCCCAGGGTGATACACAGCAGCATGTGCAGAGCCAAAGGATGGGGAGATCCCCATGGCATGCAAACCAGTAAAGCAGAAGAACACGTCACTGTGAGGTTCACCTGCCTGAGACAGAAATGCTTGGCAGCCCCAGGAGCTGAGCTGAGCCTGCCCACCCCCTCCACCTCTCCAAGCTGGGCCTGGACCAGCTCCAGGCACATGGGAACGAGCCAGGGGCTCACACCAGCCTGCTCCCCTAACATGGCACAAGTCGCCCTGGCCCTGCCAGGTGCCGGGGTGAGCCAGGAGCCGAGACCCAACACTACCTTAGAGGGTTGTTCACGCCTTCCCCATGAAGCTGGCAAGGGCATCAGCACTGGGCTGATGGCCCTTGGCAGGGCTGAGCCACAGCACAGGCTCTGCAGCCACCAGCCCAGTGCAGGCCAGTCCAGACCCCCCAGCCTGTGCTGCTCCCTTTGCCCATGGGTGCTGAGAGCAGAGCCACAGCTGGGCTCCTGGAGCAGCCCAGGTGGGAGTTTTGGGAAGTCCCAGCCCAGTGCCCTGTGCCACAGGGTCTTGTGTCACCCTGCACCAGGTGCCTGTCATGGCACTTTTTTCCATGCCAGGGAACTCCATTATTTCAAAACAAGTGGGAAGGAGCTGAAGTCCTCCCTCATGGAACCTTGGCACAGCTGGCTCTTCTCAGAGGTCCTGCAAGGTGTAGAGAACACCTTGAGAGTCTCCCAGCACCAGTCCTGACTGGGCCCAGTGCTAAAGGATGCCGGGGAGAAGGCTCCTGCTGGCTCAGAGAGGCAGAGTCAAATTCTCCACACAAGCAGAGTGCCTGCATTTTTTTTTTCCAAGCTGCATTTGCACTGTGCCAGCAGCAGTGGCTGGCACTGGTTGCACGTGCTGATGGAACTTGGAAGGGGGGCACTGCCAAACCTTTGCAGGGTGCAGAAATTGCCCCCGGCTCCAAGACTCCTCTAGGGAAGCTGAGGGATGCTGGTCATGCTGCCCTCCCCACACGGGGGTAGAGCCTGGCGTGCTCGGCCCTGTGGAGGATGGGTCTGATCTCTCGCTGGTAAACTGAGTCAGCTGCCTCCTACCTGGGAACCCTTCTGCCACGGATGGGGAAACTGAAGCAGGCAGAAATTGTGACTTACTCCGACTTTCAGGCAGGAGAGGAGAGGAGAGGAGAGGAGAGGAGAGGAGAGGAGAGGAGAGGAGAGGAGAGGAGAGGAGAGGAGAGGAGAGGAGAGGAGAGGAGAGGAGAGGAGAGGAGAGGAGAGGAGAGGAGAGGAGAGGAGAGGAGAGGGATGGTGGCAAGAGGAGCAGCCCGGAGCGCGGGATGACTCAGCGGTGATGTGAGGGTGTGAGGCTCAGCCCAGCCTTTCGCAATGTGTTTACCAGCACCTGGGTGGCTGCTGCCTTCCAGGACACGCAGCCCATCCTCCTCAGCCCAGAACCTGCTCGCCAGGCTCAGCACAGCTGGGGAGTGACCTGTTCCCACCCCAGTCTGGCTGGTTCATGGTGGGGAGCTGGGCAGGGAGCCTCTGGCCAGCGCTTTGCTCCAGCACTGCTGCTGGCATGCTGCCCCTGCCCAGGAGACAGCAGTAACCAAAACTGAGGTCGTGGAGTGTTCTCCCGGGGCAACCAAAAACTGCCGGGTGCACCAAAACACAGTCCCAAACCATGGGAAGGTGGTGGCACGTAGCAGCAGTTATATCTGCATGATGTCAGCCCAGGGAGAGGGACAGAAATTCCCCTGCATTCCTCACACTGTGCTGACTGCCATCCCAGCCACCTGGCCACCTTCTGCCAGCTGCCAGGATACGTGTCCTGTGTGGGCAGGACAGAGTCAGGGGAAAGTCCCTTTATATGGATAGTTTCAGAGCTAAACATGCTGTTTTGAGAAACTTTCCCTAGAGGAAAGTCAAGGGCAACAGATGCAAAAAGTGTTTTATTTCAATTCAGCTTCTTGTGGAGCTTGAGATGGGAAATGCTGGTCAGAAGCAGAAACACCATCATTTCCTTCCACAGGGGCTGGGAAGGAGGGTGTCAGGCCCATCTCCCTGCTTTCTGCTCTAGGATAACTTGGCTTTGCTGTCACAGCACTGCCAGGGATGGACACTCACCACGACGGGCATCAGTGCTCCTGCTGCAACTGGAAACAACTGCTGTGCCATGGGCAGGAGCACCTGGCACACAAAGACCCCAGACAAGAGGCCCTGGCGCCTTCAGTGGAGAACTCAGGTGCTTCCAGCAGGCCCATGCTGCTCGCTGCCACACTCACTGCATCCTGCTGGCACCTGGCCAGCCCGGACCCTTCGTCATGCCGAGCATGACCTGCGTGCAGCAGTTAACCTCAAAACACTGTTCCCAGTTAACCTACTTTGGCTCTGGGCAAGGCTGGGCCCTCTAGAGAAAACCACGTGTGGGCTGGTCTCCTGCTGGCCTCTTTGCTGGCCCGTTTCCATGGCATGATTCACGGCAGCTCCCGGTGCCAACGGCTGAGAAGGAGCCTGTGTCATTGCATTGTCCCTGGGATATTTACTGCCTGGTTACTGATCAAGGTTCAGGCTGGCAGGAGCTGGCACCGCAGGCACAAACTGGTGTCCCCAGCCTGGCAGGAGCTGTGGCTGGGTCAAGGTGGGCAGCTGAGCTAGCCCTCTGGGGGGAGGGATGGTGAGAGGCAGCTGTGCAGTGCCAAGGCCTGGCGTGGCAGCTCTCTGGCTGCCTGGGGAGGGCTCAGCCATCCTCGCTGCCCTCCAGGCTCCTGCCAGGCACTTGCTCCACCCTGACAGTGCCCCAGCATTCACCCTGACTGCTTTCCTGCCCCAGCTCCACCGCAGGAACATCAGAGAGGGCAGGGCCCACACATGAAATAGAAATGTCTTCACCCACCCCATGCCAGGAATATCTGCCTGCAGGCCACGTGCACTCATGGGCATGGCACGTTTTGCCTCAGCTCATTCTCCAGTGGGTCCCCAAATGTGTGTTCAGCCCAGCCCCTTCCTCTCTGGGGCTGACCTGCAGCTCCCAGGCTGCAGCAGTGCCTGGCAGATATCAGGCTGCTGTCCCCATTCCCGGGTTCAGAGGGTATCCAGGGAGGTGGGGAAAGTGCAGCACAGCACACTCAGGAGCCACCCGTGCAGTAAATCAGGGACAAAGTGACAGCTCCTCATGTGACTGCAGCCTGCAGCCTCTCCCCTTGGCAGGGGGGCAGGAACAGGGAGTGCCATGGCTGTGCAGTCTGGAGCTGTGCAGTGCCGGGGCTGTGCAGTGCTGGGGCTGTGCAGTGCCCAGGCTGTGCAGTCTGGGGCTGCGCAGTGCTGGGGCTGTGCAGTGCCAGGGCTGTGCAGAGCTGGGGCTGTGCAGTGCCGGGGCTGCGCAGTGCTGGGGCTGTGCAGTGCTGGAGCTGCGCAGTGCCGAGGATGTGCAGTGCCAGGGCTGTGCAGAGCTGGGGCTGTGCAGTGCCAGGGCTGTGCAGTGCCAGGGCTGTGCAGTCCTGGAGCTGTGCAGTCTGGAGCTGTGCAGTCTGGAGCTGTGCAGTGCCGGGGCTGTGCAGTGCCAGGGCTATCCAATCCTGTGGCTATCCAGTGCCGTGGCTATCCAGTGCCGTGGCTATCCAATGCTGTGGCTATCCAATGCTGTGGCTATCCAGTGCCGTGGCTATCCAGTGCCGTGGCTATCCAATGCCGTGGCTATCCAATGCTGTGGCTATCCAATGCTGGGGCTATCCAGTGCTGGGGCTATCCAGTGCTGGGGCTATCCAGTGCCGTGGCTATCCAGTGCCGTGGCTATCCAATCCTGTGGCTATCCAATGCTGTGGCTATCCAGAGCCGTGGCTATCCAGTGCTGTGGCTATCCAGTGCCGTGGCTATCCAGTGCCATGGCTATCCAATGCTGTGGCTATCCAGTGCCGTGGCTATCCAGAGCCATGGAGTCCAGGCATGGTGCTGGGCAGCCTGCTCCGGCTGAGCCTGCCCTGAGCGGCGCCGCTGGGCTGGGCGATCTCCAGAGGCTCCTCCAGCCTCAGCCTCTGGGCAGGTGTGCCCCTGCCCGCCGTGGCCAGGGCCACAGAGTGCCCAGAGCCGCTTGGGGCTGGGGAGGAGCCGCCCGGCCCCTGCAGGTCCCAGGTGTGCCTGGAGTGTGCCCCAGGTGTGCCTCAAGTGTGCTCCAGCTGTGCCCTGAGTGTGCCCCAGGTCTGCCTCAGGTGTGCCCTGAGTGTGCCCCAAGTGTGCCTCGAGTGTGCTCCAGGTGTGCCCTGAGTGTGCCCCAGGTCTGCCTCAGTAGTGCCCCGAGTGTGCCCCAGGTGTGCCCAGGTGTGCCTTGAGTGTGCCCCAGGTGTGCCCCAGGTCTGCCCCGGGTGTACCCAGGTCTGCCCCAGGTCTGCCCCAGGCGTGCCCAGGGGTGCCCAGGTGTACCCAGGTTTGCCCCAGGTCTGCCCAGGTCTGCCCCAAGTGTGCCCAGGTCTGCCCCAGGTGTACCCCGGTCTGCCCCAAGTGTGCCCAGGTGTACCCAGCTGTGCCCAGCTCTGCCCAGATGTATCCAGCTGTGCCCAGCTCTGCCCAGCTGTATCCAGCTGTGCCCAGGTGTGCCCAGGTCTGCCCCAAGTGTGCCCCAGGTGTACCCAGGTGTACCCGGGTGTGCCCCAGGTGTACCCAGGTGTGCCCCAGGTGTACCCAGGAGTGCCCAGGTCTCCCCCAGGTGTACCCAGGTGTGCCCAGCTGTACCCAGGAGTGCCCAGGTCTCCCCCAGGTGTACCCAGGTGTACCCAGGTGTACCCAGCTGTGCCCAGGTCTCCCCCAGGTGTACCCAGGTGTACCCAGGTGTGCCCAGCTGTACCCAGGAGTGCCCAGGTGCCCCCAAGTGTGCCCAGGTGTACCCAGCTGTGCCCAGGTCTGCCCCAGGTCTCCCCCAGGTGTGCCCAGATGTACCCAGCTGTGCCCCAGGTGTACCCAGGTGTATCCAGCTGTGCCCAGATGTACCCAGGTGTACCCAGATGTACCCAGGTATACCCAGCTGTGCCCCAGCTGTGCCCAGCTGTGCCCAGCTGTACCCAGCTGTGCCCAGCTGCGCCCAGGTGTACCCAGATGTACCCAGGTGTACCCAGGTGTACCCAGGTGTACCCAGCTCTGCCCAGCTGTGCCCAGCTGTGCCCAGCTGTACCCAGGTCTCCCCCAGGTGTACCCAGGTGTACCCAGGTGTGCCCAGCTGTACCCAGGAGTGCCCAGGTCTCCCCCAGGTGTACCCAGGTGTACCCAGCTGTGCCCAGCTGTGCCCAGGTGTACCCAGGTGTACCCAGCTGTGCCCAGGTGTATCCAGATGTACCCAGCTGTGCCCAGGTGTACCCAGATGTACCCAGCTGTGCCCAGGTGTGTCCCAGGTGTACCCAGCTGTGCCCAGCTGTGCCCAGGTGTACCCAGATGTACCCAGCTGTACCCAGCTGTGCCCAGCTGTGCCCAGGTGTACCCAGATGTACCCAGCTGTGCCCAACTGTGCCCAGCTGTGCCCAGGTGTATCCAGATGTACCCAGCTGTGCCCAGCTGTGCCCAGCTGTACCCAGATGTACCCAGCTGTACCCAGCTGTGCCCAGCTGTACCCAGGTGTACCCAGCTGTGCCCAGCTGTGCCCAGGTGCGGCCCCTCGGCCGCAGCTCGGGTGACGTCATGGCCGGTGCTGCGCGGGAAATCCTGACCCCGAGTAACCCCGCGGCGCCGCCGCTCCTGATTGGCTGCAGCGCTGACCAGGGTGGCTCACACGGCCAATCAGAACAGCTACCACTCCCGCAGGTGGGGCAGCGACACGAGGCTTCTGATTGGCTACCGGGCCTGTCCTGAGGGTTAATTGGTGGGTGCCTGGCGCTGATTGGCTGCGTGGCTCGGTGCTGGAGGCTCATTGGTTCGTCGCTGGGCGCCGCAATGGCGGCTGGGACTGCCCCTGGCGCTCGGGGGTGTGAGGGTGGAGGGCGGCCCCTGCCCCTGTCCCAGCCCCATCCCCTGTCCCAACCCGTCCTTGTCCCAGTCCTTGTCCCAGTCCCTGCCCCTGCCCCAGTCCCAGCTCCAGTCCCAGCCCCTGTCCCAACCCGTCCTTATCCCAGTCCTTGTCCCAGTCCCTGCCCCTGTCCCAGCTCTAGTCCCAGCCCCTCTCCCTGCCCCTCTCCCTGCCCCTGCCCCAGTCCCTCTCCCTATCCCTGCCTCTTCTCCTCTCCCTGTCCCTGTCCCAGCTCCAGTTCCAGCCCCTGTCCCTGCCCCAGCCCCTCTCCCTGTCTCAGTCCTTGCCCCTGTCCCAGTCCTTGTCCCTGTCCTAATCCTTGCCCCTGTCCCAATCCTTGCCCTTGCCCCAGCCCCTCTCCCTGTCCCAGCCCCTCTCCCTGTCCCAGTCCTTGCCCCTGTCCCTGTCCCAGCCCCTGTTCCTGCCCCATCCCCTGTACTGCCCCAGCCCCAGATCCAGTCCTTGCCCCAGCCCCAGTCCCAGTCCCTGTCCCAGCCCCTCTCCCTGTCCTTGCCCCTGTCCCTGTCCCAGTCCCAGCCCCTGTCCCTGCCCCTCTCCCTGTCCCAGTCCTTGCCCCAGCCCCTGCCCCTGCCCCTGCCCCTGCCCCTGTCCCTGTTCCTGCCCCTGTCCCTGTCCCAGCCCCTCTCCCTGTCCCAGTCCTTGCCCCTGCCCCAGTCCCTGTCCCTGTCCCAGCTCCAGTCCCAGCCCCTCTCCCTGTCCCAGCCCCTCTCCCTGTCCCAGCCCCTCTCCCTGTCCCTGTCCCAGCCCCTGTCCCTGTCCCAGTCCTTGCCCCTGTCCCACTCCCAGCCCCAGCCCCTGTCCTGTTTCCTGCGGGGGCTCCTGTGGGGCAGAGCCTTCCCTCGGCCCGTCCCAGCCGTGCACGCTCTGCCGGAGCCCGGCCCCGGTTCACATCGCACCTTCAGGAGGCAGAGCCTCCCCTGCCGCCTTCCCGTGATCGTTGTTGGCTGCCAATGGCCACCGGTGGCCAGCAAGGGCCTGGGCCAGCTTTTAAGTGTCAGTTCCCAGTCGTTCTTGCTCCAGTCTGTGGTCTCGGAACAAGCCCCAGAGCCTGAGAAAACAAAACATTACAGGTGGGAAATGATTCCTGCCTGCAGTCTGAGAGCTTTGAACAGTACCTGGGGTTCCTTAGAATAGTGGAAGGGAGGGACTCTGTGATAAATGAATATGATTCGTGCTAACAATTGTAACCATATCGATATTTTAGAAAAGATTTGTTAAAAAGTAATAGAGGTAAAGGATATGTAGTTAGTGTCACGAAACAGGTGTTCTCAGATGTTCATGGGAGAATAGGGTACAGGATGTAGTTTGAGATAAGTAAAATCCCAAAACGGAATAGGCCTCGGGATAATTAAAGAATCAGCCTTGAAATGGACAAAACTGGGATGATTCCAGGCATCTATGGAATAGTAAGGCTTATTTTTGGAATATAATGCTGGCTTCTATAACACAAGGCTTGGGGTGCATGTGCAGCCTGCGGGGTTGTTCAAAGGACAGTGAGGATGAGGAGAAGCCTTCCTCTGAAAAGACCCCCCAAAAAGAAAAAAGACCCCTTAGCAACAAGTGGAGCGTGTGCTGTGGAGGATAGTGACGTAGATTTCAAGAATCGAAAATAGGAGGAGATTTATGGGAACTACTGATGAGTATGTATTGGCACACAGTACAGAAGTTGTGTTTGGCTCCTTTTGTCCGTGAGGCTGGGTGAGAAAACCCTCCCTGTACCCCGATCAATTGGTTTTGCTTATGCTTTATCCGAACCACTGCCAAATTTCCTTTTGTATCTGCTAGATTACGTTTGATTGTATTCAATTAAAATTGCTGCTGAATTCTGATTTTGTGATTTATTAACTTAGACATTTAGGGACCTCATTCATAACAGACTCCAGCCGTGCAGCAGGTCCTGGAGCTGGCACCTGGGCAGGCAGAGGCACCGGGCGTCAGGGGAGATGGGTGTGAGGCACCACTCGTGTTCTGTCCCCCTTGTGCCTGAATCTCCCTTGGTGCCACCAGAGCAGTCCTTCCGTGCTCCATCACACACACAGGGGCTCCTGGGGAGTTCTGTCTGGGGCACCAACCTCACTGCTGATCCTGTGGCACCCCAAGGACTTCTTCTGGGGCTTTTAATGCCACCAGCAGCACCAGCTCCAGAGAGGATTCCCCAGACACCCAGCTGGTGACCTCAGTCTTTGGGGAGCGCTTCACTGCCAAAATCACTGTGACACTTAAGCACAGCTCACTGCCAGGCCACATGGCATGGATCCCCTGCTAGGCAGCAGCCCACCTGTGAGCTCCCAAACCTGAAGTGAAGACATTTCTCCACGTGAAGATCCTGACATTTTCCTCTCCATTCATGTAAACAAATGTGTTCTGAAATGTTCCTCTCCTGGCATCCTCATATGAGGGACCTCCTCGAACGTCTTCACTGTGCAGAAAGAGCACAGTCTGGGAAGCCCCTGAGTGCCTCAGCAGGGACAGCAGTGCGAGGATTCACCTCACTTCTCCTTACAGCTCATTTTCATGAGTGATCCTGTTGTACTCCGTTGTTTGTGGACTTCAACCTCTTCAACCACCTTTTGTCTACTCACAAAAACACTTGGACGTTAGTTGTTATGCCTTTAGCAAGTTGTTCCTCAAAAAAAAAAAAAAAAAAAAAAAAAGTTGGCTTGCCTGACCATGGTTTCACATTTCACTTGCCCAGGTTTCCCCTCCTTGGTGTTTGGACACGGTTATGGCTTGTTCAAAGATATCACTTTACTTCCAGCCAGCTCCCACGCTCGCTTTCCACAGACGTTTGCTGTAACTCTGCTACAGCCTCTGTGAACAGGCACACACGTTCGCTTTCTGCCTCCAGGGACATATTTACACAACATCCAGCACGTTACAAAGGCAAGAGATAAAGCTGCTAGAGAATAGCCAAAGGAGGCCTGTGAGGATGGTGGAAGGTCTGGAGGGGCTGAGGGCACTTGTTCTGTTCACCCTGAGGTCAGACCCCACTGGGGGCTGCAGCTCCTCATGAGGGACAGCTCTGATCTCTGCTCTCTGTGACAGAGACAGGACCCGAGGGAACAGCTGGAGCTGGGCCAGGGGAAGGTCAGGCTGGATATCAGGAAAGGTTCGTCCCCCTGAGGGTGCTGGGCACTGAACAGGCTCCTCAGGTCACAGCCCCAAGGCTGCCAGAGCTCCAGGAGGATTTGTACAACACTCAGGGACAGGGTGGGTTGTTGGGGTGTCCTCTGCAGTGCACTCAAAAGCTGCTTCCAGCTCAGGAACTCTTCTGGTTGCTAATTTTAATTTCTTAATTTCCTTCTTTTTTTTTAGTTTCTTAATTTTCATCGTGTCCCTCTTTTTGCACATAACTATTGCTGCTGGTTTTCTGCTGCTGGTTTTCCTGTCCTAGAGATCTTTGTGGTCATCAGAAGAACATTTTGGCCTAGGTTTGGTGTCCTGCAGGTAAAGTCAAGTTAGCATGTGTCAAGAAGGAAGTGTCTGTGTGACTGGCTGGGTTTGGAAGTACCAGAAGGAAATCTAAAGAGGAAAATTATGAGAAAAATTATGAAAATTATGAGGCTTGCACAGGGCACAGTCAAGACCAGGAAGATGCTGAGCAATCTGTTGTTTGCATCAGCCCAGATGGCTGGACTTTGATTTGGGCTGGGGTGTTGGTAACACCAGCAGGAGAGCTGTGCTTTGACAGTGGGAGGATGACCACAGGATACAAACATGTCCCTCACATCATCCTCCTCCCCTGACACCATGATAGCACCTGTCAAGGCACCGCAGCAAGGAAACTCAGGCAGAGGCAATAATCCAGCCTGGGAGCTGGATCAGACACTCGTGACAATGGGCAGTCCCTAGAGGGTGTAAAAAGAGCTGTTGGCACCGTGTGCTGTACCAGTAAAGAGGAACCCATGAGCCACAGAAAGGACCCAGCTACCACCATCCTCATCCCAGTGCTGCACCTGGTCAGTCCCCGTGCAGGTGAGTGTGAGGGTGAGTGACACTGGGAGGTGCACAGTGGGTGTGACCGAGGCTAATGCTGGTTCTTCACTTCTTTTCTGCCTGGGTCAGGGTCGGGATTGAAAGCGCTCGAGACAGTATTTCACGTTCAGACTCAGATGTTTGTTATTTCTTATCTATATAACAGTCTTACAAGCCGTGAGTCCTACAGCACTTCACTCTAAAAACTAAAAATGGAGCCCCATCTCTCTCTGTACAAGACCTCTTAAGGATAAACTGTCTAATTAAGAAATGACACCTCAATTATTTTTACTTTTAACCCAATAACCAACCACTGATGCCCTGCAATGTGGACTTTTTTATCCAATTACACAAAACCACCCAAACCCATGGAGAGGGTGAAGAAGAAGGACCAGACACCACCCTAAAACCTCCATTTTGCTTTAAATATTTTACTATATTTTACAACCTTAAAATTTTCCACCTTATAATATTACACACTTCTATTCAAACTCCACACCCACAATTCCAGTTTTGTCATTCCATTTTGGAAGTTTCTCCACAGCCTCAGGTCAATGCAGTGCTCTCCTGGGGGTCAGTGCCTGTCAGCACTGAAAGCCCAAAACTCTCAGTAACCAGGGTTCCAACATTAGGCAGTTTATTTTAATAAAAATCCTCTTCTCCAAAGAATTTACACCATATAATGTGCCTGACCCAAAGGAAGCACAATCCCCAGCATGCACCCCATTGGTACAGCCTTGGAAGGATTTCCTGACCACAGCCCAGTTTTGGGGGGCTAAGGTGCCAGGATATCTGTGTGCATTCAGCCTCTGCCACACACCTGTGCCTTGGCTGGGACTGTTCCTGGACCTGCAATCCCTCTGCCCAGTGCAGTTGTCTGTGGGCTGAGGAGTTGCTGATGTGCTGGCCAGGCTGGCAGTGCTGCTTCCAGCAGCTGCTGGGAACACATTCTTGGACAGCAAGGTTGGATTCCACAAGGCAGAGCCCCTGTGAAATCCTAAAGAGCTGCCAGAGCAGCTGTGAGCTGGGGGTGCTGTGCAGAGAGTGATGGTTGGTGCTGTGCCCTCCTCAAACCTGCCCAGTCCATGGAGGTCCATGGAGAGGGATCTCCTGAAGGCTGCCAGAACCATCGTTCTGTGCCGTGGTTCCCCTCTGGCAGGCAGCTTCTGTTCCCCAGAGCTGGGGAGGGCTCTACTTAGTGTGACACCAACACTGCTGGAGGAGAATAATGCTTGAGAGAGGATCTGTGCTGGTGATCACCCTGGCCCTGCTGAAACCTGCATATCCATGGCTGTGGCTGTGTGGCAGGGTGGTAGAAATGCTGCAACCTTCTTTGAAGCGTCTCCTTCAGAAGGCACTCGGAGTAAGGCCACAAGAACAGCCATTTCAAGTCCATACACACACACACACCCCACAGATAGCTCAGCAGAGGAAAGACAGGAAGGGTCTTTGTATGATGTATTCCAGCAAAGGTTTATTGCATCCACCACGCCAAAGGGATCAGGGACAAAGACACGACCCTGTGCTGTGCACAGGCAAGTGTGGGGTCAGTGGCCAATGACCTGAGGGCACAGGGGCAGGGCAAAGGGCAGCAACCTGCAGGGGGGATGAGGGATGAACATTTGGGGTGGGCAGAGTCAGCTGGCCAATGGGGGAAGCAATCCAATGTAGATTGGCAATAGTGCTGCAGAGCACCATGGGGGAAGTCTTCTCTTTCAGCCTTGGTGGGGAAAGCTCTATGGTAGATCTTTCCAGGGCGAAGTCTGGAGGTTTCCAAGGGTTTTTTTATGTTCCCACACATGGCTGGACAGGCTTCACCCAGGAGAAGATCCCTGTGGTGTCACCCCAGTGCAGGGCACTAAGGCTGCCCAGGAAAGGGGCTGTTCAGGGGACACCACTACCCCAGCAGAGGTGGGGCTCACAGCAAGGTGCAGGTGTGGCCATGAGGGCTTGTGGCCATGTCACCTGCAGGGAAAGACATCACCCACAGACTGGGAGATCCCCTGCATCGTGGGTCATGTTGTTGTCCTTTCGTTGTCCTTCCCTGCCACCCCATCCTGACTGCATTCCTGCAGCCTGACTCAGGGTTTGCAGATACCGCCCATGCCTGCCCAGCCACACGGGAGGGCTCAGCCCCTCCTCCTGGCACAGCAGGTTGGCAGAACTTGGTCAGTCAAGGTCACAAAGGTGTTTGGAATCAGGGAAAGGGGGAGGGAGGAGTTTGGGTACCATCATGGAAGACCTGGAGCTACAGTAGATGGATTTTGCAGGGCTCCTTGCTCCTGTGAGAGGAGACCTCTGCAGTGACCCATCAGCACGATTTTGTCAGGCTATCCCAGGCTCAGCACCCCTCCAAAGCAGTCTCCAAGGAAACCACAGGAATGCTGAGTGACTGGCACCCAGCAGTTAATGCTCCTTGTCACTCCTCCATCACTGAGTGCGAAAAGACCAGAAGGGTCCTTCCATCTTCCAGGCTGAGGTTAGAAAACTTCAGCATCTGCAAATACTGGACAAGAAGAAAAGTGAGCAAATAGTGATAGGAAAAGAGAAAAGTCATTTCAGCAAATTGTTCCATTTCAACAAAGCTCAGAGGAGGAGATGCCTGAAGATGGGTCCCCAGGCTGAACATGGGTGAGGGACCCGAGGTGTCTCTGCCAGTGGCACAGGAGATGAGATGGGATGAGAAAGACAATCTAGGCTAAAGGCCATGCTGGACAGCAGAAATTGCAGACCTTTCCCCAAGTTCCAGGGACTGTTTGTGTCTGAAATTCTACCTAAAAGCAGGTATTGTCCCCAGTGAACTGGTGACCTCCTTACTGGGGCCATGACACCGATCAAATTAGGCTGGTGAAGAACAGAGCAGAAGTGCAGGAGGAGCAACAACTTCCTTCCAAGCATGCACCAAAACTCAGAGCCAGACCTTGATGTCAGGGGATTTCTATTTTAAGTGGAACTGACTCAGTCTCTCACACTTCTTCTGGTCTCTGTCATCCTCAGGGCCGCCCCCACCCTGAGGTGTTTGCACAAGGGGCATGGCTGGGCCTTCAGGCTGAGACACAGGACAGGGCTGCCACGTCAAGTCTCCTCTGCATGGGGTTCTCTCAACTGGCAGCGACAAAACAGTTTTGGGGAAAGTTTTGGATGCATCAGCAATTATTATTGCAGGATCTTTCCCCTCCAAACACTGTTCTCTTCACCTTCCGCAGGACTCAGGCAGAGCTACTGCTTTTCAGCTGTTCATTTTCATTGTGGGTGTCTTTTCTGACTGCTATCTGTCAGAGTGTTGGGAAAGGAGGAAGACATGGGTATCTGCTGGCATCACCTCATGCTGCAGGAGCGGGCTGGCACTCTGGGCTGGCAGCAGCGTCCTTGCACCGCCTGGCAGCATTGCCACCTGCCTGGCAGCCCGTCCTTCCCCTGGTCCTGGAGCCTGACACGGCACTCACTGAAGCACCTGCCCGTGGTATCTTATCTGCCAGCCTGCTGCACACTGGGAGGGGGGAGATGGCCCAGATGTTCCATTTTGTGGCCAGAGCACAGGCACGCAAGGCAGGAGCAGCCTGGCTGTGCCCCACTGGCTCTGCTCAGCACTGGCCCTCCGCTCTCCTGTCCCTTCTTTGTGGCTCACCCAGCACACAGACAGAGGGATGTCAGGTCCTGAGGTGCAGGAAATCCTGCAGAGCTTTGTCACGTGATGTTCATGGAGTATCACCACTTGGATCCTACTCTCCTGCTGTTTCCTCTGACCTTGCTCCCTGCTGGCAGCCCCAGGACTGCTCCTGTACAGGGAGAGCAGAGAAATGTTTCAGTATTCTGAGTGTCCCAGACAGGAGAGAGAGACCTGCCAGGCTGGGCAGGACATGGTCACCTGCATGGCCACCATTAGGACTTCAGACAGCCTGGTAGAACCAAGGGACCATCTGCCCCAAACACAAATCGTCCCCAGGAGTGTGCTGGGTTTGCAGCCAGCCCTGGACCGTTACAGAACCAGAGAATCATGGAATCTCCTGTGCTGGAAGGGACCTACAAGGATCATGGACTCCAACTCCTGGCCCTGCACAGACACCCCAACAATCCCACCTGGGCATCCCTGAGAGCAATGTCCAAACACTCACAGAATTCACAGAATTCACAGAATGACCAGGCTGGAAAAGACCTTGAAGATCATCGAGTCCAGCCCAGCCCCAACAGCTCACCTAAACTCACATCCAGGCTTTGTTAAACACACCCAGGGATGGTGACTCCACCACTCCCCGGGCAGCCATTCCAGAACTTTATCACAGAGCTCCTGGAGCTCTGGCAGCTTCGGGGCCGTGCCCGTTCCCTGGGGAGCCCGGGCAGTGCTCGACCACTCTCTGGGGGAAGAACCTTTCCCTGATCTGCAGCCTGACCTTCCCCTGGCCCAGCTTCATGCCATCCCTTCAGGTCCTATCACAGAAGAGGATGTGGTGCCTGGGGTTGGCTCTGTCCCCAGCTGGTGCATCTGGCTCAGAGGAGTGGGCAGGAAAGGTCCCAGTGTGATGGGCAGGATGTGTAGGCAGCAGACTGTGCCCATGGCTCTGCTGTCAGGGACAGGGACAGAGGGGTGAGGAGCCTTCCTTGGAGCTCAATAGCTTCTCCCAGGGAAGAAGAGCCCAAATCCTGGCAGACATTGGACGTCTGCCAGCTGAGTGATCTGTCTCACCAGCTCCTCAGCAACTGCCCAAAGCTGTGAATAGCAGGGAGACCTCCCCCACCTGCAGTCACGAGTGCTATCAGCACCGAGGTGCAATTGCTGCTGCATTGCCTCACATCACCCCTGGTGCTGCCACACCTGAGACATTCCAGCAGGGTGTCGTCACCTGGTGACTCAGGGCCACTGGCTTTGGCTCTAAGCTGGAGCCTGTGACCTGAACCTAGGGGACAATACCTTGCAAGCTGCTGGCCCCTGCCTCACTGTGGCACTGAGGAGCTGCAGGCCTCTGCGGGTCAGAGTCAGTGCTGGGCAATTCACTGCCTGGGACTGAGTTACTGCAGAGAGGGGAAAATTGCTCAGGTGGCCTGGGGATTTCTCCATCCTCTCCCTCTGGCTCTTCTGCTGCCACAGCCATAGCTGACAGCTCTGTCCTGCAGGCGGCAGGGCTTGGAGCCTCGGATGGACGGTGCTGACAGCCTCAGGAATCCCACTTGTACCTCTGTGCTTGTGGCTGGCCATACTGCAGGTGTTGGGGTACAGCAGCTCTGACACTGGTGGAGCACATCTTGCCCCCCCGTGGACACGTCCTCGTGGCTGTCAGTGGTGCAGAGAGTCTGCAAGGTAAAAAGCTTAGCAGGGAGTTTTTCGCTTCCTGCATCATCCTTCAAGCATCCCAGGCAGTATCCTGGGAAACAGGGCTTTTTAGTAAAGGCTTAGGATATTCCCTTCCTGTCCTGTGCCCTTCCCTGAGCCTGCATATCCTCAGAGCAGCTTTGGGACCTCAGGGGCCTCTGCCCCCCCAACCCTGCAGCATCAGTGCAGTGCCAGCACTGCAGTGCCCTGCAGCGGGCACAGGTACCAAACTGACACGGCAGAGCATGGACAGATGCCTCCTATGGCCTCCTGCTTCCAAGGAGCCTGGCACAGCCTTTCTCCCCACTCGTGCACAGCAATGGGGATGTGACCTGCTCCATGGGACACTCCTGGGGCCTTGGTATGGCCCTGACTGGATGTGGCTTCAGCAAGGCTTCTCTGGCCCCAGGGCAAGGGCCCAGTGGAGCGGGGGTCTGTATGGCAGGGCACAGGCACAGCCCAGCCCAGGTCACAGCCATGCCCTGTGCCAGGACATCTCCGGGGCAAGGACAGCTTTTGGGGGGGCCAATATATGTGATGGTGACCTTAGTGGGGGCAGAATGGAAACCCCCAGCCTGGCTGGGGCTCGGGGAAGGCACTGCAGTGGCAGGGGCATGGGCACAGCTCCCCAGCCCTCATTTACATGTGTGCAAAGCAGGGAATTTTCCACCAGCAAGCAGCCGAAATTTCTGCACGGTGACCTTTGTCCCAGCCATGCTGGGAGCCCAGGGCAGCTGACAAATGTCACTGTGGTGCCCTGCTTCCCCCGGAGCTGGGGCAGCCAGGGGACTGTCTTCTGCCCCCACACCCTGGCACTGCCAGCTCAAAACCCCAGATCTCCCCAGGGAGGGCAGGGAGGGCCCCCAGCCTCCTCTGGGCATCAGTGGGGGCCAGTGCCCCCAGTCTCCCCTGCCCACCCTGTAGCAGCCCCTGGTGCTGCCCCGGCCCCACAGGAAGGGCTGAGCTGTGGCACAGGCTGTGTGGGTGGCAGATGATGCACAGACATTTCTGGGGTCACTCAGTGCACCACAGCAGGGCCCTGTGTCAGGTGCTGCCCGTGGGTGCAGGATGGGCAGGATCTGGTCAGGATGGAGAGGGTGAACTGTCTGTTGGAGGGATAGAAGTGGGACAACCAGAAGAGGCCACTCAGGAGACGAAGAGTGTGTGTTGGAAGTCTCTGGATAGAACCCCTGCAGCTGGGACACCTGAGGTCACCACCCGAGGAGCTGGCAGCCACTGCAGGCAGGGCTGCAGGTGCTCACAGAGCCCCTGGACGCACCTCAGCCCCTCCCAGAGCTCCCGGCCCACCTGGCTGGGTGCTGGGCTCCCTCCCGAGGTGTGACACTGGTGTCCCCGGTGCCAGCCCTGTGGCCCCGCTGCCTCCGGGATGTCCCTTGCCCTGAGGAGCAGCCAAAGCACGGACTGCCCTGCGCCACCTGCCCCTCGCAGCGTTCCGAGGAAGCACAAACGACAGAATTCCCAAACGGCAGAGTTCCTGGGAAGCACAAATGACAGAATTTCTAAACAGCAGAGTTCCTGGGAAGCACAAATGGCAGTATTCCCAAACGACAGAATTCACAAATGGCAGAATTCCCAAATAGCAGAGTTCCTGGGAAGCACAAAGGACAGAATTCCCAAACGGCAGAGTTCCCAAGTGGCAGAGATTCTGGGAAGCACAAACGACAGAATTCCCAAACGGCAGAGTTCCTGGGAAGCACAAACGACAGAATTCCCAAACGACGGAATTCCCAAACGGCAGAGTTCCTGGGAAGCACAAATGACAGAATTCCCAAACGACAGAATTCCCAAACGGCAGAGTTCCTGGGAAGCACAAACAACAGAATTCCCAAGCGGCAGAATTCCTGGGAAGCACAAAGGACAGAATTCCCAAGCGGCAGAATTCCCAAACGGCAGAGTTCCTGGGAAGCAGAAATGACAGAATTCCCAAACGGCAGAATTCCCAAACGGCAGAGTTCCTGGGAAGCAGAAATGACAGAATTCCCAAATGGCAGAATTCCCAAACGGCAGAGTTCCTGGGAAGCACAAACGGCAGAATTCCCAAACGGCAGAATTCCCAAACGGCAGAGTTCCTGGGAAGCACAAATGACAGAATTCCCAAATGGCAGAATTCCCAAATGACAGAGTTCCTGGGAAGCACAAACGACAGACTTCCCAAACGGCAGAATTCCCAAACGGCAGAGTTCCTGGGAAGCAGAAACGGCAGAATTCCCAAATGGCAGAGTTCCTGGAAAGCACAAACGACAGAATTCCCAAACGGCAGAGTTCCTGGGAAGCAGAAACGGCAGAATTCCCAAACGGCAGAGTTCCTGGGAAGCACGAGCCACCTTGACTTTTGCCCAGAGCCCTGGAAGAGCCGGGGCAGAGCGTGGCTGGGCAGCAGGGCTGTGCCATGCCCGGCGCTCCATGGCTCTGTGAGCAGGTTGCTTTCCAGAGGTGCTTCCCCAGCGCCGGTGCAGGGGCTGCAGCCACAGGGCCCCCTGACCACACCGGCTGAACGGCAGCCCCAGCACAGACTCTGCCCCCAGAGCCCCCCCGTGTTTCTCTGGAGCCTCAGTGTGCCCTGTGGCCAGAAGGGCTGGACCCCCATGGCTGCAGGAGGTGCTGGGGTTCACTGAGAGCGGCCAGGGGCGCTGAGGCACCCTGAGAGTGGTGCTAGAAACGGGGAACGAGCACATCACCTTCACCAGGGTGGCTTCAGGGAGCTGCTGCAGCACCCCCAAACCCAAGCTGTCACCCAAACCTAAGCTCCACACAGCTCTGGAGCCCCTGGGCACAGCGGGTGATGGCCAGAGTGGGGGACACAGCAGCAAGGGAACAGGAGGGTTACCCACAGCAGGGAAAAATGAAGGATTTCTTGCTAGAGACAGAGGGACTGAATTGACACAAATGGAGAATCCAAACACTCATCCCAAAAGAAAGGTAGTGGGCCTGAGAATGGTTTATTTTCTACACTTATAGGAGTGTTTTTGCTCCAAGTCACATTTTTACATTTGTGACTTCTCCCTGACATTTACAGGGAATTTAAAGGAAAACCACCGAGGGGGGTCCCCCAAAGGGGAGAGCTCACGGCCTCTCCCGACAGCCTCCTGCTGCTTGCAGAGCATTGCTTGTCCAATTCCACGTGCAAACAGTGCCTCTGCCCTAAGCTGACCGTGCTGTGGGTTCTCAGTTCCTCTGGGAAAACAGCGTGAGTGCCCCATGCAGACAGCAGCGCAGCCCCTGCTCACAGGGCTGAGGACACTTCCCTGCACACCCGTGGCACCCACCCAGGAGCGCCAGGCTGTCCCTGGGCTGTTCCCTGCCAGCAGCCCCGGGAACTCACCTCCTGCTGTGGCCCAAGGGAAATCCCACTGTCATTTGGGTTTTACTGCTGTAAAATGGGTTTGAGTGTTCCTGCCGTGCTTTACTCCAGTGACTCCTGGGACACCCACTCATGGAGCAGGGCTGGGGTCCCACAGAGGCCCTGGAGGCTGCGAGCTCACTCCAGCACTGAGCCCAGTGCAGTGTGCCATGCTCAGACAGGAGCAGCTTTGCACCATCTCCAGGGAGCAGGGGAGGAGAAGCTGCAGGTCCAGAGCCTGTCCTGGCTCCTGGCTGGCACCGTGGTGTGCAGGGCAACCACTGAGGGTGCTTCACTCCCCAAAGCCCCAGCGTCCATGGCACACCACCCCCCACGGCAGGGAGCAGGGGATGAGTTCCTCTGACTCCCTCCTTGCCTCTGCAGGAAGCCCCCGAGTTCCCTCTCCCATTCCAGGAGCCTGGCAGGGTGTGGGATCAGTGCCACGGGGACACTGGTGGGAGCCCCCAGTGCGGGTGGGGCAGGCTCAGCTTTGTGCCGCGCTGGCACAGACATTGGGCTGGCCTCAGAGTCCTCTCTAGGAAGGACAACTGCCAGCAAATCGCGGGGGGTGTCGTCCCTGAGGGACCCTCAGTGGTGCCCGCAGCCCTCCAGCAGCAGCCTGAGCCCTGGCTTAGCTGCACCCGCCGTCTGTGTTTACTGTGTCCCCTCCCTGCCCTCTCCCTCCGTTCCTGGGCAAACAGGCGTGTACCAGCCCGGTTATTGCCCGGCTCCCGCAGCCCGACTGTTTGGTGGAAACAAAAGGGAGCGTTTTCCTCCTCCCACGGGGTATTTGTGCCTCACGTGCCCTGACTCTCTCCGGCACGAGAGGTGCCAGGGGATGAGCGGCTCAGGCAGGAGCCGGGGGGGTCTAGGGCAGTGTCCCCTCTGCCACCTCTGCAAGGCCACCAGGACAGCTCTGCTGCTGTTGTATGCTGTCACAGAGAGCTCGGGGCAGCCCTGGCAGCTCACCAGAGCTCCCCAGAAGGCCAGCTGGAGCCTCATGGGGTTCTGACATGGATTCTGAGTTAAGAAAAAAACATGTTTTCATTGACAGAGCAGGGGTGAGAGTCTGAGCCCTGCAGGGCCCTGGGAGAGCTGAGCCTTGCTGGGTCTGCTCTCACTGCCAAGGGCAGAGGGGCTGGGCAGCTCTGGCATCCCCAGAGCTCGGTGTGAGGATGCTCTGCGACATGATGGCCACGTGAAGAGGAGCCTGAGGTGACAGACAAGAGCCTCAGGGACAGGGTGACAGGGTGCTGCCCTCCCAGCCTAAGGCAAGCAGCTCAGCATCACCGGCAAAGTCACCTCCTGGCAAAGATGCTCCTCATCCTGCACACAGGCAGCCCCATCTGACCTCAGGGAACCCATACCCTGCCCATCCCCTGCCCATCCCCACTGCCCATCCCCTGCCCATCCCCACTGTCCATCCCCTGCCCATCCCCTGCCCATCCCCACTGCCCATCCACTGCCCTTCCCCTGCCCATCCACTGCCCATCCCCTGTCCATCCACTGCCCATCCCCTGTCCATCCCCTGCCCATCCCCACTGCCCATCCACTGCCCATCCACTGCCCTTCCCCTGCCCATCCACTGCCCATCCCCTGTCCATCCACTGCCCATCCCCTGTCCATCCCCTGCCCATCCCCTGTCCATCCACTGCCCATCCACTGCCCATCCACTGCCCATCCCCTGTCCATCCCCTGCCCATCCCCTGTCCATCCCCACTGCCCATCCCCTGTCCATCCCCTGCCCATCCACTGCCCATCCCCTGTCCATCCCCTGCCCATCCCCTGTCCATCCACTGCCCATCCACTGCCCATCCCCTGTCCATCCCCTGCCCATCCCCTGCCCATCCCCTGCCCATCCACTGCCCATCCCCTGTCCATCCACTGCCCATCCACTGCCCATCCCCTGTCCATCCCCTGCCCATCCTCTGTCCATCCACTGCCCATCCCCTGCCCATCCCCTGTCCATCCCCTGCCCATCCCCTGTCCATCCACTGCCCATCCCCTGCCCATCCCCTGTCCATCCACTGCCCATCCCCTGTCCATCCTCTGTCCATCCACTGCCCATCCACTGCCCATCCCCTGCCCATTCCCACTCAGAGGGACTCTGAGAAACTCATCACAGAGCTGGGGGACCCAGCTGTGCCCACCCACTCACCCTGGTATTTTGGTGCTGTACCCTCATTATTCTCCCCACCCGTGGGATCAGACTGTGTCCCTGTTCCACCACCCCCAGCACCTGGGGAGCCGTGGGGGAACATGGACATGGAGGCATGGGGTGAAACAGATTCCCTGGGGGTTTTACACCTGCCCTTGGCTACAGCAGAGCTCTCCTGTCCCAGAGGAACAGCTTTGAAGAGCCTCAGAATGGAGCAGTTTGTTGGTGTGGTGCAGTGCAGGACCCGTGTCCCTCTTCTATCAGAGTGTTTGGAATGTGCTGCTGGGGGTGTCCCTGTGTGCCACAGCGTGGTGGGATGTCGGTAGTGTATGATTTTTATACACACTTGTCCAAAACACAGAGGGCTGAATGAAATATCTGGAAGGGGGGATGTAGGAAAAAAACTCTCCTGGGTCACAGTGGAGTATTTGGACTGTGGTGAGGCACCTCCCAGGAGACATCTGCAAAACACACACTGATCTCCCAGGGAGCAGTGTCACCCCCGTGTGAATTCAGGCTGGAGAGGATAAATGTGCCATTCCCAAGCAGCATCCAAGGCTGCTGTCTGGGCCCAGTCTGGTGACAGCCAGGGACCCTCACTGGCTGCGAGCTTCTGGAGAGAGGGAGAGAAGGAAGAGGGGAGTCTCAAAGAGGCAGCTTGGACAGTGATTCCGTGGGTTACAGAGCCAGCCCGAGGTCACTCCTGTGCCACTGAAGTGTCACCTTGCCCCAGTGACCTCTCCTGTTGTCTCCAGGCAGCTCCGTGACAACGCCTGGCCCTTGTGCAACATCAGGAATGAAACTAAAAATAGCTGCAGCTCCTTACAGAGCACCTGGCTGCCAGCACCTGCCAGGAGCTGCGCTCCAAGGGCTCCCTCCTCCGAGCTGATGTGGGCACTGAGGGAGGGAAGTCCTCAGCCTGCTCCTCGCCTGCCCCAAGCCTTGCCTGGCCTCTGCTCATCCCTTGCTCAGCAATCTGGGGCATGTTGGAAGGGTTCTGGAGGCTGCTGTGGGATGCTGGGGCATGTTAGGATATTGCTGGAGATTTTGGGGGGAAGCTGGGCAATGTTGGAGGGTGTTCAGGGGGAGTTGGTGGCTGCCACGTTGCCCATCGTGGCCCCTGGCACAGCGTGGGTTCTGCCCAAGCCTCGCCAAGGTGCAGTGCCGTCACTCCCCGAGCCTGATGTGGGCACTGATGCCCCCATCTCTCCTGCCTGAGCTTTGCAGAGGGAGTGGGGCCAGCACTGGGGCTTTGCTGAGCAGCAAGTTCAAGTTCTTTTTCCTTCAGTTAACCCACTTTGTGCTGGGTTGGCCGAGCTGCCCACGCCCTGACTCTGCTGGCACCCCCACACCCGGGCACAGCGCTGTGCCCCGTTCAAACTGGATACAGTCCAGGTTTTTGGGCATTTTTTCTGCACTAGTGAAGATACTGGGCTCATTCCAGGTTTAGAGTAGTGGACCAAGGGCAGAGCAGTCATGAGCCCTGAGGTTGTCACGTGGACTTTCACAGATTTCCTGGAGTCCTTGCAGCCAGAGCACCTGAAGCACACAGCAGTCCTGGGAGGTCCTTGGGCTGTCAGGGAGCTCAGGCTGAGCTGTTCTTCCCCTGTTGCACCCAGGCTCTTCCAGCATCAGGCCAGTGATCCCTCCGAGGCTGCAGTGCCTCCCTCACTCAGGCCAGACCTCAGGCATTGCCAGTCTGCTCCTGTAGAACCCAGCAGGAGCCAAAAATCCTCCTTTTCTCATGAAAATTTCCAAATAGTGCTCTAAACTCGCATTGTTGAGAGTCAGAGAGCAGCACGTGGCTGCAGAAGCAGTGTGAGTGATGCCGTGTGAAGGCTGACCTAGAGCCGAGGCTGGACAGAGCTAAAGAATAAAGCAGGGATTTATTAGGAGGCCTCCATGGATCCACCTTGGGCAGCACGAGTGCCCAGCCAGGGCTACACCCAAGATGAACCAAAATGGTCACAAAATGCACAACTGGTCACGCGGGTTCTCACTTTGATCCGTTCTGCTCCATCTGCACATTGGAGTTCATTGTCCAATTCCAGCTTTAGCCCACGCAGTCCCATCCTGATTGTTTTTCTCTCTCCAGCCCACGTTGTTTGGGCTCTTGGGCTGAGATCTGGATCATTTGTCCTTGATCCCCAGCTAGAGAAGGAATTGTTTTGTCTCCCTGCTCTCTGAAGAGAGCTCAGCATCCCCTAATGTGAAGCCCAGACCCACACACTAAAGCAGCACAGAACCTGAAAAATAGAAAATCAAAAGCCTGAGGCATTGTGAGAAAGGAGATGAATTGCGGTGATAAATCAAAAACCTTACAATTCCGATAGATTTGTAAGATTTGGTATGTATTTACAGTGCTGGGCCCACGCCAGGGCTTCCCTTCAATGGGCGCGTGCTCCCTGAAAACTCCTGATCCTTTTTTATTACTCTAGCTAATTTACATATTCATAGAATTTCACAATAGGTTCATCCATATTCATTCTTCTGATTTCGCATTACACTTACAGCCAGTTACACTTGTACTTTACTGTGTCTCAGAGAGACCTCAGGCACAGCTGAGCCCAGCCAGGCCCTGTGGCCCTGGCTGACCCTTGCTGTCACACGCCCTGAGGAACAGCTCCAGTGCAGGAGTGATGAGGAGCTTGTGCTTCACTGATTTGGGAGCACTCACTCCTTCTGCCCCCTCCAACCCCAGAGTTTGTGTCAGCCCAGCTGTGCTGGCCCAGCACCGAGTGCCAGCTGAGCACAATGTGACTTTGAGTAGAGCAAGGGGCCATCCCACCACCAAAACCCCTGTCAGCAATGTCCCACATCCCACCACAACCCACAGGTATTTTGTAATTGGATACAAAAGTCCGCATTGCGGGCACAGATGGTCGGTTATTGGATTAAAATAAAAATAATTTAGGTGTCATTTCTTAATTGGACAGTTTATCATTAAAAGGTGGACAGCTTATCCAGCAGCACCCTATGTTCCCCCTGGAGCCCCTGTCAGCGCTGTCCTGCCCGTCTGGGGCACACACTCCCCTCAGGGAGCACCTCTGGGTCCCAGGGCTCATTCCTTGCTCTGCCTTTGGTGCCATTGTCTGTCCCAGCTCCCAGGGACACGGCAGGAGCTCGCGTCCCCCCGTGCTCAGGGATGCCAGCCCCTCGTCCCTTCTGGCTCAAGCAGGGGTGGGCAGTGCTGGACAGACGTGGCAAAGGGGTTGAGATTTTATCTTCTTCTTGTCAAGGTCAGGATTAAATGTGTGAGATGGTGTTTCTTGTTGGCACTCAGATGTTTATCAGTTCTCATCTCTGTCACAGCCTCACAAACCCTGAGTCCTACAGCACTTCACTCCAACAAACTAAAAATGGAGCCCCATCTCTCTCTGTACAAGACCTCTTAAGGATAAACTGTCCAACTAAGAAATGACACCTAAATTATTTTTACTTTTAACCCAATAACCAACCACTGGTGCCCTGCAATGTGGACTTTTTTATCCAATTACACAAAACCACCCAAACCCATGGGGAAGAAGGTGAAGAAGAAGGACCAGACACCACCCTAAAACCTCAATCTTGCTTTATATATTTTACTATATTCTAAAGCCTTAAACTCTAAGTTTTCCACCCTGTGATGTTACATACTTCTATTCAAACTCCACACCCACAATTCCAGTTTTGTCATTCCATTTTGGAAGCCTTCTCCATGGCCTCAGGTCAATGCAGTGCTCTCTTGGGGGTCAGTGCCTGCCAGCACAGAAAGTCTGAAATTGTCACTAACCAGGGTTCTGACAGCAGGGGGGTCCCAGGAAGGGAGAAGTTGGGGTTTGCTGGCTGCCAGGGTTGAGGTGTCCTGGCTCTTGCCACTGCCATGGGCAGGACAGGGACACAGTCCTGCAGCTCCAAGCCTGGCAGACATCCACCCCCACAGGCTGCCTGCATGACACACACATTTTTGAAGAAGCATCTCCTGGAGTCACCAGTCCTTCCTCCTGCCCAGGGCAGCCCTGTTAGCCCCCATCCCCAGGAGTTTGTTTGGCCATTTCAGGTTGTCCTGAAGCCAGTCTGAGTGTGCTGGGCATGTGCCACACCATGCCCAGTGCCAGACCTGCCACAGGTGGCCCAGTGCTGGCCCTCAGGCCTCCTGAGTGTCCCCTGCTCCAGGGAGAGAGTGGAATATCTGCCATGGGAAAACCTGAGCTTGGCAGGCCAGGGCCTGTGCCAGGCTGTGGGCACCCCTCCCCTGGCTTGTTTTCAGGGGATCTTGGGTGATGCTTGTGGCTGTTGTGGAGTATTGGAGAATCCTGGGGGACATTTGGGATGCTGAGGGAAGCTCGGGGTGCTGGGGGATTCTGGTATTCCAGGATGGGTTATTCTAGGGGGGTTGCTGAAGGGATGTTTGGGGACATTGGAGAATTTTTTGGGAATGCTTGGGGATGCTGGGGGAATATTGGGGAATGTTTGGGGAAACTGGGGTATTAGTGGGGATGCCGGGGAGACGTTTGAGGATGTTTTGGGGACGTTGAGGTAAACGCTAGGGGTGTTGGGGGCTATGGGCCTGCCCAGTCTGGCCGCTGTCCCATCTTCCGGGCGGTGGGTGACCAGCAGAGGGCTCGGCTCCCCTCCCGCCGCCGCTTTTATCCTGCCCAGCGCTGCCCTGGCGCCCAGAGGCGCGGCCGGAGCCGGAGCGAGCGGCCGTGCCCGGAGCCGCGGGGGCTGCGCCGCTCCGACAGCCGCCCCGGAGCGTGCGGGACCGCCGCGGGGCACGATGCCATCGCCACCGCCGCCGCTGCCGCTGCTGCTGCTGCTGCTGCTGCTGCTGCTGCTGGCCCCGGGGACGCGGGGCAGCGCTGGCACGGGCAGGACTCGGCACGACCCGGCTGCGGGCAGCCCCCAGGTGCCCGCGGGGAGGGAGAGGCTGCGCCGGGGCGCGGAGGAGGACTCCAAGTCGGTGCAGCAGTACGTGCCGGGGGTGCGGGTGGAGTTCCCGCGGCCCCTGAGCTCTGCCAGCCTGCACCCCACCAGGGCCCTGCTGCCATCCAGCACCGACCCCTCGGAACAGCAGCCGGGGGTCCCCACGGAGCGGGACAGGGCAGAGCCCCGAGCCAACCTCACCACCGTGTCCGACAAGCGGCTGCAGATCCACAACCCCCTGTACCCAGTGACAGAGAGCTCCTACAGCGCCTACGCCGTGATGTTCCTGTCCCTCATCGTCTTCACCGTGGGCATCATCGGGAACCTCTCCGTGATGTGCATCGTGTGGCACAACTACTACATGAAGAGTGCCTGGAACTCCATCCTGGCCAGCCTGGCTTTCTGGGATTTCCTCATCCTCTTCTTCTGCCTGCCTGTGGTCATCTTCAACGAGATCACCAAGAAGAGGCTGCTGGGGGACGTGTCCTGTCGCATTGTGCCCTTCATGGAGGTAAGGGGCTGCACGGGCCCCGCAGGGATCCAGGACCCAGCTCCTCTCTGCCCTCTTGCTCCGGGGCAGTCCGTGGTGCTGGTGGCCTGGCACAAGGACTGTGTGCCAGAGACCCCCAGTGGGGCACGGCAAGGAGTCGAGGGACAATCCCCATAGTGACCTTCCCTCTGTCCCAGGCATTCCTCAGGCTCTGCAGCCAGCACCCATGCTGCCAGGGCTGGGAAGAGCCCATTAGACCCTCATCCAGCCAGCACAGGGACTTCTGTCAGCGGGGTCCCTCTATTTGTCTGTTCCTGTCCCACCCCAAAGCCTGGGGGCTCAGCCCTGCAGTGTGCTGGCCCAGAAAGTGGCCACTGTGGGCTGCTGAGGATGGTCCAGGGGCAGGGGGCTGCAGGTGGACAGTGCTGGTCAGCACTGGAAGGGGGTCCAGGGGCAGGGGGCTGCAGGTGGACAGTGCTGGTCAGCACTGGAAGGGGGTCCAGGGGCAGGGAGCTTCAGGTGGACAGTGCTGGTCAGCACTGGAATGGGACAGCCCAGGAATCAAGTCTGGAAGGCTGAGATCTGTGTTTGTCCTCAGACCTCAGGTGTGACATGTTGGCCACTCAGGGAGAGCCAGGCACCCACTGAGAAGGCCAGAGGGACTGTGGTGACAGGGGATGGCAGAATGAGCAGAATTGCCCCAGAGGGCAGGATCTGGGCTGATGCTGCTCCTGTGCTGGAAACCAACCCTCCATGTGCTCATCTCCCATCCTCGAGGGGACCTTGGGGTCCAGCTGTGCCCCTCTGTGCCCTGGTGGGACAGACAGATCAAGCCTGCTCATTCTCTGTTGTCAATGCCCCGTTTATCCAAGGGTACAGCCACCTGGAAGAGCTCAGAGACAGTGTCAGATCACTGAAGAACCTCTCAGGCTTGGTCAGACCAGCTAGGGTTCACGACCTGCCCCTCCCACTGAGCATCCACCCCAGTGCTCCAGGTGTTCCTGGCTGCTCCGTGCCCTGCTGGCCCCAGAACAGTCACCTGTGGCAGTCACCTGTGGCAGTCACCTGTGGCAGTCACCTGTCCGTGCCCCAGGGTCTGCACTTGTGCAAGGGTCCCTGGCTGGGCACAGCCCTACAAGCTCCAGCAATGCCCCTGGGTCCTCTGGGTGCAGGGTGAGGGACCAGGGTGTCCCATGGAGCACAGCCCCAAACCTGCACAGCACAGCCCAGCACGGGGATGGGCTGTTTGCTGGGGGAGCCCTGCAGCCCCCCTGCTCCCCTGTGCCCCTGCCCAGCAGCCATTGCTCCTTTCCAGAGGTGTCCCACCCCATCCTCTCACTAACTGGAGTGTTTGCCTCATCCCTGTACTCCACCTCAGGCTTCCAACACTGCATCTGGGTGGACTCAGAGAGGGGCAGGAATTTGCCCAAGCTGGCTCAGTGTCCCAGGGAAGGGTGATGTTCCCAAAACAGATGTTGTCTCGAGGAGGATCTGAGGGATACCTGCTGCTCATGGGCAGAGAGAACCCTGGGGGTGGCACCACCATGTTCAGGGATTCAGCAGCACTGGGGTGCCCTGGGACAGCTTGGTCCCAGAGGAGTCAGGGACAGGAATGGTGGGATGCTGGTGCTGCAGAAGGATGAATGTGTCACAGGCCGGGAAGCACGGTCCTGGTGTGGGGGGTCCTGCTCTGCCCCCCAGCACCAGCCCTGCACTGCCCTCCTGCCCCCCAAAGCATGGGCAGAAAGGGGCTCCAGGGCTTCAGCTGGGACCCAGCTGCTGGGAACCCGGGTGGGAGCCACAGCCAGGCCAGAACCAAATCCCCAGCAAAGAGTCAGCTGTGAGAGGGGAACCTCTCTGGAGGCCAGGGGCTCGTGTCTGGCGGGGCTGTGGCTCAGGCCACTGGAGGGACGCTGTGGGAAGCAGATGTATCCTCCGTGCTCTGGCACAGAGCCAGGCTTTGGGAGCAAAGCTGGCTACCGGGGCTCCTGGGGACAGGCCGTGTGCAGGGATGTGCTGCACTGGCTGATGCCACCGGTGCCATCCCTGCCAGGGCACTGGACCAAAGGCACCAGGAGAGATGGAAGAGCCCTTGGAAGGGTGTGGGGGAAGTAGGCAGCAGCACAGCAGCACCAAGGGCTGCAGGTGCCAGCCAGGGAACAGGTGCAGTGTGCTGGGTGCTGGCTGTGGGGCAGAGCAGGCTGCTGGGTGCCCAGGCTGGCTCTGGGCTTTGGGCAGAGCTGGGACATGCTGGGAGGTGGTGCTGGGTGCAGGATGCTGGTGCTGGGCTGGTGTCCTGGTTCTGTGTCTGGGGAGATGCTGCTGAGTGCTGGCATCACTCTGGCCATCAGCTGCTGCAGTGACCAGCCCAGGGCCAAGGAAAAGGCTGGGGGGTTGGGGGGGCAGTGTTCCAGGCTGTTCCTCACGCACCACGTGGAGCCCTGGGAGGTTTCCTGAGTGCTGGGAAGGTCTTTCAGCACAAGGTTTGATGTTTGATGGCTTCGTGAGGCCAGGAATGGCCACAGCACTGGGACACCAGCATGTGACTCTGCCATCATCTTGGCCAAGGGCTGTGGGACTTGGCTCCCAGCTTTGGGGCTAGGACTGGGAATGCTGGTCGGTCCTGGCCAGCCCTCCCAGAGCCACAGCGAATCCTCTCCCTCCCTTGGCCTCCTCCTTTGGCAAAAGGGATGTTTTTCTTGCTATTCTCAATGCAGCGGAAATTGCCCCAAGCCGATTTGGGACAAGAGCGCCTTCAACTCACTTGGCCTGTCCAGGCAGGCCTTGGGAACCCTGGGAAGGTGCTGGTGTGTGTAGTGGTCCCTGCTTCTCCTCTACAAGAGCCACCCAGAATAGAAGAAGAGCTTGAAGGACAATCCTTCTGTTCCCACCTTGGCTGGATGGATGGACAGACAGACATCCAGCTAAACTTCTCCCTTCTGCAGAAAAGGGAGCTGAGCAGGGACTAGAGGGTCAGGGGGCATTTTTGTCCTTTCAGGAGTCACAGAAAAGTGACTCTAAACCCTGGGATGCAGCCACAGGCTGTGACCTCCCTACAGCCTTTGGAGGAGGGGTGGGGTTTGCCACAAGCCTGGTAGAGCCAAGCCCCCTGTGATGTCCCTGCAGCAGGGCCCACCTGTTCTGCCTCCTCCCTCACCAGGTATCGTCACTGGGAGTCACCACCTTCAGCCTCTGTGCCCTGGGCATCGACAGGTTCCACGCAGCCACCAGCCCCCAGGCCAGCACCCGGCCCATCGAGCAGTGCCAGTCCATCATTGCCAAGCTGGCCGTCATCTGGGTGGGCTCCATGACGCTGTCGGTGCCCGAGATCCTGCTCTGGCAGCTGGCGCGGGACACGTCGCCCGTGTCCGGCGTGGTGACCGAGTACTGCACCATGAAGCCCTCGTCCAACCTGCCCGAGTCCATCTACTCCCTGGTGCTCACCTACCAGAACGCCCGCATGTGGTGGTACTTCGGCTGCTACTTCTGCCTGCCCGTGCTGTTCACCGTCAGCTGCCAGCTGGTGACGCGGCGCATCCGCGGCACCGACAAGAAGAGCGAGTGCCGGGGCGCCAAGCACGGCCAGAGCGAGGGTCACCTCAACTGCACCATCATCGCGCTGACCGCCATCTACGGGCTCTGCACCACCCCCGAGAACGTCTGCAACATCGTGGTGGCCTACATGTCCCCCGACATGTCTAAGCAGACCTTGGATCTGCTCAACCTCATCAACCAGTTCTTCCTGTTCTTTAAGTGCTCGGTGACACCCGTGCTGCTCTTGTGCCTCTGTCGTCCCCTGGGCCAGGCCTTCATGGACTGCTGCTGCTGCTGCTGCGAGGGCTGCGGCCCCGACACCACTTCCAGCGAGAGCAGCGCCGACAGCAAGCTCAAAACCGAGATGTCCTCCTCCATCTTCTTCGACAAGCCCCGGGAGACTCCCCCACCCCTCCTGGCCCTTGGCACCCCATGCTAAGTGCCACTGGGGAGCCGTAGCGATCATTTCACCACCTCCTCCCAAGACCAAACGTTGTTCTGCCATTAGTACTCGTGTCTGGACGTGGAACAAGCAGAAAGAGACAGCTCAGGGGGCTGCGCCGTGGGCTTCAAACCCAGCATTGGGCAGGTGGGCCTTGAAATGCCAGTCCCCATGGCTACACTGGTGACCCTCTTGCCTCTGCCCAAAGGTCAGCGAGGACAGCGGCACCCTCCTGTCCCGGCTGCCCAGCCGGGCTCCCTGGGGCTGCTGCTCTGGAGATGGCGTTGTGCCGGAAAGGTCTTACCTGAAACTACAGAGGCTGACCATGATGGCTCACAGAGGACACAGCAAACACAAACTGCCCTCTTCCCGTCCCCTCCCCTCCTGCCAGCCCCTCCACAAGAGGAAAAGCTCCAACTGGCCGTATCCCACGGTTTCAAGCCGTGCCCTGTATGAGCTCAATAAACCAGTAACCTAGAGCACACCGTGCTTGCAGCCGCTGGCACTGCTGGGCTGAGCCCTGGGAGCCCCTTGGAATGGCTCTTCCCTAAATCTGGGGGGCTCTGGGGTGGGCATGAGCAGCTGGGGGGCAGGAGGGCAGGGAAGTAGCTGTGCCAGAGCGGGCAGCAGCCAGGGGAGATGGAGAAAGGCCCCCAGCCCCTTTGCTCCCTCCCTCTGGGGTGATGCTGAGCGGTGCCTGGGAGAGGGTGCCCTCTGAAGTGTTGCGTTGGGGGTGACTTGTGGAACTTGAACTGGACTCAGTAAAGTCCAGCCAGCCTAGCACAGAGCTGAGGTAGCCCCCAGCCTGCTGGCTGCCCATGTGCACTGTGCACAACCAAGGTGCTGCTGCTGCACCCTGCTGCTGTGCAGTGCTGCGGGAAGATGTGGGACCACCACCCCCAGCACCCCTTTTGGGACAAGAGCACTGCCCCCAAACTGCCCCACAGGGCTCCTGGCCCTCATCCACGCACCCACTGCGGGGACAGAACTGTCCCAGGAGAACGGCTTCAGGGCATCAGGGTTTCGAAGCCCACATGGCCCCGGCAGGGCAGGGAGGGTCAGGGAGCAGGGGGGTCAAGGAGCAGGCAGGACGGATCTGCCCGAGGGCAGCCTGGCCACGGCAGCCCATCCACCGGAGCTGTTAGAGCTCCTTGTCCCGAGTGCTGGCAGCCGCCCCAGCCCCGAAGTGCCGGGGCGAGGGAGACGGTTGCCAGGGGCACTGAAAGCGAGGGGCTCACTGCGGGCTTTGTGCGCAACACCCACCGGGCTTCACGCGCGCTTCGCTTTCGCAGAGCCGTTTCCAGGGAAACAAAAGCCCCAGTTTTCTTTCGAGAGCACAAAACTGGGTTTTTCCTTTCATCCTCCTCCCACCAAGCCCATGCTGGGCCCCACAGTTTGAGAGAAGAGGGGTCTCGTCTCGGCACAGGGATGCAGAGGGGCTCAGAGCCCAGGCCATACCTTCAGTCCCGTGTGCCCGGGGGTGAGCGGGGTGTGCCTGGGGGGCTTTGGTGGCTGTGGGGTGGTGGGGGAGGGCATCTCTCATGTGCCTGGTCCACATCGCTCCGTCCTGAGCCTGGGCCAAGGGCGAACAAAGCCAGGCTTGTGCTGCGGCCCCGCGGGGCTGCAGGCGTGGGGAGGGGCAGGGGGTGCAGGCAGCACTGTCACCATGGCCGGTGGCAGCACCCCACGGGCTGGGCTGAGCCCGGGCCTGCTCCCACGCTGCTGCCTGGGCAGCTGACAAGCGCAGGGCAGGGGCCGCCCCCGGGGACATGGCACGGAGGGACCCCGGCAGCAATGGCCACCAGCTCCCAGGGACACGGGGAAGGCCACCCCCAAAGGACACAGGAGCCCTGCAGCAGTGGGCACAGCGCCCAGGAGGGAGCAGGGAGAGGGGGCAGAAGCACTGCAGGCCCCCCAAACCCAGCAGGACTCTGCAGCAGTTCTGAGACACAGCAGGGGCAGAGGAAGGTCCAGCAGCAATGATAGCCATGGATGGAGTGTCCCAGCTGGTCCTGTCACCCAGGCCAAGGAAACAAGGCATCTGAAAGCATCAGAGGTGCCTCCAGCACCTCTTGGGTGAGCATGGCCACACAGGTGCCCAGGGGATAGGGACCTCCCTCCCAGGCAGGGCCCCCAAGGATGGGTGGCAGAGATGGCGAGGAAGTGACATGACAGCAACCACACCCGCAACGCAAAATTGTTAATTTATTATTAGGAGGCAAAAAAATTGTACAGTTACAAGAATCATTTCCCAACAGAGGTCAAATCTGAGTCAAAATATCTCTTACAAAAAAAAAAGGGGGGGGGGGGCGGGGGGGAGACAACACTTTACAAGTCGTTAAATTAAAAAAAAAAAAAAAAACAACAAAAAGAAACCTCTCTTTGTGCAATTCTGCAAAAACAAGAACAGAAGGTAAATTCCTGGCCTGATGCCCTGGAGCTGAGGGGGAAGAGGCTGAGAGGGGCCCTGCAGCACCCCCGGCCACCTCCACCCTGTGCCCCAGCCCTGTGCTGGGACCGGCAGCTGCCTCCCCTGCACACCCACCCTCCAGTGCCAGCCCAGTCCCCCCAAAGTGGCCCCAAACAACCTGGCCAGGCCCCAGGCTGCACCTCAGAGCTCCAGCCCATGGCACAGACATGGCACAGACAGCCACAGCCTTTGTCACCCCACAGGACTTCCACAGTCCCCCCTCTGTGCACACACAGACCTGACCATTGTCCCCACAGGCCCTGCTGCCCCCTGCCCCACAGCTCCCATGCCTCCCAGCCAGGGCAGCAGAGCAGGGGTGGCATGGGGAGCAGGCACAGGGAGCAGAGCCCGGGGAGTAGGAATGTGGTGCAAGCATGGGGAGCAGGACATGGGGAGCAGGCACAGAGCACAACCCATGGCTCTGGTCAGCAGCACTGAGGGTGCACAGATGTTCTGAGCATGTCTCCAGGTGCCTCCATGTGTCCCTCCCTCTCTGGAATCCCAAGGGATGTCCCTGGCCAGGGCAGAGCCAGCAGCCCCAGCTGGGCACAGGCGGTGCCACTTGGCACGTGGGGAGCCAGCACAGCTGTCCTGAGAGGTTTCATGGGGCTGAGGCAGCCCCGGGACAGGTGGGAGGCAGGTGCCAGCCCCCAGCTCCCCCAGGGGCTGCTGGCATTGCTGGGCCCCCAGCACTGGCACCAGTGCCCCAGGTCATCCCCCAAGCAGCCAGGCTGGGCAGTGAGCAGGATTTGGCCCAGGCACAAGAGCAGGGGACACATGGGGCAGGGGGACAAGTGGCCCTGGACCCCAGAGAAGGGTTAGGGAAGTGGAGGCAGTAGGGGGAGGCTGATGGCAGTGGCTTGTGGCTAATCCCTGTCCCCCGGCGGGGTGAGGAGCCTGCAGGTGGCATTGACACGCCCCCCCCCCCAAGCCTGAGGCAGGCAGGGCAAGGTGGGCACCCCCAATACCCCCAGGGTGGTCTCTGCCTAGAGGCAAGAGCAGGACACCCAGAGAAGGGAAAAGGGAGCCCCAGGGGACCTGCCTGCAGCTGGCACAGCCCCATCCCCAAGGGCTGCCTTCTGCTACCACCCTCCTCCTCCTCCCAGTGCTGACCCTTGGCTGGCCTCGGGGAGCCTCAGCTTTCCTACTGCTCACAGGGCCCAATTTAATAACAGCACTATCCCTTAAATTAAAAAATTAAAATATATATACATATATATATACTGTATACACAGACAACAACAGAACAGTGCCAAAATGGAGGAAGAGAGGGGGAGGAGAGGAAAGGGGGAGAGGAGGGCAGTCGGACATCTTCTTTACAATAAAAACAAGGACTCTGCCCCAATGTCAGCAGAGTCTGGGGTCCCCTAAAAATACCCATCTAGAGAGAGAGCTGGAGGGACAGAGCAGGAGAGAGGGGCGTGGGCTTGGACAATGGCATCTTCCCAATCCGAGCCAGGCCCGCGGGACCTCAGCTTCGCCTGGACTTCGAGTGCTGGATAAGCCACTGTAGGGTGATGTCTGCAGAGGCAAGGGGACACTTAGAGCCTCTGTCTCTGGCTGTCACCTCCCCCTGTACCCGGGCAAACGCATGGGCACAGGCTGCCCCCCACGCCCCCCGTGACCCCAGCCCACAGCACTCACCAATGTTGTCCTTTTCTTTGCAGGAGATGGAATAGCAACAGATCTCTCGGTCCTGGATGGCAGAGAGGTTCCTGTGGGGAGGGAGCAAATGCTGGCTGCAGACTCTGAGCTGTGTGGGGTGGCCATGGGAGACACCCCTGGGCAGCCCCTGAAGGGTCTCTTTGGACTCTGTCTCTGAGACAGGGCACAATGGAGGGGCAGCAGCTCCCCAGGCTCTCCAGGAGCTGTGTGTGGGTCAGGCGAGGGTACCATGGCTCCATGCCTGAGGGGCAGGGTGGTCTGGGCTGGGGGCTATGTGACAGGGCAGGAGGGACCCGATCCCATGGAGACCCTGGCCACCAAATTCCATAGGTTCCCCCAGCCCTGCAGGCAGATGAGGCAGGGAGGTTTTGGGAGCAGCACATGGCGGGCAGCATGGGAGCTGCACAGGTGCCCACGGTCCAGAGGTGCTCTGAGAGGTGGCTGAAGGGAGGAAATGCTGTGAGTCAGTGCAGCATCCCAGATCCCCCCTGTGGAGGAGCCCAGTCCCACTGCCCAGTGGGGTATCTGGGAGAGACCAGCTCCAGCAGCCAGTGCCACGCTGTGCCGGCCCCCACGCCACCATGTGGCACGTGGGACCCAGCCCTGGCACTGGTGGTTCCAGCTCCTCTGTGTCTCCACAAGGTGTCACCTTGGACATCCTCAGCCACACGACTCTGCCAGCCCACCCAGGCCCACAGTGCCACCCCAGACAGGCGATCATGCTGGTGGGGACACAGCAGAACAGGGACGGGTCACACTGTGTCACACCCCCTGTGCCTGAAGGTCACACTGTGTCACACCCCCTGTGCCCCACGGGGCACACTGTGTCACACCCCCTGTGGTCACACTGTGTCACACCCCCTGTGCCCCACGGGGCACACTGTGTCACACCCCCTGTGGTCACACTGTGTCACACCCCCTGTGCCCCACGGGGCACACTGTGTCAAACCCCCTGTGGTCACACTGTGTCACACACCCTGTGCCCCAGGGGTCACACTGTGTCACACCCCCTGTCCCCAGGGGTCACAGCCCCTGTCCCCAGGGGTCACACTGTGTCACACCCCCTGTGCCCCAGGGGTCACACTGTGTCACACCCCCTGTGCCCCAGGGATCACACCCCCTGTGCCCAGGGGTCACACTGTATCACACCCCCTGTGCCCGGGGGTCACACTGTATCACACCCCCTGTGCCCCAGGGGTCACACCCCCTGTGCCCAGGGGTCACACTGTGTCACACCCCCTGTGCCCCACGGGGCACACTGTGTCACACCCCCTGTGGTCACACTGTGTTACACCCCCTGTCCCCAGGGGTCACACTGTGTCACACCCCCTGTGCCTGGGGGTCACACCCCCTGTGCCCCAGGGATCACACCCCCTGTGCCCGTGGATCACACTGTGTCACACCCCCTGTGCCCCACGGGGCACACTGTGTCACACCCCCTGTGCCCCACGGGGCACACTGTGTCACACCCCCTGTGGTCACACTGTGTCACACCCCCTGTGCCCCAGGGGTCACACTGTGTCACACCCCCTGTGCCCCAGGGGTCACACTGTGTCACACCCCCTGTGCCCCACGGGGCACACTGTGTCACACCCTCTGTGGTCACACTGTGTTACACCCCCTGTGCCCAGGGGAGCACTGGCCCACTTACATCTTCTCGATGAGCTCCTTCTCATCCAAGGCACCGGGCAGGTCCCGCTTGTTCCCCAGGACGAGGACCTGCAGGGCAGGACAGGGGACACCTGAAGCGCCCGGCCACCAGACCAGGCAGGAACCTGCTTCTGCTACTCAGCAGAGCCTGCTTGTGACACCAGACCGCCCTGGCTACTCCGCTAGGATGTCCCAGACAGAGAAACCCCCTTCAGCAGCATTCAGGAGGCAGAGCACTTCAATTAACTGCCTTAATTAGCTGTACACAGCATCTCCTGTACACTCCCTGCTCCCAGTGTGGAGATGGCCCCACAGCATGTCCCCTCTGAAGGGCACCAGCATCTGCTGTGCCACCCAGGACATTCTCCCAGGAGCCTCTCACTGTCTCTGGGCAAAAAGTCAAATGAAATGGCTAACACTGACTTTATCCAGCAGGAGCAAGCTCTAGATGCTGGGCAGAGCACACTCTGCAGGCAGGCAGCCCAAACCAGGATCAGCTGTTTGTGCCATCACTGGTCTCTCCCAGCAGGACTGGTTTGTCCCTCCGGAGCAGCCATGTGACTGTCATCTGACAGTGCTGCCAACGCTGTGGCTGCCTGCATGGGCCGGGCTCTGCAGCAGCACACGATGAGCATCTCCCCACCCCAGTCCCAATGAGAGGCTTGTTCTCAGAAGAGAGCCTCCATAGGCCTGCAACTGCAGCCTGGTATGTCAGGAGCTTAATTTAGCTGGCAGTGGACATTTGGGATCCATGGCAAGATCTTCAGTTAGCTCCTTTCAAAGGATGCTGATTTGGGATGGCTGGTGCACAGCCCACCTGACAGGAACAGCATACCTGTGACATGTCCCACCTCCTGCACATGTCACAGCCCAGCAGCTCCTCTCACAGCAGACAGCACCTTCCTGTCACACCACAGATCAGGTGCAAATCCATGCGAGAGGACAGATTTCACCCAGGGGACCTGATCTGTGCTCTCTGCCCCAAAGGTCCCTCTGTGTTGCTTGGCCCAGTTCTGACCTAGGAAGGGTCATTGTCCCAGCTGGCTCCATCAGGAGTGCAGCAGGGAAGTGATGCCTGCAAGGAAGGGGAGCTCCTCCTTGAATCTGCTCTGCAAGCCCTGGCAGTGCCCACCCTGGGGACCACGACTGAGGCACCAGCTCACCGGGATGCCCTGGAGCTGTGGCTTGTCAAGCAGGTTGTGCAGTTCATTCTTAGAGGCCTCTATCTTCTCCTGGTCAGCAGCATCCACCATGTACCTGCAAGGGAAGGGACAACCCTGAGCACAGGTGCCCAGGTCTCCACGGCCTCATGCTGTGCTGAGGTCTGTGCCACCCCCAAACCTCCTCCCACAGCAGCTCACTGCCCCCACTGGAAACTGGGCCAGCACGTGGAGGTGGTTGATAACAGGATCCTTCCACCAGGATGCCTCTTCCCAAGGATGGCTGTGGAGCTGAGCCCCTCATGTCTCCCAGGGGAGTGGGGGAGCACCTCATCCTTGTCTCTGCAGCTGTCACCCTGCTGACAGCAGCCACAGGCTGGGCGAGGGAAGGCCAGGCAGGATAACAACACATGCACATGGCAGCTCCCTTATAAACACTCAGGACAAGCAGAGAAGGCAGAAGATGAGGATGCAGAGGTGACAATGACCCAAGAAGGGGAAGGACCTCCTCATCCCATCAATGGGGTAACTTTGGGAGGGGCCATGGAGCACGTGGATGTGAAGCCGGTGGCCACCAATGCTTCTCTGAGCAGAAGGGGAGATTTGGGAAAGGATTTTGTTCATAAAGGCCAACTTTTATCCTGCAAATGATGTCAGTGAAGCCAAAACTTGGGCGAGGAACTGATCAAAGCAGCCTTCTTTTCAAAGATCAAGAAGCTGGGAGAGAAGGAGTGAGAAACACCAGCTCATCAGGCTTTGGGGAGTTACTTAAAAACAGGAAAAGTGCTACTAACTACTAAAGTGCTTAACACAGGAAAATGGGAACGCTGTGCCGAGAGGGAAAAACACCCCCAGGGACTGCCCCAGCCCTTGGCATGTTGGGCATGAGGGGGGAGCTGAGAGCAAAGGGAAAGGGACCTGACAGAGCTCAATGTGACGAGGGCAGGCTGGAGTGTGACCTGCATGCTCACAGGTCCTTCTGCTTCCTGACAACCACATGGGCCAAAATTACAACATTATGGAAGGAGGCAGCAAAAGGAGTGAAAAGACTGAGATTTTATCATTCCAGCAAAGCTCACTGTAATAAAAAGTGTAACAAAAACACTCCTGCAGGTCCAAGGCCATGTCCCACCATGGTGACAGTATGCAAGGGTAGGAGCAGATTCCACTGTCCCAACATGCAGAACAAGCAGTACCACACTCCTCCTCATCTGCCAAGGCTTAGAGCTGAGAAGGGCAGCACAGAAAGCAGCCCTCCAAATCTCAGGGTATGGTCACTTGGGAAAGAGCCCATAAATCTCATTTTCTGACTGGATTTAAGTAATCCCAGTATGGTGTCCCAAGATCAGTATTCGTCCTTTGGAACAGGCAAGCTGCTTCCCATGAGTGCCTTGCCATGCTTACCCCAAGCCTGGACTCCCTGGGATTGCTTTTCCTGCACTGTTTGCAAGCAGGGGACACCCAGGGACACTGAGATTTGCTGACTCAGTAGTGGGTGAGACTCCTGCTCTCAGCACAAGATTTATCTGGCAGCACATAAACATCCTGACCTGGAAACCAGCCTCTCCTCTGGAAAGGGCTGAGCCCCACGACCCGGTTTGCTCAGCCCCTGTGGTGAGCAGCCAGCACAGAGGATGCATGGGAGCCTGGAAGGGTGAGATCTGAGCAACAGAGCTGGACTGAGGGATGCTGGAAGGGAAGAGAAGGGTCTGGCACAGCTGGAGGGACCTGGCTGTCCTTTGCTCAAAGCCCATGTAGACATCAGTCCCCATGGGAAGTATCTGGAAATAAGGAGGCTCAGGGGGACCTTCTCAGTCTCTTCAATTCCTCGACAGGAGGGTGGAGCTAGGTGGGGGTTGGGCTCTCCTCCCAGGAAACAAGCAACAGGACCAGAAGCAATGGCCTCAAGTTGGATCAGGAGACGTTTAGGTTGGATATTAGGGAAAATGTCTTCCCTAAAAGGGTGGCCAGGCCCTGGCACAGGCTGCTCAGGGCAGTGGTAGAGTCACCATCCCTGGAGGTATTCAAAAACCATCTGGGAACATATTCTAGTGGTGAATATGGTGGTGTTGGGTTAATGGTTGGACTCAATGATCTTAGAGGCCTTTTCCAACCTTCATGACTCCATGCTGATTCAGTGATTCCAACTCCTGACACGGGTGTCCAGCTCAGGCAGCAAAGGCACCCCAGCATTCCAGGGTGGGGTGATGCCCCCAGCCCCTGGCAGGACTCAGCAGCAGCAGGGGGTGACAGCAGGGCTCTGGGATACTCACACGATGGCACTCACTCCACGGCAGTATCGCTCCCACATGCTGCGGAACCGTGGCTGCCCCCCGATGTCCCAGAGCTGTGACAGGGAGATGGCAGAGTTACCCTGGCACCGTGCCCAGCACCCCACACTCCTGCCCAACACTCTTCCCCCTCCACATGGCCACCTGGGGCATCCTCTCCTCTTCAGCTCAAACCTCAGGAAGAGGCTCCTGACTTGATAAAAAAGGGAGAAACCTCAGGAAGGGGAGTGGAGGATGCTGAATCCCCCCGTGGTGTGCCTCTGCTGGCATGGAGAAACCCCTGGCCCAAGCTGGATGCTCCTCCCCGTGCCCATCACACCTCCTGCCATTTCCCTGAGGCATATTCCATTTAAGAACATTCTGCACACTCTCAAGTGTTCCTGCAGCAGCCAGAGATCCCCCAGCCAGCTTTTCAAGCCTGTCCAATAGCTATTTCCCAGTATAACCCCAGGCCCTTGAAAAATCCAGAACAGGTAGAACCCTCCTCTTCCTTTGCTCCCAAGGCAGAGACCACCACTGCAAGCCATGACCTGTTTTTCCCAGCACTACCACCCTCAGCAAGGTGACCACATCCATAAGTTCCTACCAGCAAGCCAGAGATACAAGGAAACCTCCAGCTTTGCAGCCCAGACTGACTCTCATTGCACAAGTCTGGATCTCCTCCAGCCCTGCCCTCCACCTCCTCTGGTGGGTACCTGCAGGATCCTAACAGGGCAAGTCTTTCACTTCCAGGTGGTGGAATCACAATCCCTGGAAATGTTAACAAAACACCTGGATGTGGCACTTGGAGACACAGTTTAGTGGTGAACGTGGCACCCCTGGTTAGACTCGATCTTAAAGTGACTTTCCACCCTTAATGCTGCTATGCTTCTATTCTATGAGCTGCAGCTGGGATCCCTGGAATTCTTCCACCTCCAGCAGAAGAGATACCAATCTCCCTCACCTTCACCTTTCATCCCAAGTAACAACGGCATCTTACCTTTATGGTAACATTCCCTTTGGTGATCTTCCTCATGTTGAAACCCACTGTCGGGATCATGTCTTCATTGAACTGTCCTGACTGCAGGGAACAAGGTGAGACAGCGTTAGGAGGTAGAGGAATGGGGCCAGCCTGCCCTGGCAGGGCAGCAAGGCTGACAGCCTGGGATAACCCCAAAGGCTCTGCCAGCCCTGCCCTGGGCACGGTGCAACCCTCCTGCAGGTCCACGCCAGGAGCACAGAGCCCAGGAGACACGGTGCCACCAGGACTAGGGAATGCTGCTCTTTTCCAGCTGCTGGGAGAAAGCCTGGTGGGCAGAGGGAAGCCATTGTGTCATTGTGCCAGGCTTGGTGAGCATTTTGCATGTAAATCACCCTCTCTTTGTACACTTTTGTTATTAGTAGTGTTGCTTACTGTCTTATCTCGTTGCTGTTTCTAGTAAATTGTTCTTATCTCAACCCATCATCTTTGCCTTTTGTGCTTCCAGTTGGAGGGGGAAGGGGAAGCAGAGGCAGCCAACACCTAACACCAGTGGGAGTACCAAACTGGGGAATGCCATTCCTAAACCATGACACTGGCTGCTGCAATGGGCACAGGTGCCCTGGGTGTCCCAGTGCAGTCCCCAACCCTGCAGCGAGCTGCCACCCTCAGCCCTGGACTCACTGTTGTCCCAGTGGGCTGGGGGCTTGCCCATCCCAGCTCTCTCAAGCTCTTTGTGGGAGGAGGCTGAGGCCTTGCTCCTCTGCAGTGACCTCGGATGAGGCAGCCCTGGAAGGACCCCCGAGGTTCCAGGCTGGGCTCCCCACCCAGGGAGCCACCTCCTGCTCCAGCTCTCTTCTAGCTGCAAGTTTTGGGGGCACCAGCATGTTTCAGACTTTGGACCATTTATGGCCCAGCTGAAACCAGACTGACTTCTGCTTTCAAGAGAGAGCTGTCTGCACTGGTACCCCAGTTCTGCATCCTGCCTGTGCTGGGTGACTTGGGGATCACAAAGGGCGCCCCTCCTGCCCCCAGAGCTGCTCCCAGTGCAGCTCCAATGTCTGTTGAGTTTATGCATCAGATGCACGAGATCCCTGTGGGGCTGCAGCAGCCCAGCCCTGCTGTGGAACGGGTCAGGCTTGTTGGAGCAGTCAGCAGGAGCAATCCCCCTGTTGCTGCTGGCTCATGAGCCCAGGAGCCCAGCACCACACCAAGGGGTCTTGTGAGAAACGACCCTCACTTTTAAAATGTTAAAGGTTTATTAAACCTTAACAAAAATACAACAAAAGGACTGAATAAGGAAAAATTACAGCACTGGGAGACCCTGTGACTACCAGCCACGTGCTCATCTTCAAAATGGATTTATCTCCAGCCCCTCCTAGAGTCCTGTCAGTGACTCCTTCCCTGCTGCCCAGGGGTGCAGATCACTTTCTTACACCTCGGCTGGAGCTCAGGTGCTGCCATAGCACCGAGCCAACCCTCCCAAACCCCCCGAGTACCGAGGCCATCCCATGATAACAAGGAGGGGAGGATACATTACAGTAACACAACTCTGCATGTACAAAACTTCCCTTAACACACACACAATGTTCACCCCTCGTTGTGAGAGCCAAGCATCTCCTTGCTCATCTCTAACAGTCTGGCAATGCCCACCCCACGTTCCAGTGTGCTGCCCAAATCCCAAGGCTGCAGGGCAGCAACCACCAACCATGGCAGAACTCATCCTAGCAGGTCTTTGCTACCTTAAAATCCTCAGATTCTTGAGGGCTTTTCTGTTAGTTAACACAAACCTCAAAACAGGAAGTCATTTTTGCTATTTTGTCATAAGCAGATTTTTGTGCCTGGTTTAGCCTGTGGCTCCTCCAGATGCACCACATCAGCAAGTCCCCAGGGTTTTCCTGACCTCTTCCAAAGGCTCTGCAATACACCCTGCTTCCCTTTTTCACATCCCTTTTGCATTCAGCAGCAAAAGCCAGCAGCCAAGGGGGGTTCAGGCCACGCTGCACCCAGAAAACACTGTGAGGAAGGGCATGGGGAGAGGAGGGGAAGCAGGCAGGGATCCACAGGGGACATCTCCTGTGGACTGAGGTTCAACACACAACTGAATTTTATGAACCGAAGGAATTCTCAGGCTTTGATCAGTGGGCACGGAGAGCAATTGCTGAAGAGCTCTTGGAAGCTGCAGGCACTTCCCTCAGGGATCCCAGACCACATCATGGAATCTACTGGCTGTGCAAAAGATAAGGTTCCCATGTGATAGAAGCTTCTTCCAGGAAGGGGTGATCTGCAGGAGCCAGGAGTCACCTCTTCCTTCCTCCACAGGTGGGGCAGAGCCTGTCTGTGTGAGTGACCACAGCCTTGCTCTCTGTCCCAAACCCCTCTCCCACTGCAGCACCTGCCTCCAGGCTGTCCACGGCCAAGGGGCCAAAACAAAACTACTTGAGCTGTCCAAAAGAGGCTGAGTGGGGAATGCAAGGCACTGAGCTCCAGGATGGCTCACATGTGCTCCCTGCTGTCCCAGCACCCACAGAAGCATCTTGCACGTGCTCCTCCTCCATCAGCTCATCCTGCATCAGCTGTTCTCTGAAAGCAACTCTCAGTGGTGGAAACACAGAGTTTTCTCTTCCCTCTCCAGCTACCCCTGACACTGGTGCCTTCAACGTATTTTCAACTCCCTGCAGGGTCCAGCCATGCACAGCTCCATTGCCAGGAAAGCAGTGAGCACCCAGATGGAGACAAGCAAAAGCTTCACTGGACACACTCTTCCCCATATTTTGGTTATGTTACGGACATAGCATCCATGCTCACCCTGAAGATGATGCCAAGCCACACCAATTGCTTAAGAACAGAATTCACAGAATGACTAGGTTGGAAGAGACCTTCGAGATCATTGAGTCCAACCCAATTCCATCAGGAAGCACAAAAAGTCTTGCAGGCAAGATGGATTTTGTGGCCACAAATGGCAGATCAGGCCTTTACATACTCCAGTTTATTGCTGGTTTTGCCAGGGTCACCCACTGCTCTGCCCAAACCACTCTGCCTTGGTGCCCAGCCCCAGCCCTTTCCAGCTGGGTCACTGGGAGAGGTAGCCAGAAATCAGCTTTTGCCAGGGCAAGCGGTGCCCCCAGCTCATGCTGAGCCCCATCCTGACACATGCACATGGGCACCACATCACCTGCCACTTCAGCCGTCAGCCCTGGCTCAGACAGGGCTGGGACCTTGGCTCGCTGGCACATGCAGAGAAGCCACCTCACCCCGCCCCTGCTCTGGTGAGCAGCATGCAGGGCTAAGGTGGCCAAGCCTTCCTCCTCACTGCAGCCAGGTGGCTGTCACCCTGTCCCAGCACAGGATGACACTGAACTGATGTGACCTGCTCTAGATACATCACTGCTGGCTGTTCTGCAGCCCTGCTCCCCAGAAAGCAGAGATGGCAGTGCTGGAAGCCCAGCCCTGGGTCTCTGCAGTTGTGTCTGCACCAGAGTATGGCCCTCTGTGGGACAGGCAGGAGCCCAAAGCACCTCGGCTTGGGTGTCTCCCACCACTGCCTGGACAATCCCCCAAACTGCCCAGCCTGGCACTCCTGCAGGCATCTCCTGCCATTTGGCACTTGAGTCCCTGCCAAACCCTGTCCAAGCTCCAACATGGAGGGAAACTTACACATAAAATATATAAAAAAGAAATGTTTTATGGTGTGAGAGGTGAGGCTCTGGCACAGGTTACCCAGAGAAGCTGTGGCTGCCCCATCCCTGGGAATGTTCAAGGTAAGGCTGGATGGGGCTTGGAGCAAACCAGGCTAGTGGAAGGTGCCTGTATGTGCCTGCCAATGGTAAGGGTGTTGGACAAGGTGATCTTTAAAGGTCCCTTCAAACCCAAATCACTCTGGGATCCTATCTCAGGAAAGCTACACTGTCCATTTTTCTTGGCTCATGTTGAAAGAGCTTCCAGCAGCATGACCATGCCTCAGCCAGATTCTCCTCCTCTTCCAGGAATATGGAGAAACCGCCTCCTCCCCCAGAAAACATGATGTTAAATTATGAAGCTAAGGTGCAAAGACACACCTGTGGAGGGCCCAGGTGCTGCATGTGGAGGCAGAATGACCATGAGGCAGCATGAGAACCCATGGCCACCTCCCACCCATGCTGGCCCTGCCAGACCCCGCTCAGGGGGCACACCCAGAGTTCCTGGGAGAGGTGGGTGTCAAGACAGACCGGCACAAATGCATCAGAACAACATCTCCCGGCTGCTTCATCAGCATCTCTCTGCTCTACCTCCCCAGCAAACCCTGGGGACCTTGCACACCTGGAGCTGCACGTTCCCTCCCAGGCTCATCCAGGGCACGTCCTGCCCAGATGGTCAGCTGGCTGGCCAAGGGGTCAGTGTCTCCCTGAGGAGGGGTGGGAGCAGGTGCTGAGCTCTGCAGTCCTCTGAGCCACTCCCAGGCCATGCCTCCCCTGGCAGTGCTGCTGGAGAGCTGGCTACCTGCCCCACCATCCACCATCCTACCTGGTGCCAAACACCAGGCTGATGTGGCTTCCCAGGATGGGTCAGGTTGGAAGGACCACAGTGGGTCACCTGATCCAACCTCCCTGCTCAACCAGGATCACCCCAGAGCACGTGGCACGGCATTATTCCCAGACAGCTCTGGAATGTCTCCAGGGAGGGGGACTCCACACCCTCTCTGGGCAGCCTGTTCAGTGCACAGTCACTGCACAGAAAGAAGTTCTTGCTCATGTCCAGGAGGAACTTCCTGAGCATCAGCTCCTGCCCATTCCTCTTGTTCCATTGCTGGGCCCCAGGGAGCAGAGCCTGGTGCATCCTCTGACCCCTCCTAGCAGACACTGACAGACACTGATGAGGGCCCCGCTCAGCCACCTCTTTTTGTCTGTTTGGCTCAACAGCCTCAGCTCCCTCAGCCTGTCCTCACAAGAGAGATGCTCCAGTCCTGTCAGCATCTTCACAGCCTCCACTGAACTCGCTCCAGGAGCTCCATGTTTTCTCTTGCAGCACTGGTCTGAATCACTTTCCAGGCAGGGCTGGAGCACAGGATGGTGCTCCAGAGCCCCCACCACATGTCCAACACCCTGGCATTTGTGCCTTCACTCTCTTGGAAGACTCTAGCACAGGTAGAGTGCATGTGATGTTAAAAAGCAGCTGTGCTCTCTTGTTCTAACCATGGCCTGCACTGACAGGTTTTGGGCCCCAGCACCCGCTGAGGAGCTCTCAACACCCTTGAGTCATCCATGGCACCACCAGACTGGAGAAAAGGCAGCTAAAAGCCCGCTAGCTTCAGGTTAAATCAAGACCAGGTGTATCTACAGTTTTCACTTCTCCTTGCAGGAAAGACTTCAGGCCTCAGCTATCAACAGCTAGGAAAAGAAAGAATAAGTCCTGGAAAATCAAAGTTCCCACCCCAGGCAGGTGACCCAGGAGGAGTCACCCTGATCATAGCTGCCTTCTGCAAAGTCTTTGCCTGGCACAAGCACAGCCTGGCTGCTGGAGGGAGCCACCCACCTTCCAGGGAACCAGAGTCCACTTTTCAGTCAGGTGCAGCTACAAATCCTGCAAGAAAAGGACAGTTCCAACCCCCCAGAGCAGCTCCGGTCCCAGAAAAGCTTCTTGCAACATCTCTCCAACACCTAAATCCCATACTTCTTCAGTTCAGGTTTTATCCCCCCACAAAGTCCAAATCACAGCTATTTCCCCTTCCAACAACCCCATTGCAACACCCTAAAGCCAGGCGCCTCCAGACCTTCTCAGGCAGTTCCTGTTGAGTTGGCATTTCCTGTGCCATGCTTCCCTTTCACTGTGCCCAACAAGTCCTTCTTTCCAGGATGTCTTCTCAAAAGTTGGTGCCCCTTTTTGTCTGCATCTGCCACAAACTTGAACTTTCCAAATAACCTGAGAGGCCAAACTCAGCACCCTGAGCCTGACTGCTGTGTGAGGGTCTCAAACACCCCACAACAGACCTGACAGACCAGCAGACCATGGTGCCAACTTCAGCCACCTCAAGAGGTGCTGTAATTCCTTAAAGTCCCTCTCCCCTACACCAGCAATCCTGGCAAAGCAGAGAGAGTCCCAATGCATGGGTCTTGCCAGTGGGGTCCTACCCACGGTTGAAGTGCCAGGTACAAAGTATTTACTCACAGAAGTAAATCCCACAAAGCTCACACTGAGCCCTGTCTGCCCCAGATGTGGCTGGGAGAGGAGGAGGCATGTGGGGAACAGGGAACTGAGGAACACCAACCCTTGGGGTTTCCAGCCCTACGCAGGCAGAACAGTGCAGCAGGTCTCGGATAAAGCTCCATCACCCTTCACAGCTTAAGTGGGTGAATAAAACCAACATTAAATTTCTTTGCCATTTTTAAGGTAGCCTGGGTGCTGTTAACAGGCAGCAGCACCCAGCAGATCAAGAGCAGGAGCAGCTCACACGTGGCACCAGCACATCCCACCCTGGCATGGGATTGCAAAAATTGACTATTAAACAAGCAAATGAAAGGGAGAGGTCCCCCCAAAATAGGATTGGTGCTCAGGGTCACTGCCCCAGAACCAAAATGCTCCCTGTCCCCAGACGCTGGTGTTGGTTTATGGGGGGAACCAGCAGGAGATTGGAGCACTGAGAAGTGACTTCCAGCAAAACAGCTTGAGAGCAGGAGTGCCATCGTCTCCAGGATGAAAAGCATTTTGGGGTGTCCTCTCTCTGCCCCTAGACACTTCAGGAAGGACATTTTCATCCCTCAGCACCTCCCAAAGAGCAGTGCAACTGAGCCTCCATAAGAGCTGAAAATCCCCTCTGACAGACCAGCAGCTTCCAGCACCCTGAGCAAGCACCAACAACTCGCTCTGCTTTGGAGCCATGGCAGGCACGGACTTCCGAGCAACCGGGGGGCAGGGGGAGAACCAGGGTGGATCTGCATCCACCTCCCTCCATGAAACCCTCGGGGGACAACAGCCCAAACCCACCCCTTCAGGATCCTCCCGCCTCGCACCATCACTGTTGAGAGGGCGAGATCAACCCGAAAAGCCAGAGGGGAGACTGCCGAGCATCCCCACGGGTGAAGCCACGCCCTGGGCTTCGGGATCCAGGACACGCAGCTCCTGATGTACTGCTGGATGCAGGGAGCCGGAGGAGGCAGCGCAGCCGGGGAGAGGCCGGGCTTGGAGGGCCCGAGGCGGGCGGCGCTGCCCTGCTCCGCCGGGCTACTGCAGGAGCCGCCGGCACCCACAGCACGCTGCTGCTGGCGGAGGCTTCCCGAGGAAGGCCGCCGGGCAAACACCTCCACACCGGCCCCCAGGCAAGGAGCCCCGGTGGCACCGAGCCCGGCAGGGTCGTCACGAGGCGCCACGGACGATGACAAAGCGCCCGCTGCTACCGGCCGAGAGCGGAGCTCCCGCAGTGCCCCGGGCGGCACGGCCCGGCCAGGGCACCGGCACCGCCCGCTGACCGCGGAGCACGGCCGGGGCTCCGGCCCAGAGCGCAGGGCCGAGCCGAGCCTGCCCCAGGGCCTGCTCCGGCTGCGGCCCCGAGCACCCCCTCGGCTCCGGGGATGCGGGGAGCAAACGCTGCGGTTTGCCTGGGCCGCCCCGGGCCTGCACCACACACCCCACACTGTACCCCACTGCTGCATCCCGCGTCCCACACTGCACCCCACTGCTGCACCCTGCACCCCACTGCTGCACCCTGCATCCCACACTGTACCCCACACTGCATCCCACTGCTGCACCCTGCACCCCACCCTGCACCCCACACTGCATCCCGCATCCCACACTGCACCCCACTGCTGAACCCCGCACCCCCTCCCCAAAGGTATTTTCAGGCTGGGGTGAGATAGGGCGGAGACGTTCTGAGAAATACCCAGGGGTGCAATGGGGACATGCAATGGGGATGCAATGGGGGTACAGTGGGATGCAGTGGGGATGCAGTGGGGGTGCAATGGGGATGCAATGGGGTGCAACAGGATGCAATGGGGATGCAGTGGGGATACAATGGGGATGCAATGGGGGTACAATTGGGATGCAATGGGAATGCAATGAGGGCACAATGGGGATGCAATGGGGGGTCCAAGGGTGAAGCCCTGGGTGGGCACGTGACCCCTGGGGGATGGGGCGATGCGGGGCGTCCCCGGGCTCACCGCGATAACGTTGACGAAGGTGGTCTTGCCCGAGTACTGCAGCCCCACCAGGGTCAGCTCCATCTCCTCCTTCCAGAACAGCGCCCGGAACCAGTCCAGCAGCTTGTTGAAGAGCGCCAGCATGGTGCCGGCCGGGCCGGGCCGCGCTGTGCGGGGCCGAGTTGAGCCGAGCGGAGCCGGGCCGGGCCGGGCCGAGCGGGGCCGAGCCGAGCCGAGCCGAGCGCGGCCGGGCCGGGCAGGGCAGGGCCGAGCGAGGCCGAGTGGAGCCGAGCGAGGCCGAGTCGGGGCGGGGCCAGTCGGGGTGGAGCCGGGCAGGGCCGAGCGGAGCCGATCGGGGCCGGGCGGAGCCGATGGAGGCCGAGCGGAGCCGATGGAGGCCGAGCCGCCGCCGGTATTGTCCGCGCGCCGCGGGCCCTGCTGCCGCACCGGGTGGGGCCCGCGCGCCGCCTCCCCCGCCCCGCTGCCGCGCCCCCTGCCGGCCCGGAGGAGCCGCTGCACCGCGCTCCGCACGGCCGGCTCCCCGGGACAGCCCGGACAGCCCGGACAGACCGGACAGCCCGGAATATCCCATAGCCCTGCCCTGGTCACTGCCGGCATCCCCGAGCCTCGGTAACCCAGGGCTCCTCAGATCGCAGTACGGCCTGAGGGAGGGGGGATGCACCCTCGTACCGCCGCACCCCACAGCCCTGCACCTCCCGCCGACCCCACCCCTGCACCCCGACACTCCTGTACCCCAATTCCCCTGCAGCCTTCCCCCCGTGCCCCCAGCACCCCCAATATCCCCCCAGCCCGCACTCCTGTGCTGCCAGCACCTCTTCACCTGGTGCCTGCTGCACCCAGCACCCCCACCTCCATCACCCCTGTGCCCCCCGTGCTGGTCACCTGCACCCAGCACCCCCACCTCCATCACCCCTGCGCCCGCCGTGCTGGTCACCTGCACCCAGCACCCCCACCTCCATCACCCCTGCGCCCCCCGTGCTGGTCACCTGCACCCAGCACCCCCACCTCCATCACCCCTGTGCCCGCCGTGCTGGTCACCTGCACCCAGCACCCCCACCTCCATCATCCCTGTGCCCCCCGTGCTGGTCACCTGCACCCAGCACCCCCACCTCCATCACCCCTGTGCCCCCCGTGCTGGTCACCTGCACCCAGCACCCCCACCTCCATCACCCCTGTGCCCCCCGTGCTGGTCACCTGCACCCAGCACCCCCACCTCCATCACCCCTGTGCCCGCCGTGCCGGTCACCTGCACCCAGCACCCCCACCTCCATCACCCCTGTGCCCCCCGTGCCGGTCACCTGCACCCAGCACCCCCACCTCCATCACCCCTGTGCCCCCCGTGCTGGTCACCTGCACCCAGCACCCCCACCTCCATCACCCCTGTGCCCCCCGTGCTGGTCACCTGCACCCAGCACCCCCACCTCCATCACCCCTGTGCCCCCCGTGCTGGTCACCTGCACCCAGCACCCCCACCTCCATCACCCCTGTGCCCGCCGTGCTGGTCACCTGCACCCAGCACCCCCACCTCCATCACCCCTGTGCCCCCCGTGCTGGTCACCTGCACCCAGCACCCCCACCTCCATCACCCCTGTGCCCCCCGTGCTGGTCACCTGCACCCAGCACCCCCACCTCCATCACCCCTGTGCCCCCCGTGCTGGTCACCTGCACCCAGCACCCCCACCTCCATCACCCCTGTCCCCGCCGTCCTGGTCACCTGCACCCAGCACCCCCACCTCCATCACCCCTGTGCCCCCCGTGCTGGTCACCTGCACCCAGCACCCCCACCTCCATCACCCCTGTCCCCGCCGTCCTGGTCACCTGCACCCAGCACCCCCACCTCCATCACCCCTGTCCCCGCCGTCCTGGTCACCTGCACCCAGCACCCCCACCTCCATCACCCCTGTGCCCCCCGTGCTGGTCACCTGCACCCAGCACCCCCACCTCCATCACCCCTGTCCCCGCCGTCCTGGTCACCTGCACCCAGCACCCCCACCTCCATCACCCCTGTCCCCGCCGTCCTGGTCACCTGCACCCAGCACCCCCACCTCCATCACCCCTGCGCCCGCCGTGCTGGTCACCTGCACCCAGCACCGGCAGGTGCATTCCCTGCAGCCCTGGCAGTGCCCTGCCACAGCTGGCACCAGCCCCTCCAGCCGTGCCACGGGGCACACCCCAATCCTGCACCTGTACCAGCCCCCCTGCACCCCAGCCCCCCACACACCTGGGAGTGCCACTGGGACCCCTGGCACACACGGCAGGACTGAGCCAGCCCGTGGGGCTGCTCCTCTGCCCTCCTGTAGCCCATTCCACTGTCCCCCTGGTGTCACCTGTCCCCCTGGTGTCACCTGCCCTAGGTACAGCCACCTGGCCAGCAGCCAAGGCAGGAGCTGCCCCTGGCCATGGGTGCCCCTTGCCCAGGGCTGATGGCAGGTGCATCCAAAGGAGGGTGTGGCAAGGTGACACCAGGGGTGGCGAGGCCCCAGCAGGGACCCTGGCTCCTGAGGCTTGGGAACACCGGTGGGTGAGGGGGGGACCTGGAGGTCCAGCCCTGAGGGAGGTGCACCCTGCTGCGATGGGAGCTCCATGGGCACAGAGAGGACCTCATCCACCTGCTGTTTCCTTCAGTGCAGGGCCAGTCACTGTTTTGGTGGCTTTGGAGGCTGTGCTTTGAGCTGGTGCTTGGCCTCAGGCCTCAGTTTCCCCAGGTGATGTCGATGTGATGGTTCAGGTGCAGGCTGCAGGGGTGCAGGGATGGTTCAGGTGCGGGCTGCAGGGGTGCAGGGATGGTTCAGGTGCGGGCTGCAGGGGTGCAGGGATGGTTCAAGTGCAGGGATGGTTCAGGTGCAGGGATGGTTCAGGTGCAGGCTGAAGGGGGTGCAGGGATGGTTCAGGTGCAGGGATGGTTCAGGTGCAGGGATGGTTCAGGTGCAGGCTGAAGGGGGTGCAGGGATGGTTCAGGTGCAGGCTGCAGGGGTGCAGGGATGGTTCAGGTGCAGGCTGCAGGGGGTGCAGGGATGGTTCAGGTGCAGGCTGCAGGGGTGCAGGGATGGTTCAGGTGCAGGCTGCAGGGGGTGCAGAGATGGTTCAGGTGCAGGGATGGTTCAGGTGCAGGCTGAAGGGGGTGCAGGGATGGTTCAGGTGCAGGGATGGTTCAGGTGCAGGGATGGTTCAGGTGCAGGCTGCAGGGGGTGCAGGGATGGTTCAGGTGCAGGCTGCAGGGGTGCAGGGATGGTTCAGGTGCAGCCTGCAGGGGTGCAGGGATGGTTCAGGTGCAGGCTGCAGGGGGTGCAGGGATGGTTCAGGTGCAGGGATGGTTCAGGTGCAGGCTGCAGGGATGCTGAGGGTGCTGGGGGTGCAGGTGTTTGAGGGCTGCAGGCAGTGTGGGCAGTGCTGGGGGGGGAGATGCAGGGTGCAGGGGTTGCAGAGGTCCTGGGGTACTTGAGGGTGCAGGGTGGGATCAGTGCGGGGTGTGGGGTGTGCAGGGCTGTGCAGGAGGGTTGGGGGCCAGCAGCCAGGGTGGCACTGGAGGGTAGGGGGTGCCAGGAACCCTGAGCAATGCCACAGGAGCTGACAATTCCCACCCGGAGAACGAGACACAAGGCAAAGGCACAGCTCCCTCGAAGGATGTTCCTGTGAGAGCTCTACCCAGCCTGCTGCCACAGCCGCCTCCAGCCATCAGGTTGGGCCCTGCAGCCTCAAAACCCTCTTGCTTTGGCCCTGCTCAGCTCTGCTGGGCTGCTGGGTGCAGAGCTGTCCCCAGCTGTGTGCTGGCTCTGCTGTGCTCCCCCACGCCGTGCTGAGCGCACAGGCCAGGGGCTGTGCCACACCAACAGGGCTCATTGCAGCCCTGGGGATTTGAGCCAGGCCTAAAGCAAGGACTAACACAGCAGGCTGTTTGCAGTTCTCTCACAGCAGGCCCTTTATTGCAGCAGTTGCTGGGGAGAGCCCACGTGTAGAGGTTGCTGGTGCTCTCGTGAGAGACAAAGTGCCGAATCCACTGCCTGAGACAAATGGGTGTGCACAGGAAACAGGGAAACTGGGTTGGGGTTCCACTCACCTCACAGCCCCTGACAATTAATGGCGGGGAAGTTTCCCTCATGTGCTATAAGTCACGGGGAAGCTGACTTTATTTTTGGAGACAGAAAGCATTTTGCTTTCCAAGCTGCTGCAGCCTGCTCAGGATCCCTGTGCTCCCAAAGGGAGGCCTGAGGAAGCAGAAATGTCATTGTTTTCTGTAATCACCCCTTCAGAACTCCTCATACCAGTGAAAAATTGATCATCCCGCAAATCTTGCATGTAATTTCTGCTTGAAGATCTTTTTTTTTTTTTTTTTTTTCATTGAATCAGAGGATTGTTCAGATGGGAAAAGACCTCTAATATCACCGAGTCCAACCATTATCCCAGCACTGCCATGGTCACCACTGAACCATGTCCCAAGTCACCATCCTGCAGGATGGTGACTCCACCACTGCCCTGGGCAGCCTGTGCCAGGGCCTGGCCACCCTTTTAGTGAAGAAATCTTTCCTAATATCCAATCTAAACTGCCCCCAGTGCAACTTGAAGCCATTCCCTCTCCTCCTGTCCCTGTTCCCTGGGAGCAGAGCCTGACCCACCCCCAGGCTGTCCCCTCCTGTAAGGAGTTGTGCAGACCCAGAAGGTCCCCCCTGAGCCTCCTGTTCTCCAGGCTGAGCCCCCTTCTCAGCTTCTCCTGGTGCTCCAGACCCTTCCCCAGCTGCATTCCCTTCTCTGGACATGCTCCAGCACTTGAGGTGTCTTTCTTTTCATGAGGGGCCCAAAACTCTACCCAGCATTTGAGGTGGGGCCCCACAAATACAGGGGGAAACCAGATTTTTAATGAACATTCCAGCCCAAAAAATGTCCCTACACCAGTTTGGAGCTTCCCCCCAGCATTCCTGTAGCACTGAAGCTGTTAGAGATGTTCCTGCAGTCTGCCACAGACACTGCCCATCCAGTGCTCGAACCAAACTCACCCCTCACAGCAGGGACCACAGGTCAGTTGTTGACCATCCCCACACCGGGAGAGACATGAACAAATGAGCAAAAAAGATCATTTTCATGCACTATCCCCACTCCACCCACTCTATTTCCCTTATTCCCATCAAGGGGAGTCAGCCCTGACAGGTTTGGGGACATTTGGCTGTTTCCCACTGGTTTGAACCAGGGTCCCAAGCTCTACTCCCTGCAGAGGATCCGGTGGCACATGCAGGGGTGCACACAGCACATCTGGTCCCTGTGGCTGCACCCTTGCAGCACTGTCCCCCATGGTGTCACCCCATGGTGTCCATGCCAAGAGTTGGCGACTGGGCAGAGTCCTGTGCAAGAGCTGGCACCACCCCAGGGCCTCTCCAGACCTGAGACCACCCAGACCTCTCCAGAGCATGTCTGACATTCCCAGGAGGCTTTTATGTGGTTGCTCAACCAAAATCCATAAGGAAACAGAGGTCGGGGCTGTGCCAGCCCATGTGGGTAAGGGGAGGCTTTTCCTCGTGCTCCCCTGGCTGAGTTTAACCCTGGCTTACCAAGGACCAGCACAAAGAGCTGTCACTGCCATGTCCCTCAGTGTTCCTGGTGCTCCCAGCCCCCAAGTCAACCCTCCCTCTGGCTCTGGGTGGGTGCTGCTGTGGGGCTCATCCTCTGTGGGGTCCCACCTGCTGCAGGTGCTCCCATGGGACCTTCTTGAGACCCTGGGACCCCAGTGCTGCCTGGAAATGTCAAAGCATGCCCTGAAATGTCTCCTTTCCAGGTGATGGCTTGGTCGCTGATGACTTGGAGTCCACACGTGCTGTTGAAGCCTGTGGTTACCATCACTCACCTGAGAGCAAAGCTATTACTAATGATTCAGAATGCTGGATTTTGGCACATGCTCTGCCTTTCCAAGGACCTGCTGAAGCAGTGCTGTGCTTGACGGCAATGAAGCTTTCCACCAGCTGCAAGTGAATTTGGAGCATTCTGGGTCTACTTGCCACCACCAAAGCTGCTGTGTGCCACAACAGTGATGTGTGCCACGTGGCCACCATGTTTTGTTCCTCCCATCCCAGTGAGTTGTTGCAAGGGGCAGGAATGGACTACCAGCCTGGAAAAGCCCAGGCCAAAATTACAGTCATGTGGATAGGACAGGATCTCCTAACTTTGTACCTAATATATTTTCTTAGAGGTAAGAAAGAAATGTTTCACAAAAGGGTGGTGAGGCCCTGGCACAGGCTGCCCACAGAAGCTGTGGCTGCCCCATGCCTGCAAGTGCCCAGGACCAGGTTGGACTTGGAACAACCTGGGATAGTGGAAGGGGTTGGGAATAGATGGCCTTGCAACCCAAACTGCTTTATGATTTTGTGGAGGAAGGACTTTTCCTGAGCCCTGGGCAGGAGCTGGTCTCCTGAGGATGTGGTTCTCAGGATGCTGCAGCTCAGGGCCCCCAGCTCCACCTGCTTGGGCTGTACCTCCTGTGGAACACAGGAACACCATGGGAAGGATAAGGACAGCTAGGACCATGCCTGGGGTTTCAGTGGGGGAGTGAGGAACAGCAGCAATCTTGGCTGTGCTGACCCAAGCTCAGGGGCTTAATGCTAGCCCAGGGCATGGGGAAGCACGAGATTTTGGAGAGATTCCTCTGCTAGCACCCTGTGCTCTTTATAGACTGGGTGAGACAGTTTCTCAGGACACAGCCAGAGCAGATCAAACCTGTCACAGCACATGTCACACTTGGGACAGCCACAATACACAGAGTGGCACCGTACAACATCAGAAGGCTCCAACCCATACAGAGTAACACCACACCACTTCAGAAGGCTTCAAGCATCAGCCCTTCTTGTTCTTTAGCCCAGCCTTTTATACCCTCATGGTTCATGCATTGCACCTGTGTGCCCTCTGTTCCCTGTGCGATTGCTCAGCACACCTGGGCACTCCATGGCTCATTGCTGTCAGTGCTGCTCACCTGCCTCTCACAGCTGGACCCCTTGGGATGAGGCTGGGCCACAGCCCCATCCCAACTACCACAAACTGTGTGCCTGCACAAACCCTGCTGCACCCCTGCCGTGGGCTGAGCCCAGCAAGGGCTTGGCAATAACACAGGCCATGGCTCAGCACAGCCCCCAGCACTGCTCAGGGGGTCAGTGCACAGAGGATGGAGAGAACCCCCACAGGGGCCAGGTGAGCGTGGAACAGATGGAGCTGGTAGAAACTGAGATCAAAAGGCAGGAAACCTGCTTAACTGATCATAATCTGCATCAGACAGCTGAGCTGGAAAAACTCCCAGCACCTGATGGGGAATCTGGGAGGAGGTGACAACACGCCTGGCCCAGCTGTGATCCTGGTGCTGCTTCTGCATGCTTTGGGAGACCCTCGTGCAGCCCTTGGCCTGAGCCTGCCCTAAGAGCTCTCCTCTGGACAGCAGACTGAAAGCATGAGGAAAATGGTGTGTGTCATGCTGTCCAGGGAGTGCAGGAAAACTGTCCAGGTGCAGTTTGCAAGTCTTCAACTTCTCCTGCCTGATGGCAGTGGGTGAGGAAAGATTTGAGGAAGGGGATGCTGAATAAAGCCTGTCTCACAACTCAAACCTCTGTGGGTGTCTCAGAGACACCATTAAAGGCAACAGTGTTACACCAAATTACCCGAAAAGACAAAATCCCGAGCCATGCACTGACCTGCAGGGAGCTTGCAGAAGCTCCACAGCCTCTCCAAGTACCCAAGCATCACACAGGTGTGATGTCCCACAAAGAACACAACTCTCCCCCAAAGCACCCAGCTGGGCAGGCTGGGGCATGAGGAAGGGCTGACCTGGCACTAGGAGCAGGGGGATTTCTCTGTCAGGATGATGGAAATGCAGCAGGTGAAAGGATGTTACTTGAGATCTGCTCCTTTTCCTGCTGCTGGGCCAGGAAGCAGATTTGTTCCTGGTGCCAAGGGAGGGATGTGGACAGAGAAGACCATTGAGCAGCAATTCAGCTGCATTTTGGGGACCCATGGAGTGGTGAAGGGGTAGGTCATGCGCACAGCCCTGAGCTGGGGAAGCTCAGGGAGCCCAGGCAAGCTCACACTCATTCAGCAGGAAGATTGAGCCTTTTTTCCCTGGATCTCACACTGGGTCACGTTAGGACCTAGGACATGGGCAGGCACAGACTGGGCAGATCCCATCTCCTTCCCAGCCCTCACTGCCCAAGTGGGTGTCCAATGCCCATTGGCAAGGGCAGCTTTGAATACCTTCATAGTACTTCAAAATCCTTCACAAAGTATTTCCATCTCCATGCTTTACAACAAAATGTTTTTCTAACTTCTATTTTTCCCCCCTGGATTTATCAGTTAAAAAGACAACCTAATAAAACCCAAATATCATTTTGTTCTGATTTCAGAAAAAAACCTCCAAGAATTCAAAATCCCCACCCTCATGTAACAAAAGGCAATTGGGAACACATCACTTGCAAACTGCACTTGGGAATCTCCCCTGCTTGAGAGAGGGGAGGTCTGGGTTGGATACTGGGGAAAATTTCTTCCCTGAGAGGGTGGTCCAGGCACTGGCACAGGCTGCCCAGGGAGGTGGTACACTCGCCATCCCTGGAGGTGTTCAAAAACAAATATATATGGCAATTCATGATGCAGTTTAGTGGGCACAGTGGGGTCTGATCAGAGGTTGGACTCGATGATCTTGGAGGTCTTTTGCAACCTTAATAATTCTATGATTCTTCTTTAAGGCTGTTGAGAAGGTGTTGGCTGAAGGTGGAGAGGAAAGCAAGCTGTGGAACGCTGTTAGCCCACCGTGCACGAAGCCATCAAGGTGTGTCTTTAGCAAGAAGAGTTTAGTGGTGCATGTTTGGAGCAAGCCCAGCCCTGCCCACAAAGGATGCACAGCCAGGACAGAGACTCTTTATTTCAGGGTAGTTCCACCAGCGCTGTGTCTAACAGGGTGGACATTTGTCTGCAGCTGAAAGGGAAACCATGCTCCCAGCATCTGCCAGCTGCAGTTCCTCTGCACAGCTTGCTCTTCTGGTTCAGGATCTTGCACCTCTCAAAAGCCAAAGCTGCTTTCTATGGGTGAAATCTGCCTGGAGCCAGCAGCAGTGGCCACCTCGAGCACCCAGTGCACCACCTCACCTTGCTCATCCCCAGGGTCCAAGGCCACAGTCACCGTGGGTTGGCTCAGCTGTCCTCATCCCGAGGGATGTTCACGCTGCTGCTTTGTGGCCTGGCAGCATCAGGAGAGGTTTTGGTGAAGGTGTCCCCGAGGCTGGTGCAGGAGAGGTCAGAGCAGGGAGCCACAAGCCCGGTGGGAGCCCTGCACTAGCGGCCTGCCTCTTCTGGCAGCTGGGAAGCGTAGAGAGCTAGCGTGTGATGGAGGAACTGGTACTGCTCGCTCGTCTGGATCATCCCACCTCTGCAAGGGAAAGGCAGGGCCCACTGACACTTCACCAAACACAGAACCCTGCTCCCAGCTCTCTGCTCCCAGGGCACAAACATTCCCACTTCACCAGCCATGTCAAGATGCCTCTGAAACAGTCACCAGAGCAGCCCAAAGAAGAGAGGGGTTCAGAAGCATTGCTAGGCTGTTCAAAATTAGATTAGCAGCTGATTTAGTGCTAATTTTCACCTGTACTTCTTGAAAAGTGGCCAGGTGGAGTGTTTCTGGATTTAGTGGCTGACCTGGAAGGGAGAAGCAGATGGCTGCCAGGTTCACAGCCCCTCTCCTCTCCCTCATGTCAGAGCTACAACAACTCTGACTGCAGAACCAGCCTGGCACTGGGAATTGTTTGCTATCCACACACCTACATCCCCCAGCCACCCTTCTGGTTTCCATCAGAAATAGTCCCCATGCCCATCCCCATGTCCTGCTCTCAGGCTTGGCACCCTGCAGGACCCTCCAAGGAGCCACCTGCTCTGTGTACCCACCTGTCTATGCGCAGATGGCACACGATTCCCAGGATATCCACCTCCCCCTTGTCCTGCAGCTGCTGGCACCCGATCCTGGTGGCAATGAAGCAGCCGGTGCGGCCAATGCCCGCGCTGCAGGGCAGACACAGCTGTGTGAGCACCCACAGCACCCACTGCTTGCACTTGCATTGCTGAGCTGGGTGCACTCCTGACTGGTTTGCTGTGATTTCTTCCTAGAGGGATGCTGGGGTCCTGACCCCAGCTGCCAGATCAAGGTTCTGAGCCAGGCAACAAAGCCGTGGGCTCGGGTCACTCTGCCACGGCAAGGAGTTCTTGCCATGTGGCACAGCCCGGCTGAGGCTGCTCTGGAAGCACAAAACCAGTCTGTGCCCATCCTTGTGCAGTGCAGGGGACTCTGCAGCCCCCTCCCCTCCCAGCTGGGCTCTGACCCCAGCACCAGCTTTGCACTCAGCCTGCAGCAGTGCATGCTGCACATTCCCTAGGGACAACTGAGTGCTCTGCTCCACTGTCCCCAAATTCACTCAGCAAGGAGAGAATAGGCAGAGGCCACCTCCTGCAGGAGGGCTGTCCTGAAACAAGGCTCCACATCCAAGCCACAGGCTGTGCTTGGTGGCACAGGGAGCAGGAATCACAGAATTACAGAATGGGTCAGGTTCAAAGGGACCAACCACGGGGTCACCTGCTTCCATCTCCCTACCCAAGCAGATCTTCCAGAGCTGGAGCTGTAGGTGTCCGGTGGGGCTGGGGCTGGGTCCCAAATGCAGACCCCTCCTGCTCCCTCCCTGCTGGACCCCAGTGCAGGATATGCCACTCTAATGCCACCATCCTGCTGCCAGGACAGGAGCTGCTGATTGGCAACTCTGCTGGAGGGTGGCTGTGCATTCCTGCACCACTGTGGGACCTGTGCATGGGGACTCACGTGGGATTGACCCCCAGGAGAAGCACAGACAGGGCTCAGGTAAGGTGCAAGCTCTTACCTGCAGTGCACCACGATGGGCCCTGGGCTGGCTGCAGCCTGCAGAGCCTCCTCCACCTTGGACACCAGGCGCAGCAGGGGCTTGGCTGACTCGGGTGTCTGCTGGTCCGGCCAGGAAGGGAAGAGGATGTGTTTGACCTTGCGGCTTTCCTTCCCAAGCTTTTCCAGCACAGAACAAAGAGAAATGGGGATGTGAGGGCACGGGCCAAATGAAATGGGGAGTTCAGCTCAAGCAGAGGTCAAGCAGCCTGTACCCATCTCAGCCACTCTCCTCCTGAATCCCTCTTTGAACCTCTGCCAGACATGAGGGAGAGACCCCTGGGCCAGAGACAATGGATGTGTCCCATCCCAGAGGATGAGAACAGATGCAGAGTGTTCCAATGCTGCCACCAGAGTCCAGGCAAAGCAAGCCAGATCCCTTAGGCTGGTGTCAGCCCAGGGTGACACAGAGAGCCCATGGGGCAGAGCCCAACGATACAGTGCAAAGACACTGGGCTGGTGCTGCTCTGCCCAGCTGTACCCCAGGGCTAGCTCCTGCTCCCTCCCAGCCTCTCCAGGCTCTGCACACCCCTCCTCTGGCAGGGACCTCCTGAGAATCATGAACCCTCCTCTTTCCTGTCACGGAGCATTGCCATCTCACTAGAGATCCCAGGGGTGTCAGGGGCACTGCTGGGCCCTGTGCTTACCACAGGGCCCCAGCGTGCTCCCCCTGTGACCCCAGGATGAGGCTCAGACCCACCTGGACGGAGAGGTCCCGCACCACATACTCCACAGACTCGCTCACCCCCTGCATGTGGATGGTGAAGGGGCCATAGGTGCCTTCCTTCTCGGGCCAGTAGTGGACACATTTCTGGAGAACAAGGCAGGTTTGTGGCTGTGGAGATGCTCAAGGCACCCACTGGATGTTTGAACTGTGCTTGAGTCAGTGCTCTTGGGAGGAGGCAGCACCTTGGGGGTGGTAGGGGAGTGGGGAAGGTGGATGCAGAGTGATACAGAGGGAAAGCAAAGAAGGGATAGATCCCTACCCCTGCACCTGCTGCCCTGCACCCTCTCCCGGGCCCTGCCCTGCACCCCAGGGGTGCATATCCCTGCTCAGCCCAGGAAGCTTCCAGATGCAGCAGGACCCAGAGCACAGGGAGGCTGTCAGCTGGGAGAGAAGGGAGCAAGGACATAGCCAGGAAAGAGTTTCCAGTTCTCAATTCCCTCAGGCAGGTGCTGTTGGCTCCCATCCCAGAAGATGAAGCAATGGGCAGCAGTGACCCTCTGGCTCCCCGGAGCTCTCCCCTGGGCTGGATCCCCTGGCTGAGAGCTCTCAGCCTAGGGGAGAGCTCTGGGGGGGCAGAGGGGCACTGCTGCCCACTGCTTCTGCCCCATCCCTGGGGGTTGCCCTAAACCCTTTATCCCATTATCCAGCTGGTAAAGCGTGCCCAGAGCACACAGCCATGTGAGGAGGAATATTGCCAGACAGGGCCAAGGCTGCAGCCCTGGGGATCTCCTCCTCCACTTGTGATTCATCAGGGACCCTCTGAGACGAAAGCACAATAAGTGGGTGCACAGCCCCACATGTGGCCTCACACAACCCTCCACTGTGAGCAGCACCCCACTGCTCCGTGCCCCTGGGCCTGGGCAGGCTCGGTGGTACCTCCTTGCGCTCCTGGAGCTCGGTGATCATGACGATGAGAGGAGCCTCCTCCTGCCACACCATCTGCCAGAAGTCGGTCACGGTGTTCAGCATGGGTCCCTGCGTGGCGATGTACTCCCGGGGCCGCCCCGCGTAGCCCTGCCGAGCACACGCCCGTCAGGGGACCGGGCCACCCTGAGGCCACTGGGGGCTGTCCCCAGCTCACTCCAGCCCCTGCCACGCTTTTCTCCTCCACGGTTTAGAGGCTGAGCCACACATGCTGTTTCCTACTAAACCTGTCCTTAAAATGCTTCTATAGATCTGCTGAGGAGCCACCAGCTCCCCATCCCATCCCATCATCCAGGAGCAAGTCCATGCAGCTGGCCTTGCACACCCAAGTGCACTATCAGTGTGACAATAGCCAGTGTGATGGATGCTTGGTGAGGCAAAGCTCACACAAGGAGCTGCACTCCTCACTGTGGGCATTTCCACAAGGACAAGCAGGAATCCAGGACAAGCAAGCTCCAGGCATCCTCTGTCTCCAGACACTTCTCCTGGTATAAAATTGCCAAAGGTATAGAAAATCCAGGCCTTCCCAGCAGTCTGTTAATGGTTTGGTCTCACAAGAAGTTGCACTGGCCTGGCTAAGAGACAGGAATGTTTTCAGGAAAATTTGGCAGGGCCCTATTTTCATGCCTTGAAATGATTTATTTTTCCTAGGAAATGTGATTTTCCATTCAGGAGACCTGGGGGTGTCATCCCTGGGACTTCCACCCTCCCCCCACAGCCATGCTCAAAAACATTTCATGGAGCACCGTCAGCAGGAAGAGCATCAATCCCAGGTGGGGCTGATGTGATCGAACACCCGCAGAGCCCTCCCAAATTCCTGTGCCTCCCAGGCATGCCCAGGCAGGCTGGGTTGCCAGTTTTCTGGTGTGCCCACAAATTCCTGCACCGCTACACCTTTGAAGAGGCGTACACGCCTCAGTGTGCACACCTGTGTGCAGGCGTGTGTGCCACGGGGACAGGCAGTGCTTGTGCATTGCCAGCAGTCAGGTGAGACAGAGGGGATGCAAAAAGAGGGGGGGATGTTGGAGTTCTGGATGCTGAGAGGTTTAAGCTTTCTGTGCTGACAGACTCTGACCTCCAGGGGAACACTGTGATTGACCTGGGGCTGATAGAGAGGGCTTCCAAAATTGATTGATAGCACTAGGATGATGAGTGTGTAGTTTAGTTAGAAGTGTATAATGTCACTGAGTAGAAAACTTAGAGTTTAGAGTTTTAGAATACAATAATATATATAGAACTAAAATAGAAATTTTAAAGCTGTTACTAGTCCTTCTTCTTCACCTTCTTCTTCATAAGTTTTAGTAGTGTTTTGTAATTAGACAAAAAAGCCTGCATTGCAGACTTTGAGTAATTATTTGAGTTATTAAGTTAAAAGTGAAAAAAATTTAGGTGTCATTTCTTAATTAAATAGTTTAGCCTTAAAAGACCTTGTAAAGAAAAACCCAGCATCCCCGGGTGTCCCACACCCCGGGGCATAGGGACAGAGTGCCAGTGTCACCTGATGTGCAGCTGCCAGGCTGCCTCAGGAAGACACAGCTCCTCTGCTGTCGGAACCCAGAATGTCCCTTGGACACTCTTGGATGCTCCGGGCCCAGGTCAGAAGCATCTGAGACCCTGGAATGCAGCCGCAGACCCCTGTGGCTTTGAACCTGATCCATGGAACAATTTACCAACTTTGCAGGAAGAACAAGAAATCACAAAAGTTTAGATATTATAGCAGAAGTAGTCACAAAGTGAGAGGAAGAGTTTTTGAGTGCGGTACAGAGGGGTTTTAGGCCTTGTACAGAGGGGTCTGAGTTTTGTACATGGGGGTCAGAAGTTCTAAGATGCAGGGACTTGGGTGTGCCCTGTCCTCTTTCCTTCTCCTTCCTAACCTCCATGTTCTTGGTGATGTTGGCACTCACAGATTGGTTTAGAGTAGAAAGTCACTGTTCAATACAGGTGATGGGCAATGGGTAAAACCATAAACATTTAACACGTAATGTGTGATATAAAAGAGGGCACCAGCCCCCTGGGCATTGGAGTGTGCCTTTGCCTGACTGCTGAACGGACCGCAGCAGCTCAGGGAGAAATCTTTTAGATAACACACAATAAACTACCTTGAGACTGGACCACTGAAGACTACTGAGCCTTTCTTTGGAGACACGGGTTGGAGGAGAGACTTTTCCACCTTTCAGGGTCACCCCAACCAGGGGTGAGGCCCGACAACACAACAACATTCCTACAACTGGCCTCCCTGGGAGGGCGGTGGTGAGAAGGGAATTAGCCAGATGACCTCCACCTTTCCAGCTCACCCCAACCAGGGGTGAGTACCTACACTCTGCTGCCCGTGATCCAACTGCCCCTGGAGCTCCCAGCAGCTCTGGGCATAGTGCTCCTGTCTCAAAGGAGCTCTGACCCTCCCTGCTGGGTGCTGGCTGCTGCTGTGGATCAGAGCCACAAGCACCATCAGAAAAGAAATGCTCCTGAGTGCCCTCCAGCTCCACCTCCCAGGGGTTTGTCTGTCACCCCAGACAGCACTTTCTGTGGGCTGCTTTTCCAAGTGCTGCTTTCCCTCACTGCCAGGCACTCACAGCCGCCACGGCCCTGGGCAGCACCAAGGGCAGGGTGCTGCAGTGAGATCAGTTGCTCAGCAAGAAGCCTGCCCGCCGGGCAAAGCTGGCACCTGGCTCACACGGGATCCCATTCTGGCAGAGGCTGCAGCCTGGAAGGGTTTGCACAGGGATGGACCCAAAACTAAGTTGTCTAAGTAACACCCTAGGGTCTGGGGATTTCTCAGTCTCTGGAAAGAACCCCACCACATGCCAAAAAACAAGCCACACCCCATCTTCATTAGCTCCCTTCCTGGGAAATTGCAGCAAGCTCCCTGAGCAGAGAGGAAATCCCAGGATGTGTGAGGTTTGAGGATCTCTGAGCTGCCATAACCTGCTGACACCGCTTGCCTCCCATGGCTTTGCCAGACAATGGGCCAGTGTGTGAGGAGGAGATGGAGAAGCCACTGCAAGGGAGCCTTTTGGGGTGCTCCATGTGCCCAGGAGCTGAGAGCAGCGCCCTCGTGAGACTCTCCCACCACGGGAACAGGGAATCTGCCCTGTGCAGATGGAACCACATCCCTCCAGCTCCAACAGGGGTGGCAAGTTAAGTCAGCAGCCCCAGGGCAGCCACAGGAGAGCAGGTGAGGGTGCCCCAGCATGTGTGACCCGGTGTGGCACCTGCAGCCTGATGCCCTGTGAGCCCTGGGCTGCAGGCCCTGGGGGGACACTCACTGTGATGTAGTTGGCATTTATGTAGCTGTCTTCCTCCTGGCTGCCAGCCCTCCTGAGGCAGACCCGGCTCTCAGGATCTGAAAGATGTCACAGGTCTTACCCAAGGGACTGATCCTGCCCATCCTCCCTGCCTCGACCTCAGGGGCTGGAGGCTGAGTCTTCCTGCTCCGTGCCATGCCCAGAGCTGTCTGCACCCTCCCTCAGGCCTGTTCTTGTCCCACTTCAGCCTCACTCCCCTGGCAGGGCACAGCCCAAACCTGCAGGTGCCATAGTGAGCAGGTGGGGTAACTCACCTGCAGTGATCCCCCAGGACATCCCACAGAACCTGACTAGAGCCCAGCTGAGTCCCTCCAGAACACCCTCAGCCTTTACACTCTTAGGACCATGTCCTTGGGACATGGAAGGCCCCACGAGTGCTGCACACCTGGGTAGGACAGCCAGGGAGAACTCCCCATGTACCCCCCAGCACCGTGTACACCCCTGGAACACGGCACCTAGCTCCTGCAGCACGGGCAGAAGGAGCAGCAACAGCACCCAGGGGTGCCCAGCCCAGTGCCAGGGCTGCTCTGAGACATCCCTCACCCACAGGCAAACACAGGCAAAGGGGAGGCAAAGGGACGCAGTGGCACGTACTGGGGAGAATGGTTTTGTATCTGTCCTTGAAAGCACGTCCAGGGATTTCCAGCTCCTCCGGACTCACAAAGTTGGGTGGGATTTTCTGCAGGGGGAGAAAACAGCCATGAGGAAAAGCCTGTTGCTGCCACTTGTGTCCCCTGGTGGTGGCAGACCCGGCTGCCCAGCAGGGCAGTGCTGACACAGGGGCATCACCAGAGCTGCCAGCTCCTGGGATGGGTCCTGTCTTTACTCCACTTGTGGTGGGACTCCTTCCAGAGAGGCAGTGCTGGGAGAAGAGCATGGCATGGGAGGGCAGGACAGGGTTTTCCAGGGACCCCAACAGGACACGTGTGCACCAAGGAGCAGGTGGGACGTGGGCACCCCTCCCCTCTGTTTGCCCACACCACCTGCCCTCCCACTGGCGCTGTGGGGCACAGCTGGGCTCAGAGCCCGATGTTCACCCCTGTCAGTCCCACCACTGCCAGCCCCTGCCACCCCTCCTGTGAGGAAAATCGTCATCATCGCACCGAAAACTCCTCCTGGAGCTGTGCCAGGCTCTGGGCGTGCTGCTGGAGCTCCTGTTTCCTCAGCACGTGGCTGGACGTCCTCAGAAACTTCAGTGTGATGTCCCGTGGCGTGCAGACAGGCTGGATGGGCTCCACATTCCCTAGAGAGCTCATATCCAGCACGAGTGACACATTGGAGCCCCTCCTGCAAGGCACAGGGGTCCCTGGCTGACCTATTGCCACCCTGGGACAGAAGGACAGCCCACCCCACAGCATCACCAGGTAAAACCCCCCCACACTGGAGACCCCAGCAGATGGGGAGGAACAAGGAACTAGCTGAACATTTTGCCTTTCTGCTGGCAAGCCCCTGAAGGACTGAAGGTGTCGGGATCTATCCTGGGCTGGGTGGGGGCCAGGGCTGTCTCCACACTCAGCCTGGCACCTGCACATGCTGGCAGGCAGAGGGCTGGCAGGAAGGAATGTCAGGGGAGCCCTGGGGACGAGCAGTGCCGTGGGCACCCCGAGGCACACTCACCTCTCCTGGAGTCGCACGTGCTTCTTGGCAGAGGGACTGGGCTTGTCCTGCTTGTCCATGTCCGCTGCAGCAGCCTGGGCTGCCAGGCTGCCACTATGAACTCTGGAGCACACCAAGCAGGCTTGGACCATGCTGCAGCAACCACAGAGCCCTCGTCCTGAAGCACAGCAGGGCCACACGGGGGGCTCTCAGGTCCTGGGAGATCATGGAGCCATCAGAGGAGAAGCAGCTGGAAAAGATAAGTCAGATCTGAGAGATACCACAAGGCTGGATGGAGCCCCCACAGATGGTCTGCAAGCAAGGGATGGATTTTAAGTGCTCAGTTGTCCTGGAAGCAGGAGCCCCAGCCCCTGTATCCAGACAGATATCCTGAAGAGCTCCCAGCACAGTCACCCTCGGGGATGCCTGCAGCACTGCAGCCCACCCTGGTGACCCCGGCATGGCACCAAGGGCCACCTGCTTCCCCTGAGGGGAGGACACCCACCCTGTGGTGGCAGGGCACGGTCTGGTTTTGGGGAGCCCCAGATGCTCTCCACCTCCATGGAAGTTCATGGTCTGTGTTCCCAGCCCTTGCCCATCATGTCCCCCTGCTTCGTCCTGGGGACATGGTGGGGAACAGTGAGAGCTGGAATGTCTGAGCACAGTGGTGCTCAGCAGGTGTCACGAGGTGGCTGTAGCCACTGCAAGGAGTCTGGCCATCTCCTGCTGCAGGACACACAGACTGGGCACCCTCAACAGCCTCATGGCCCTGAGACAGCCTCCTCCATCCTGCAAGTCACAGCAAGTGTCAAGAGGAAACTGCTTTATCTGGGTGGTTGAGCAAAAGGCCATGGGGCAGCCCAGCTGGGGAAGGTGCCAGACATCCTCCATCACCAGCCACGGGTCAGCCCCTGGCAGGCCTGGGGAGATGCGGGTGATGCTGACTCACCTCTGGGCACAGCTCCTCATAGTGCAGGCAGCACCTTGGGATCCTGAGCCTCCTTCTCATCCCCTGCTTCCTCCATGAAGAGGAGACAGACCCACAGAGACAGGCAATGATGCAGAGTCGGAGTTCTTGATGGGCAAAGAGTGGGATCCCAGGCAGCCCATCTGCTCAGGGAGCTCTTGTGGAGAGCTGGTGTCCACATGGCAGTTGGGAACACAGCCAGGGCAGGAGCTGCTCCCCAGGATTCCCTGGGCAGTGCCCAGTGGCATTTCTGGGAGCGGCAATGCCACCACTGCCACTCACACCATCCCCATGCCCCATGCAGGGTGTTCTCAGTCCAGGCAGGACAAGAGCAGCTGCTGACCAGAGACATCCCAGGCGCCCATCCCAGTCTGGCCAGGAAACACCTGGGAGATGCCCAGGGAAGTGCCTCAGCTGCCAGCCCCCGCAGGGAGAGCGCTCCCATGGCCTGCCCAGCATCCCAGCCTGCCTGGCGCTGCCATCCACACGCACGTGCCCACCGCCCCTGGCACGGGCGCTGCCCGGGGGCTCTCCTGTCCAGCGTGGCTGGCTTGGGGGCTGCCTACCTGCTGCCCTGTGGCGAGGGCTCGTCGGTTCCGGCACGGGCCCGCGGGCACCGCGCACGTTGGCCTGACACCACGGTTTGAAAGTGTTCAGGAAGCTGCTTATCAAAGGAGCTGCTGCCTCTGCTGCTTCCTCTCCCTCCTTCTCCCCCACCCCGGCTGCCGCCCACACACATACCGGCCACATCTCTGCAGCTCGGCTCTGCCTGCACGCCCAGCCCCGCTCCCCACCGGCCAGCCCGCCTGCGGGCACGGCCTGGCCTCCCCAGAACCCCGGGGTGTCTCCACAAGCAGCTCCGATGGGGCTGCTGGGGTGTGCTCGATGGCCTCTGTGACACGCCATGGCCCGCACTGGTGCCACCCATGGGGCACGGAGGGATGGGCGAGAGGCAGCCATGGGGCCACTGGCAGGAGGCATGGGGCAGGTTGCTTGGCCTGGTGCAGTGGGGCTGCTCTGGGGGCACCACACCCCACTGGCCCCACAGGAAGCCAGGATGAATCCTCCCATGCCTGCTGTCCTCGTGCCCAGGCTGTGCCCTGGCTGTTCCCCATCCCCCTGGAATGCGCCAGGGCTCGCAGTGCCTCCCACCCTCATTGCCTGCCCGTGTGTTCCCTGTGCCACCCCGCCATCCCCCAACCCCTGCCCACGTGGGGACACCCCTCTGCACCCACGAGCACCCCTGGGTACCTCAGGGTAGGACAGGTGGGCTCCCCCTCCCCAGCGGGGAAGGGCAGGGCTGTATTTGGGGATGCAGGTCGCTGGGGCCTGGCTCAGGTAGGTCAGGTCTGCCCTTGGGGCACTGCACATCCTCCCTGACACATCCCCACTGCTCTTCCTGTTTGCTCGTGCCCGGGCTTTGCACACTTCCTTCCTCCTCAGCCCCCACCCGCTGCACTGCAGCAGCTCCCGCTGCACCCCAACAACCCCACAGACCCCAAACACCTTTCCCATGTCTACTCCGAGGGCTGCTCTGGCAGAGCCACCCCAGCCCAGCTCACTGAGGTGACTGCGCTGTCACCTCGCCGGAGAGCTGTGTGTCTGTGCATACCTGTGTGTTTGCAGGTGTGCCAGAACAACAGCTTTCCTGGGCAGCGCTGCCAGACCCTGCCAGTGCCACCCAGTGCCACCCGAGGGCTAGGACATCCGAGGGCCCAAGCTCCAGAGCAAAGTGCTGGGCTTGGCCAGCAGCAGAACAGCCTTATCCTGGAGAAAGGGCCACCCGCACCTGTGTCTTACCTGTAGATCCTACAGTGGCCGGAGGATAGACTGAGGAATTGCTCTGTGCCCTGTGTGGGATGAAAGAACACATCTGTAAGGCCTGGAGGCAGCCCCACCACACACTGCCCTTCATTCCCCCTGTCCCTGCCAGAGCTCAGCAATTCCTGGGATGACCAGCACTGCGGGACTTAACAAGGTCTACAGAAACTTCCAGAAGGATCCAGGGTAAACAAACCAGGTTCTTGCTGGAGTAACAGGCTGTCAGACATGCAGGCACTTCCTGAGGCTGGGACTGTGTCTGTGCTCTCAGTGTGGAGGGCACCTGTCCCATCTGGGTGTCTTGGAGCTTAAGGAATTCCTGAGGAGAGTGTCTTAGGTTGGAAATGGGGGTCTGCATTCTATCCCCCTCTGTCAGAGCTGGGGCAGTTCTCTGCTGTTCATTGGGACTTTTCTTTATCTCTCCCACAGCCAATCCTCCCTCCAGGAGATCTCTGCTGGTCATGGCCAGTGAGTGTCCATGCATGGCTGAGAAAATTCCATCATCCCATGGGGAGAGGCTCTGCCCAGGGGAGGAGCCAAGCATTCCTACCTGGATACAATCTGACCTTGGAACACCACAGCAGCCTTTGCCCACTACATTCCCAGAGGAGCAGCTTTCTTCCCCACTGCATTCCCAGAGGAGCAGCTTTCTTCCCCACTGCATTCCCAGAGGAGCAGCTTTCTTCCCCACTGCATTCCCAGAGGAGCAGCTTTCTTCCCCACTGCATTCCCAGAGGAAGCCCAGGCCCATCTCCAGCAGCCCTGGAGCTTCAGAGGAAAACTCCACCCTTGTCCAGGATCCTGCTCCAGCAGAGCCACAGCTGGCACTGCAGGAGGGCTGAGCCACCATGGGATGGGACTGCTGCCACCTCCCTGACCCACAGGCTGCCAGGGCCTGCTCTGACTCTGGCAGTGACTTTTTTTGTACTATTGCATTTGTATTTTTAATTTTCCTAGTAAAGAACTGTTATTCCTATTCTCATATCTTTGCTGAGAGCCCCTTAATTTCAAAATTATAATAACTTGTATGGAGGGACATTTTCAATTTCAAGGGAAGCTCCTGCCTTCCTTAGCAGACACCTGGCTTTTGAAACCAAGACATTCCTCCTGCCAGGCTCTGCCTTGGTCATGAAATGCCCCTGGATGCTGCAGGGAAGATGCTGATGCACTTCCTTTGCAAAATGGCTTATTTGGTTCCACTCGAATTTGGCCATGACAAAGGACCCCGCTCAGGGTAAAAAGAGGAAGCTGAGATGCTGGGATGCAGTGCGTCCTCTGCCTCTGAAACATCACAACACCAAGGTCCTCATGCTCAGGGATGTTCTCAGGAAAGCCTTGCAGCACCTTCCCTTGGCTGCTCACAGAGCTCCCCGTGCTGCTGGCTTGGCTCTGCCAGTCACACACCTGCCTGTGCTGGCTGCAGCTAAGCAGGACACCCAGGATGTAGCCTCTGGAACTACACCTGGCCCCTTGGGCTGCTCCTTATGCAGAAAACTTTGATGGAGACTGAAGGGACTGTCTTGGCCATGGCCGCTCACCCAGGATAGGAGGAACGCAGTAGGGATGCTGTGTGGGGACGTGCCATGGCCCAGGCTCCTAGGAGCAGAGAAGTTTGCACTGCTGAGATGTCCTGACCCTTACACACCTCTGAAGGTGCACAAGTGGTGCACAAGTGGAGCCCAGCGTGCTCCCACCTGCCAGCATGGCTGCTCTTCCTCCCCTCTGCGAAAGCACCAGCATGCTGAGGAGGTGCATTTGAAGGGAGAGCATGGAGGGGACACAGACCTGTGGAGACCCACAGTACGAAAATGAAGGTGCTAGTGGGAAATGAGGCATGAACTGGTAGAGAGAGACTGGATGTGAGCGAGACCAGGAGCAGAGGGAGTCAGAACACACTGCTTGCCCCAGGACATTTTTCAGTTCTCAGTGCCACCTGGGCAGCAAGCTGTCCCCTGTACCTTGTTACACCCACCTTCGTCTGCTGCCCTCCTGGGACTGGGCCCTGCCCCTCCTGCCCGCTGGGCACAGGGCGGGTGCACAACCACACCTGCAGATGTCCCTGGTCACTCATCGCTGCCCATCCGTGCTGGTGGGCAGAGACCTCGAGCAGGGAAGGCCAGCCATGCCCTCCCTCCCCTCGAATGCACCTTTGGGCACATCACTTCTGGCCACCTCTGAGCCCCTGTTTGGAACACGATGCTGCCAGCTGGCTCCTCCTGAGGGAGCCTGGCTGGGCTCACAGAGGGGTGCAGTGGGGAGCAGAGAGCTGGGAGGTGCTCTGGCCAGGACGGTGCCTTTCGTGTGCAGCCCTGCTTGTCCCATGTCACATCCCCAGCTCTGCAGCAGCTGCATCAGCCTGGCCTGGGGAGCAGAGCTGCTGCATCCTACAAGCAGGGACTGCTGGGGCCAGGGCACACCTGGCTTTGAGGGGAGATGGTGTCCAGGCTGGGGGCAGATCCCAACCCAGGGTCAATTTGCTGTTACGACAGGACCAGGACACCAGAACAGCCACTGCAATCTGGTGTGAACAAAGAGGAACTTGACAGTCTCCAGGGACAAAACCAGGAGGGGATGGGAGGAAGGAAATGGCTCCTTCCAAAAGGCAGGTCACTGTTGTGCCCCTCACCTTCTTGCCTCCCTCCCCAGGTGGGGAAGGACTGGTGAGGTCCCAGAACAGGAACATCCCTTGTCCCACAGCATTCCTTTCTGCTCTGACCTTGGTGGCAGTGGGGTGTCAGGGATGATGGTGATGCCCAGAGTGGTGCTGGGAGAGCTGGTGATGGAGGGATGCACATGGAGGGAAAAGGGAAGAGTGTTCCAGCTGTTACCACACCAGCCATTCACCCTGGCCCAACCAGGGATGTGCCAGACATGGGATCCCCTGCATCCTCTGTCTGTGAACATGTGTGCATTAGGATTTTCTGCTGGGATGTAAGGACTAGAGAGAGGTCTTCAAGAGTCCTTATAGGTGTGGCTTTACTTTCAGCAAGATATGGAGTCCCTATGGAGTTGGTGCTCTGGAAAGGAAGATCTGGATTTATCCCTGACTGGTACTTGCTGTTTGTTCACTTGTGTTTTAAAGCTCCACTTCCATGGGGTCATCTTGCACCTCTGGTCATGATTTCATAACTAGTTTCCTTTGTGCAAAGAGCACCTTCCAGCTCCAGACTGGGACCTGTTTTCCCACTAGTGACCAGCAAATCCTTATGCCCATTTCTGCCCCGCAGCCTCCTGAGCATGGGCTCCCTCAGCCAGCCTCCCTGCCCTGATCCACGCCCCAGCACCTCTCCTCACCCTCTCCACACAGCACTGCAGCCCCAAAGTCACCTCAGCCTGGGCAGGCACTGAGCTGGCACCCAGAGCACAGACACTGCCCAACACTTTCACTGCCACGGCTTTGTCCCACCAGCCCCGTCACCTCTGGGTCCGGCACTCAGGAAGGGATGGCTCTGCTTCCGTTGACACGGCTGGCAGTCAGGATGTCCTGCAGGCTGCTGGAATTAGCTCATCTCCTCCGCTGCCTGAGCGTCGCTCGCAGGCTTGAAGGTGAAGCAGCTGCCTGGGGACTGAGCAGACGCTCTGCAAGCTGCCCGATGGGCTGCCGGCAGGGCACAGCAGGGCGGTGCAGCCGTGCCGAGCATCCCGCAGAGCCGGCCGTGGGGCAGCGAGCCTTCGGCACCTCGCCTGGGCCCGCGTCAGCCGCCCCCCGGCCTGGGGCCAGGCAGCGGCCGGCAGCCGCGGGGAGCAGCCCCGCAGATGGCTTCTCCGGAGAGCAGCGTCTCGCTGTTCCAGCGTCCTCCACGGGAGCGCGTTCCCAAGGACAGCCCCGGCAGGAGCATCCTCCGGGCAGGGCTGCGGGAGCTCCGAGCTCAGCGCAGCGCTGCCTGCGAGCCCGGACCCTGGGGCATCCCCCGCGATGGAGCTGATCCCGGCGAGTCGGAGGCGGCGGATGTGTGACCTTTCCCCGGTGGTCGGTGCCGGTCTGTGCAGAGTTTGCTCCTGCTGCTGCCTGGCTGGAGCTGGGAGCAATTAAGCAATTGCTGGTTCGTTTTGCCAAGGCATTGCCGCTGACGCTGCCAGCCCCTGCGCTTCTGCCCTCTCCTCAAGGAGAACCAGAAGAAGAGTTTAGGACCTGGATTTTGCTTAACTCTGGATTGTTTTCTTTGAATCACTCGGTTTGTTCAGCCTAGAGGAGACTGAGGGGAGACCTCGCTGAGCTCTTCAACATCCTCACGAGGGGCAGCTCCAGTCTCTGCTCTCTGTGAACAGTTACAGGATCAGAGGAAACAGCTGGATCTGTGTCACAAGAGGTTTAAATGATTAAAGGGAAAAGTTTTTCACCCAAAGAGTGGTTGAGCACTGGAGCGGGCTCCCCTGGGAAGTGGTCACAGCTCCAAGCCTGTCTGAGCTCCAGGAGCGTTTGGACAAAGCTCTCAGGCACAGGGTGGGATTGTTGGGGTATCTGTGCAGGGCCAGGGGTTGGACTTGGTAACCCTGATGGATTCCTTCCAACTCAGCATATTCTATGGTTCTATGACTGCTGAGTAGAACCATGTTTTGTTTCTGGAATTAGACACTCTCCCCTATCTCCTGCAAACAAGCTGAGCTTTCCTCCAAATTTGCCAACAGAAAAGCAGAGCTGGGCTGCACCAGCACCACTGGGCTGGGCTAACAGTCATGCAGAGCTGGTGCTGCTGTGGACTAAAGAAGGTGCTTTGGCACAGGAACAGCTCCCCTGGGCAAGGTGATCTCCAGAGTGGAAGTGCTTTATATCTGCTTGGTTTGTTCCTCTCCTCATGCGGGAAGAAGCTCCCCCTGATCATTTTACAGTGGAGGACTGTTCCTAAGCCAGGTGTAGAGAATCAGGAAATGACACAAACATTAAGGTTGAAAAATCCCTCTAAGATCATTAAGTCCAACCATTAACTGACCAGTGCCATGTTCACCACTAAATCATGTCCCCAGGGGGTGAGGGTAAAGGGGATCTAAGCCAACACATGGAACCAGTCCTCCAAGGTGCTGAGACTTTGACACTCTAGCGAACAAATGCCAGTGGAGAAGCCACAGAGGGCCACCAAGGGCCACAGAATGACTTGGTTACCAGGACAGACTGGTGGGGACACAGCCCCAGCACCTGTGGCAGCACCTGTCTCATCCATGTGTCACCTGGGCTTGTCCTGTGCTTTCCTGGATGCCTCCAAGAGAGCTGTGCTTTTAGAAATGCAGTCAGGAAAATGCTGTGTGCTTCAGTTTCCCTTGGGGAGCAGCCTTGCTTGGACACCTGTGGGCTGGCCAGGAGGCACACACACATCCCCTCAGGAGGCTCCAGGACACAGAACTGCCTCCAAAAATGAGGCTCCCAGGAACAGAACACCCCTCAGCTCCTCTCTGTCCTCCCAGCACACAGGGCAAAGCAGGTCTCAGTGAAAAGGGCACAAAAAGACCTGAAAATCCTCAAGACTCATCATGTTATCCCTATCCTGGGTGCCTTGGCACGCTGCAGCAGCAGGACCTGGGCACCCTGCTGGGCTTGCCCTGCTGCCCCAGCCCCTGGGCTGCCCCTCGGGGGGACACCGAGCCTGGTGACCTCTCAGCAGTGCCATTATCAGTAACAGGAAACAAGCCAGGCAGGAGGGGCAGGAGACAGAGCCCCAGCAAGAAAGGAAGCGGTTTGAGAGCCGTCACTCCCGTTTCTGCCGCACGAGAAGCTGCGCCCACGCAGCCGCGGGCACGGGGAACAGCGCTGCCCTCCCCCAGGCTGGGCTGCTCCGGGTCACCAGGGAGTGTTTGTGATGAAGGCACATGCTGGAACCTGGCTGCTGAGAATTTGAGACTTTCTGTGCTGGCAGGCACTGACCCCCAAGAGAGCACTGCATTGACCTGAGGCCGTGGAGAAGCTTCCAAAATGGAATGACAGAGCTGGGATTGTGGGTGTGGAGTTTGATTAGAAGTATGTAATATCACAGGGTGGAAAACTTAGAGTTTAAGGTTTTAGAATATATAATTTAGCAATATATACAAAGCAAGATGGAGATTTTAAGGCAGAGGCTGGTCCTTCTTCTTCGCAAGTTTAAGTAGTATTGTGTAATTAGATAAAAAAGTCCACATTGCAGGCCACAGGTAGTTATTAGTAAACTACTTATTAGTAATTAATTGTTAATAAATTATCAATTACTAGTAATTAGTTATTAGTTATTAGTTAGTTATTATTAAAATAGAAATAATTTAGGTGTCATTTCTTAATTGGACAGTTTATCCTTAAAAGGCCTTGTAGAGAGAGAGACAGGGCTCCATTTTTTAGTTTGTTAAGTGCTGTAGAACTCAGGGTTTGTGAGACTGTGACATAGATGAGAACTAATGAACATCTGAGTGTCAATAAAAAATATCATCTCACACATTTAATCCTGACCCTAGCAAAAAGCATTTAAGACACAACAGGCACAGATCCTCTTCTAGCGTTTGCTAACAGCTAGAAAGGTGGTTAAAAACAGCCCACACTCAGCCAGTGTCCGCTGCAGAAATGGGTGTGGTGAGTCCAGCCGGTGGCAAGTTGTGGGAGTTGGAAAAACAGAAACTTCTACAGATACTGAAGGAGTTGATATGTTATAAGTTAAAAGTTAAACTTGTAAGTTAAAAAGTTAAACTTAAAAGTTAATAAACTTTTAAAAGTTTATTAAAAGTTATAATAAAAGCATATGTGTATATGTGAGTTAGAAGCGCATTAAATAAAAATATCCACAATACAGTAAAGGTAAATAAAAGTGATAAGTTAAAAAAAAAAAAAACAAAATAAACCGTGTAGCAACTATCTATTAGTTTAGAAAGTTCTATATTACCTTATAACAAAGAAACTTGTGACTACTTTAAACTATAACCAAATACTTACTCCTTTAAAATCCCCAACATCTGAGACTAATATTTATCTAAACAAAAATTCATTCTTAACCCAAAAGGAATCCCATCCCTTCATTACTAACAACAACAATAACAAGTGAATCACTGCTCGGGGGTTAAGACTCTTAACCCTGCTGAAGACAGACTGCACATGATGCTGCCTGTGTCCTGCCCAGCACAGGATGGGTCTGGGATGCAGCTGCCTGGGGCCAAAGGGCCACGGACGATGTGCCAGCAGCTTATATTTTAGGGAAAATATCTTCACTGAAAGGGTGATCACACACTGGCACAGGGTGCCCAGGGTGGAGACAAAGGCAGGTAAATGTGGCTGATAGAGATGAGGAAGGAGATGCTTGGCTCTCACAACGAGGGGTGAACATTGTGTGTGTGTTAAGGGAAGTTTTGTACATGCAGAGTTCTGTTACTGTGATGTATCCTCCCCTCGTTGTTATCATGGGATGGCCTCGGTACTCGGGGCATTTGGGAGGGTTGGCTCGGTGCTATGGCAGCACCTGAGCTCCAGCCGAGGTGTAAGAAAGTGATCTGCACCCCTGGGCAGCAGGGAAGGAGTCACTGACAGGACTCTAGGAGGGGCTGGAGATAAATCCATTTTGAAGATGAGCACGTGGCTGGTAGTCACGGGGTCTCCCAGTGCTGTAATTTTTCCTTATTTAGTGTGTTGTCATATTTTTTTGTTAAAGCTTAATAAACCTTCAGAAATTTCAAAAAGTGAGCAGTCGTTTCTCACATGGCACTTGGGGACATGGCCTAGTGGTGACAGGGCAGTGCTGGGGCAGTGGTTGCACTTGGTGGTCTTAGGAGGCTTTTCCAACGTGAACAACTGTGTGATGATTCTTGCATGGCAAGAGGCAGAGCCCCCGACAGCCATGGCAAGTCCCATCTCTGCAGCTGGAGGAGACTGGCCGTGCCTCGGCAGAGGCAGCCAGAGGGCAGCAATGCAGAGAGGATGGATCTGCCCAATGCTGCTCCTCTAGCTCCTGGCCACAACAGAATCCGGGCCTGTCTGCTTTTGAAAGCTGCTCTGGATTGTGCTTTCTGGCCTCAGAAATTCAGGAAGCTGCCATGTTGGGCCATGCATGCTCCTCCTGTGATTCCTCCGAATCCTCTTGGTCTTGTGGCCGTAGGTGTGAACCACAGGAGCTTGCAGCACATGGGGTCTGCTTTGTCCCAGTTCCAGACATCAGAAATATTCCTGTCTGCTCACAGTGGGGAACCATGGTGCTTGGAGCCACAGATGTCCCAGATCTGGAGGAAAAGCAAAGAAACTGTGAGCTTTTTAGTTTCTTTTTTTCTGCTGTTGGGACTGAGAGGGGTCCCTCGCTGCTCTGGGGCTGAGAACACCTTTCCTGCAGCAAGTCCAAGGATGGAGCCATGGAGCTTTCAGCACTAGAGGAGAAATGCAGGCAGCAACTGGTGTCACCAAGGCCCCAGATGCAGCAGAAGTGTTTGGCTTCTTGCCCATGAGAGCTGTCCCCTGCCAGACAGGAGCTGTACCACCCTCAGGGCTGCTGAGCAGCCTGCCCTGCTCCTGCCAGCGGGGCACGGGGTCAGGGCTGGCACCAGGGTGGTGTTTGTGGTGACCCTGAGCAAAGCACTGGGCCTCCCAGCCCCAGGGGTCAGCAGCAGAACACATGTGGTGTCTGGTGGGCGGTCACGGTGCAGTGCTGCAGCTGCTGATTCACCGTCCTTCTACCCCTCACCTCTGGCTTTTGAGGGGCATTTTGGGGCAGAGTGGGTTCCTCTGTATGCTGAGACTACCTTGGTGCTGGGGCCCAGGTGTGTGATAGCAGGACAGGGCAGCAGAGGTCTGTGCTGCTGGCGAGTGGGGCAGAGATGGAGAAGCAGCAGCTGAGCGCTCACAGGGCTGCAGAGAAGGGGGCAAAGGCAGCCAGCTCTGCTCTCAGCTGGGGCAGGCCACCCCTGCCCTGCCATGCCACCCCTGCCAGCTTGGCATCATGGCACTGTGGCAGATCACATCCCACTTGGGCACTGCACTTGCCAGGGCCATCTCCAGCTCCTGTCACAGCCCCTTGGACAGCTCTGCCTGCTCCTCTCCTGTGTGCCTCCTGAGCCTGTCCCCAGAAGCACTGGGGGAATGTTACAAATAGGTTAGACACGGCTGTAAAACAGCTGATAATTGTCGAGCACGAACTGTTAGCTTGGTTTGGGTAAAAGGGGTTCAAAGGGCAGTTGTCAGAATTACGGTTCTCTACATACCATAATACACCGAAGTAAAGCCAAACGAGCCAGCCTGGACAGAACTGCAATGGGCCAATCGAGCACCTTAAACCCTCATGCAAATGAAGGATCCAAACAGAAACCAATCCAAAGGGACACAAAACAGGATAAAAAGGAGCATCTGACCCACTGAACCCGTGCTGCTCCCCCTGGAATGTCGGGGACATCGCTGCTCAGCAGAACCATTGCCGGCACCGCAGCATCCTCGAGGGGAACACTCCTGCTCAGCCCGGATGAGCCCCCTTGCTTTAGGCCTTTCTTTTATTATAATAAATACTGAAATCACTTTTAGTACCGGGAATGTGGTCCCTTTTTAACAGGGGACACCTGAGTGAGCTTTGAGGTCGCTCAGCTTTGGGGAGCTGGAGTCCAGCTGGAGACCCCACAGAGCTCTGATGCAGCAGGATCCTGGGCAGGAGATGTGTGGGGGGCTGTACCCTGCCTGGCTCTGGGGCTCTGACAGGACTGTGTCTGCCTCTTGCTCCATCCCTGCAAGGGGCTGCTTCATGTTTTTGTCATGATCAGGGATGACTGAGCATGTAAGCATCCAGGACAGGAACCTGAGGAGGTTCAGATGGATCCTATCTCTCACGAGGAGCCAGGATATATTCAAGCAGTGAAACCCCCCCGTATGCCAGCACCCTCTCTGCGGCTCTTCCCCAGGGATCTGCCAGGCCCCAGGGGCTGACACAGTGCACACTCTGCCATGGCCCCTTTTAATAATGTGCAGTAAAGGAGGGGAAAGGTGTGCTTGTCAATGGAGAAAATATCTGTGTGGAGACCTGCTGGGATGGTTCCAGCAGCCCTGGTACTCTCAGGGCAGAGGGGAGATTCAGTGACAGGCAGGGAAGAAGCAGGAGAGCTGGGCAGAGGGCTCCAGGCTGGAGCAGAGGAGGGGTGGCAGGGGCTGGGTGGGCACCTGTTGCAGTACAAGCTGATTCCTACTCAACATTAATCCTGTTATAAATAAGAAACCCAGCCTAGTTCCAGAAACCAGCCTCTGGGCTGACTGACAGAGGTTTCAACCAATAACGACTCTCCTAAAATACAAGCATTTGAATGGTTCAGAGTGTGGGAGGTGTGGAGGTTAGACCAATGGCTGTTCAGAGACGGGAACTTTGAATTACCAATAAAAACCAGCCCTGACCAATAAACCAGGCTGTTTAGCTGATGAACAACAGAAGTCTGTCGTGTGTTACGAGCATCACGAGTCTGGCACCACTAGGCAGGGTGACCTTACCTGTGTGCACCCTGCAGACAGGCTCAGGGGGAGCAGGGATGGCCTTCAGACTGGAACAACACTGAAACTGCACAGGACTCTGCTCAGCACCAGGCGGGGTGCACGGCCCGGGCTGGCTGGAGCAGGAGTGGGGAGATGGAGACAACAGGGATGTGCCCCAGGGGCCCTGCCCTTGTCTCTGCAGCACTGAGCTGTTCCTGCTCCCCACAGCACCAGCCGGAGTGCGCTTGAGACATGGGGCTAGGAATTACAGGGGTGTTGATTAGAAATAGATATTTAGATGAAACACTGTTTAATATTTGCTGCATTTTGCTGTGCTAACTGCTTGGAAAGGGAAGACAGGGTATACATGAGAGACGGTATACGTGTGAGAGCAACATGAAAGAATGCAGGGATGTGTGATAAGGGAAGGATGATGTTCATCAAAACAGCACAAAGTCACAAAGCTACCAAGATAACAAGGCTCCTCTGAGCACCCATCTCAAACCAACCTCAGATCAAACCAATCTCATGTTTTGGACTGTGACCAAAGGATCAGTACGCATGTGCAAGAAGACAAGGTGAGAAAGTCAATTTTGATGAAGACTACTTACTTCATCGCCCTGCGACCCCCAAGGACCACCAGAGACAAGTACACAGGCCCAAGGAACCGATAAGATAATTAACATATGAAGCGGGACAATGGAAAGCCAGGAAATGAATATTCATTGATGTATTGCAGAACCTAATGTATATGTAACATTTTAGAGGATAAAAAAGAATGCTAAGAACAAGTAGATATGCATGTCTTTATAGAAGTATCCCACATGTGCCCAGCCAAAAATACATACTTAATTTATAACTCACTTTGTCTTTAAGTTTTAGAATCTTTCCACGTATCACGCTGAGCCCAGGAATGGCACTGCCTGGGCTGAGGGGCTGCTGGCCATGCCCAAAATTTCCAGGCCATGGGAATCTCTCTAAGAATCACCAGCCAGGCTGTGTACCCAAGCAATGTCCTTGGCCTGGGTGCAACCACACATCCACGGATACTCTTGGCCCAGAGGGGAAGGAATAGAGCTGTGTCCTTGTCTTGGTCTGAAGTACAGGTGTCTGCCAGGGAAGGCAGGAATGGACAATATGGCCTCATTCCGTCTGAATTATGATAACATTGAAATTACAGGGCTTTCAGGCAAAGATATGGGAAAAGGAATAACAATTCTTTATTGGTGTGTATAAAAAAAGGCAAACAAACAATCACACTGGCAGCAGCAACAAACAGAACCACAGCCCCAATGACCCACAACCACAGTCCCACTCCCAGAAGCACAGACCCACTGACCCAGAACCACAGACCCAGAACCACAGTCCCAGTCCCAATCCCACAGTTGCTGTCCCATTCCCTGTCCCATTCCCATTCCCATTCCCATTCCCATTTCCATTCCCAGTCCCATTCCCATTCCCAGTCCCATTCCTAATCCCAATCCCATTCCCATTCCCATTCCCATTACCATTCCCATTTCCATTTCCATTTCCATTTCCATTTCCATTCTCAATCCCATTCCCATTCCCATTCCCAATCCTAATCCCATTTCCATTTCCATTTCCATTTCCATTTCCATTTCCATTTCCATTTCCATTTCCATTTCCATTTCATTTCCATTCCCATCCCCATTCCCGGCTCAGGCCCTTTCCCCTCCACTGCAGTTCCAGGCACGGCCGCCAGGGGCGCTGCTGGCTCCCGGCCGGGCGGGGTGGGTGCGATGATTCCCCCGCGCCTGCAGGGGGCGCTGTGCCGCGAGCGCGGCCGCGCCTCCCTCAGGCGGCGACGGCGGGCGGGGGAGATGGAGAAGGGATTTCCTCACAAACAGAGCCACGGGGCAGGGCCCGGTGCCCCTCGGGATGGCGGGGGAGATGGAGAAGGGATTTCCTCACAAACAGAGCCACGGGGCAGGGCCCGGTGCCCCTCGGGATGGCAGGGGAGATGGAGAAGGGATTTCCTCACAAACAGAGCCACGGGGCAGGGCCCGGTGCCCCTCGGGATGGCGGGGGAGATGGAGAAGGGATTTCCTCACAAACAGAGCCACGGGGTAGGGCCCGGTGCCCTCGGGATGGCGGGGGAGATGGAGAAGGGATTTCCTCACAAACAGAGCCACGGGGCAGGGCCCGGTGCCCTCGGGATGGCGGGGGAGATGGAGAAGGGATTTCCTCACAAACAGAGCCGTGGGGCAGGGCCCGGTGCCCTCGGGATGGCGGGGGAGATGGAGAAGGGATTTCCTCACAAACAGAGCCACGGGGCAGGGCCCGGTGCCCCTCGGGATGGCGGGGGAGATGGAGAAGGGATTTCCTCACAAACAGAGCCACGGGGCAGGGCCCGGTGCCCTCGGGATGGCGAGCAGGCTCTGGCAGGAGCCTCGGAGCAGAGGTGGGCACACCCGGGGTGGCGAACACAATATAGCAGAAACTCAGAGCCGTAGCAGAGCTGTGGGGTGTCCCAGCAGGCAGGGGCTGCTGGGTTAAAGTGTAGTGAAAAAACCCAGAGCAAGGGCAGAAAACAGCAAGGGCAGCGGCAGCTGGGAGAGCCACCCTCCGGGAGTGGGTCCGGTCCTGGGTTTTTCCCCTGAGGCACACCAGTAGATGGTGAGGGCCCTTTTCCAGTGAAGTCGGGTGTTAAAAAGGTCCCAGTTCAACACACAAAGGCTCACCCACAGTAAGGAAGAAGCTGCGAGGAAAGCTAATGTCTTTACAAACAGTTTGGTGGCTGAAGGTATGGGTGTTAACGTCTTTGAAGGGTCTTCATGTCTCTACTAACTTTGGGCAGCAGGTTTGTTGCAGAGCCCAGACAGCTTGGCTCCTGGAACAGACAAGTGTCTGCACAAGTCTGAACTTTTGAACTTCGGGGGTAAAATAGTAGGTTCAACATGTGGTAGGTGGTTCAGGAGGGCTGTACCTTCCTAGCACCTCAGCCAATGGGCAAAGGAACAGGCAACCTGGGGCCGGGAGTTTGCGATAAAACGAGGCTGTGCCCTCCAGAACTTCGGGACAGAAAAGCCCGCGGGTGTGTGCCTTGGTGGACTGTCTCCCTTTATTCCGGTAAAGTTACAGGACTCCTCTGTCACCTTTATGGACATAAACCTCTGGCGTTTGTGGATTTTCCTGACAAAGCAGTACAAGGCTTGACTCTGTGAATTGTCCCTGCAGTGGCAGCAACTCAACCGTTCCCCTCGGATCTGAGAGTGAGAGAGAGGGCAAGGGGCTGAGCCCAGCCCCTCGCCCCCCAGCCAAAATTTTGGGGTATCTCTGTCCTTCCCAATAGAAACCCTCACCCTGCAGAGAGTAGCCAGCTGCACCCTTTCTCCCACCTTGGCCACTTCTTTTGTCTCTTAAGTACCAGTTGTTATCATCTCTTAGGCAACAGATGGGACAAAATTCCCTGAGAGAACGAAAAAAATAAGGAGAAACCCTAACCTCCAGCACTGCTGCTGCAGGTCTCTGGCAAAGGTCGCAGCCGATCTTTTGCAACCTCTTCCTCTGCCAGATGTCAAGCAGAAGAACTTGCCTCCCAGCCAGGGGTCTGCTCTGGGACCAGGCTCTGTGCAGGCAAGTCCTCTGCCCCAGAGGTGCTGGAAGAGCTCCTTGGAAAACAGGAAACCACTCAACCAGAAGAAGCAGTGAAACGTTCCCTTATTCTGCGATGTTTGTTGTTTTAGGCTCTCCCAGCCAAGTGGCTCAAGCTGAACGGCAGCTCGGCTGATCACTCTGAGCCTTAGGGCTGTTTCTCTCGGCCCTGCAGCGAGCCCAGCCCAACCCAACCCAGCCACCACCCGCGAGTGATGCAGGACAGCAGTGATGCAGGACAGCGTGCCTTTGCAGCCCAGCTGCCAAACACGCTGCTAATGAAAGCCCGGGAGGGGATGAGGAGGCTCAGAAAAGCTTGATGCATCACCGTTACCAGTCTGCTCGCCCTCCCCTCCAGCAGCAGAGCATCTCTGCTTCCTGGTGGTAAACTGAGGCAAGGCAGGTGTGTTCTAGCCCAGATGTGAAAATAGCTTCTGCCAGTGCTTTGGGTAGGGACCAGCACTCCAAGTTTGGCATCTTGGCAGGTCTCCAAGCCTTACAGATGCTCCATGTCCTCAGACCCTCAAATCAGGATGTCCAATTCAATGGACACTTTGTTGGGGACTCCTGGAGAGACAAGGCTGAGCTCTGTGTCCCTCTGGAGGACCTAGTGAATGGTCCCACTGACCATAGTCAAAGCAGCAGCGGTTGTGCTGAAAAGGCAGACAAAATTGTCAGCAGGCAGCAGTGGAGGGTGCTGATCCTGCATCCCTCTGTGGCCGCCTCACCCTTGCTCTAGAACTGCAGCAGCCTCCAGGCGAGACTGAGCTTGAGCCAGCAGAGCCTTTGGCAATCAATGGCTGTGGGAGCCGTGCCTGTGGCCAAGATGTGTCCCAAGCAGCAGCTACTGCTGGGATGTGTGGCTGCCCACAGCAGCACCCTGGGGAGCAGCCAGGCTGTGCCAGCCTCAGGAGGGTGGTCCTGGGGCTCCCTGCAGCTGGGCTGGGGGAGAAGAACCCAGAAGGGGTCCCCCAGCTCCTACTGTGAAGAAGGCAAGCTGCTTGTGCTGGGGGCTGGATGCAGAAAGCAGCAGGCACTGCTGACAGTCTTCAAGATGGACTCGTGTTGTGTTTGGCTTCAGGAGATGCAGGAAATGCCAGGGAGAAGCTGAGGAGCTGCACAAGCAGGCACTGCCAAGGCTGCGGCCACACTGCGAGGACAGGAGCACCGCTGGGTGCCATGCCGAAGCTTCCCAGGACTGCTGCAGTGCAAAGGCCTGTCCCCATGCCCTGGGACACTCAAAAGTGTCACAGCTACAGGAACGGGTGTAAAAAGCCTCAGTCCCATGCTTGCCACTGGATACGGTGGTGGTGGTGGTGGTGGTGGGGGCGTGGGTGTTGGTGCTGGCACAGACCAGGGTACATGGGAGAGGAACAGCAGCTGGGCACTAAGAGGGGACAATGCCCTGCCTGTGGTCTGTGCTGCTAGGCAGATCTCCTTCCTACCCTGTGACATGAAAGATGGGCAGGCTTTGTGTTTACTCCTCTGAAAAAGAAACCTTCCTCCTGAAAACAAAACCTTTTGTGTGCAAATGCAGCTGTCTGCAGGTTTGTTTTTATACAGGAAACTTTGAACTAGAGGCCGGGGCTGGTTTCGTTTTGACTTGGGATTTTCAGCGCATGGTGATATTTGGAAACTGAACTGCTTTCCAAATTTGGAGGCTGGGTTTTGACATCACTGTGGAGTGTGGCAGCAGCATCCAGGGCTTCCAGTTGCTGTCCCTCTCCCTGTCTGCAGAAAGCTTAGCCCAGCCGAGGTGGGGATGAGTGCCCTTTGGGGAAAGGCTGAATACCTTGAGTGGCAGCTGAAATGTGTGACCCTCCTTTGTGGCACTGGCAAGGGTTGGCTGCAGAACTCCTCCACCATGGACTGCACAGCGTGCAGGAACCCACTGCTCCCATGAGAGGCTAAGCTGGGCTCATCCTGCCAGCCTCCACCAAGGAGATGGGACCTGTGAGGTGCGGACCTTGCCCACAGCTGGGACTGGAGGAGACAGGAGTCCTTACACTCAGTGCCATAGCTATTGCACCTCCTCCCACTGCATCCACCAAGATGGGAGTAGGAGTGCCTTGGGACCTGCTCCCAGCTCTGCTCCAAATCCCCTGGGAAGACCCTTCTCCTTGTCCCCAGGGACCAGCTGCCCCCCGTTCATCAGGGTGAGGATAAATGCCATTCTGGACAAGCCCTTGGAATGCTGAGCCAATGCACCAGCTCCTCCCCATCTCCCCTGATGAGGGACTGAGGGGTCAGGATGCCTTCACTGTGGGATGGTGCCTGGTCTGATGGGGCTCCAGGCAGAAAAACCTTTGGCAATCACAACTCACAGGCACCTTCAGGGCTGGTGCATGGGCTGGATGTCTGTGCTGACTTCATCACTGTCCTGGGGCTCTCCTCGATCCTCTTTGCAGCAGCAGCACGAGGGGATGCTCAGCAGACCAAGAATCCCCAGCACCTGGCTGAAACCACAGCATGTGGGACAAACTCTGGCAAGATGCAGGGAGGAGTGAGCCATGCCCAACCTGCAGTGTTGGCACACAGCTCCTGCCCCTGGGGTGCAGACCCTTGCCCTCAAGGGGCCACAGGAGACGTCTCTGTCCAGCTGATCCCTCCTCCCCAGCATCCTGCAGCTGAGAGCTGGGCGAGCCCAGGCGGGCCTTCCCGCCGGTCCAGCCCAGACTTGAACGTCAGGGCCGTGCACAGCAGAGTAAACGGGTGAGCGCGAGCGTGCCAAGTTGACACCGCACGCGCCAGCGCGCAGGAACGGGCTGTGGACCACGGCAGGGACACCACCAGGTGAGGTACAAGTCCCATTCCTTGTCCCCCTCCCTCTTCCCAGACACCTGGTTGAAGCCAGGATGTGTGCAGCGGGGAAAGGAGTGCAGAATCTCCTGCGTCCTGGCACGGTGCAGGCAAACCTGGTGCCACAGCCCCGGGGGGGCGGCAGGGGATGGGCAGCCTCTGAGCACGGCTGTGCCGGGAGCAGCCTGGCACTCGGTGACGGTCCCTGCGCAGGGGGAATCTTGTGCCTGGGCCCCTCGCCATGGCGGGGCACAAGCAGCCACTGGAAGCTGCTCATGGCTACTTCTCGGCTCTGTGTGCATGGCATCTTTGCAGCATCGGGCACCCTTGCTGCCAGCCTGTGCTGGCACTGCATCACAGGGTGGGAGTAGAGCCCCACAGCATTCCACAAGCTGTTGGTGACGGGGTGGGTGATTTTGGAGCCAGGAGCTGCTCCAGCACTTTCTGGCAGTAGGTCTGGGGCCGGCACTATCCAGGCTGCTCTCAGCCCTCCCCAGAGAGTGCCTGTTGCCTGGCCAGGGGAAGCGGAGCCTGCTCAGCCCCAGGGGCTGCACCCACGCCCCGGGGGTGCAGAGCAGGTCTGCCCGGCTCTGCCGGCTTTGGGCGTGCTCTGAGTCACCGCAGCCCTGCGCTCCCAGCTCTGCAAGGCGCCTGGCTTGCACCCGCAGGCATCCCGGCTCAGCTGCCAGGGCTGCAGCAGCGGGTGCAGGGAGCCAAGAGCATAACCCAGGTGATGGTGACAGAGTCTTTCCTGCCACTCATCGCTGTCGTACCCTGCCCTGCAGAGGGGTGACGTCCCCCACTGCCTGCCTGCTCTCCCGCCTCTACAAAATGGGAAGAGCTCCAAGGTATCAAAGCGTGGGTCAGGAGGCGGCAGTGGTGCTGGCAGGGCTCCATGTGGGAATGATTAAACACTTGCCAGGGGTTGGAGAAGGAGCATCCCAGTGCTCTAGGGTTTAGGGTTGGAGAACCATGGCGTGTGAACCTTGCAAAACAAGAGGTCCCATTGGCACCTGCATCCTCTGCAGGTTCTGCCCTGGGAGCAGCCTGTTCCTCTTGTTCCTCCCTTGCAGCCCTGGGCAGTACTCAGCACCTCAGAGTGGCAGAGGGGAGAAATTGTGGCCTGGGGCAGTTCACGGTGCTGGTGGGCATTGGGAGGGACTGAGGGACAGGGACCAAAGAGTTGGTGCAGGACGGGAGCCCCAGAGCTGTTCCCAGCACAATCCCAGTGGTATTAGTACCACATATCATGGGGCCCCTGGGCATATGTTATTGTACGGTGCCAGGATGCAAAGAATCCTGCCCAGGGAGGGATGGCAGAGCTCCCACAGAGACATCAGGGCATGTTCAGACAGCAGTAGAGGCTCCTCTGTGCAGTGCCAGCAGTGCCCACAGCACCAGGTTATGGCTGTGCTCTCTGAGTGACAGGTTGAGTCCCTCTGGGAGTGTCCTCAGCCACATGCTGTCTCCTGGCAGGGGCCCTGCAAGGCTCTGCCCATGCCCAGCCTTGGAGCATCACCTGCCACTGTCACCTTGCACAGATCCTGTGACACAGCTGGGACCCTTAGGTGAGGCGGGCACTCTGCTGTCCACCCTGCCCATCCTCACCCAGCAGGTGCTTCCCAGGGAGGCCTTAACTCCAGGTGTGCAGGACCATGCTCAAGTCTAGGAGATGCCTCAGCAGGGACAAACCCAATGCTGTCAGCTCCATGCCCGGGGCACCTGGAGAGGAGGCCAGTGCATGGAGCACAATGTGGCTGGGCCCTGCTCTGCTCTGGGGTTGGCTCTGCTGGGGAGGACAGCCCAGAGCCTTTGCCAGGCAGGGCCTTTGCACTGCACTGTGGCTATTGTCCCTCACCTCAGCATAAGCAAGACCTGACACCACAGTGATAGGCATGCTGTCAGGGGTCCCCTTTCCCATCTCTGCTCCTGGGTGATGCCCCTGGAGCACAGGGCATGAGCAGTCCCATGCTGAGGCTCTGCCCTTTGCCAGAGGCAGTGGCTTGGCTGCGGGGCGTCCCCATCCCCCTGCGCCTTGCGGTAGCGTTCACTGCTTCGCGGAAAATGTGATGACTCGGCAGCCCCTGAGTTTCCAGGCCTGGTTCCAGCTGCTGGGTGGAGAAACTTCTGCAGTTGTCTTTAGGTTTGGCACAGCTGAAGGCTTCATGGTCAGGGGGGACTGGAGGGGAGATTCCATACCCCAGCTGAAGGAGGGCTCTCTCTCTCTCTCTGTGTCCTTGCCTGAGGTGGCACGGTATCACCAAGGTGGTTGTGGGGAAGGCAGGGCTGGCACAGGATGAGCAGCTTCTGTCCCATGTGGAGGCTGCTGAGCCCTGCAGCGCCAGGGACAGGGCCTCAGCTTGGCTCCCAGCAGTGCTTTGGGCAGTTTCCACTGCAGCCACAGCCCAAACTCCCTGAGCTGAGGGAGCACAGCCACTGGGACCCGAGGTTAAATAAGCGGGGCTGGTATACACACACGTCCCCATGGCAGGGCGTGACAGCTCGCTGTGCCAGCAGGACATGCAGAGGCTGTGAAAGCTGCTGGGATGTCTCCTGGTCCATGCTCAAAGGCCAGTCCCATCCTGGTGGGCAGCAAGGCATCCCCCAAGCCCATCCTCATACCAACTGAGGTTACCTCTCCTCCTGGTTGGGGAGGTGTGGGACAGTGCCACAGTATGGCAGCAAGATCCGAGGGAACACTGTGTTCCAGGAATCCCTGCTTGGCTGCCCAGCTCAGAGACCAGAACAGGTAAACAGACTCTTTGCTCCTTGGACAAGCCACTGTCCAGAGCAACTGCCTCAGTGGGGGAGCTGTGCCCCCATGCAGGGCTGCAGCAGCAAAGGTTGTGGCTGGAGGTGGAGATGGCTGGCTTGGCAGAGGCTGGTGCAAGGACACTGAGGCTGTGCCCAGGCAGGTGCAGTAAGAATGCATGGACTCAGATTCTCTCCAGCAGGGCCAGGCAGGCACAACCCAGTTGGAGTGTCCCAGGACTCCAGTGGCTGGGTTTGTCCTCTTGGTGGCCTGGAACTGCTCTTTGGTATGCTTTGAAGTTGCAGGAGCCCCACCTTGACTTTAGGGAAAACTTCCTATCCATGCCACCACTGCAGGGGACACTGGCTTTGACACTGGGACATGCAACATCTTTTTCCCAGGATTTTCCTTCAAAATCTAGGGTGCCTCCTGTCCCACGTCCCTGGATCACAATTCTCAGCCCAGCAAGGCCCTCCATCCTCACCTCCAGACCCTGCTTCATCTGCCAGGGGCTCCCCGAATTCAGCTCTCCCATTACCTGCCACACTCCAGGGACACCAGAGTCCCCAGCACTGCTTGCACTGCCTCTATCCCAGCCACCCTCGAGGTGACCCTCCAGGCTGCTCATGGCAATCCCCCACTCCCCATCCACAGTGTGGTCACCTGTGCTGGCAGCCTGCACCCCACAATGGACCTGCGAGGGGACATCCAGTGAAAGCCCCTTTGCAAACGTGTTTGGGGAGCAGCCAGCTGTAACTGATCCTTGATCCTGCCCTGGGCCCCCGGGTAAACCTGGCAAACCCTCATTGCAGCGAGGAGCTCCAGCCTCCTCCCAGCCGGCTGCAGCTGCCCAGCTCTGGAAAGGGGCCTTTAAAAACAGTCCCCAGCCCACTGGAGATGACAGCAATCAAGCCCATATTTCCCCGTGTCTCATTTCTGGGGAGATTCTCCATCTCAGGGGCTGGAGGACCTCACCCGCAGTACCTGTGAGCACTCACCTTGCACTAAATAGGGGGTGGCCGGCTGCCCATCAGGCCGGTGTCCAGCAGCAGGGATGGGTATCCCCAGAGGTGGCTGTGGCACTGGTTGATGGGTCAGCCTCATCACCCCAGGTGCTGGTGGATCTCAGTCCCAAATGCTTATCAGGGGACCTCTAAGAGCCACAGCTGTTACCCTGGGCATCCATCACTTGAGCAGATGCAGCAATGGCATTTTTGGCATTCAGCCCTTGGAACTGTGGGCATTAAAGGTTAAAAATCTTGCCTGTGCTGGAGCCAAGGCATTGCCTTCTGCTCCCACCCTGATCTCTGTGTTCAGGGTACAGGGGAAGGGTAGGTCTGGAGACAGAGTGACACAAAGAGGCTCTGGTGGTAGAGCTGTACCTTTCTGCTGGAGGAACATGTGAGTCCTTGACTGAAGTGACAAACAGGCCCTCACTGCTGGGCTGAGCTGCAGGGCCAGGGCTCCTTTATCCTCAGCCCACTCCAGGCAGGGACCTCTGCAGAGACGTGACTGTGACCACGGACCCTAAATCCTGGCACCAGTCCCATTTGGCCGGGACCTGGGAAATTTACTGCCCATGCAAAGGGAAGTGGATTCACGTTCCCAGTCCCCTTTTCCAGCTGGCTCCATCAGCCGGGGGGTTGTCAGAAGGGTTGGGGTATGGACATGGGGTTGGAGATGCGTCCCAGACCAGGTCCCCTGTGTCCTCCTCTCTTCTTAATTGCATGCAAAAGCTGGAGCTTTCCCATGTCTTTGTCCAGATACTGAGGGGTGTTCTGTCATAAGTGCCACCTGGCAAACTTCTGAGTCTTTTGTCGAAGAATTCTGGTGTTCTAGAAGACAGGTGGGGGATGTGTCCTATTCTGACAGCTCGGTGGCTTACAGTAATGAGCAGAGCTTGAATAGCCCCCATAGGTGGCCGTGCTGGCCACTGGGATAGACTCCCACGGCCACAAAGGCTGTACTGGCTTCCGGACTGATGCATCACTGAACCTCTTCCAGCACTGTCCCAGATCCCCAGCGCTGATGTGAAGCCAATGGCATCTCTGCTCTGAATGAGAGCTGGCACTCCGCCACGCATTGCTCAGACACCGCAGAGCACCGCCCTGCACGCAGCCCGGGGCACAGCCTGGTCCCCGGGGCAACCCCCCGAAGTACAGCGCCCGCCCACCCGGGCACAGCTCGCTTCAGCCACCCCTCAGATGGGCAAAGCGTGGTTTGGGCACCTCTGTGCCCGCGAGATGCCACGCTAGGAGCCTCTCAGAGTGTGCACTCCCCCCGCCGCAGCCTGCGGGCCGCCGTGCCATGGGCACGGCACGGAAACACCCCCATCCCTGCCCTCGGCGAACCCCAACCCCCGCTCCCCAGCCGCACCTGCGCAGGAATGAGAGCACACAGAGCTGAAGGGTGCCCGAAGGTGCGGCACAGAGGAGCAGAGGGTGCACAGCACTCCACGGCCACCCTCGTGTCGCGGCTCCCTCCAGCTCCCCAGCCCACCGCTGCGCCCTCCTTCCCTCCCTCCCCGCGCTGGGGTTGGTTCGGGCTCGCCCTCCCAGTCCAGAGCCGCCATCAGTCCAGTCCCGTCTCCGCCCCTCCCGCTCCTCCCGCCCCTCCCGCTCCAGCTCCCGCAGCTCCCGCTGATGCCAGAGCGGGCTCCAGCCCGGCAGAGCCCTCGCCGCAGCGAGTCCCCCGAGAGCCCGGCCAGCAGCGAGCCTCCCACCCCAGCCGGCAGCTCTGCCCGCAGCCCGCAGCCGCTCTCTCCGGGCCAGCTGCGGAGTCACCGCAGAGGACACGGACCTGCGGCGACAACAGCAAATGCGCCCAGCGAGAGGCAGCCGCCCCCGCTGGGCTTCTCCCGGGCTGGAGGCGAGCTGTGCCCCCGCCCAGGGCCAGCGGGCCCGGCCGAGGTGCCACGCGCTGGCCGGTCCCCATTGATGTTATCTTGTCACCCGCGCTCGGAAAGCATGTGGGGTCACGGCTCCTGGCTGCCGTGGGACAAGGGGCTGGCCGGGGACAGCCGCTGCTGAAAAAACTGCCACCCCCCCCCCCCAACTTTGTCATCCCTCTGATCTGCTGCCACCAGGTCCCCCATGAGGTCACTGCTGCTGCCGCTGCTGGTGCTGTGCGTGCCGCGGCTCCCAGGGACGCTGGCAGAGGTAAGCGCTTGACTCCCCAGCCCCCGCTTTGGCTCCGCAGCTCTCGGCTGGCAGCTCGCTGTCGCGAGGGGCTGCCCCGCCGGGAACGACTCGGGGCTGCGGGTGCCTCTCTCTGGCCGTGCAGCTGCGCCACATCAGCGGCGTTCGCCATCCCGAGCGGCGCTTCCCCCGCTGCCCCTCGCCCCCGGGACCCTGGGCCCGCTGCCTGGGAGCGCAGCGTGTCCCTGTTGCCGTGGCTGCGCGGCTCCTCGCCCGGCCGTGGTCCGGCTGCTGTTCCCAGAGGTCCCCAGCCGCTTCGCTCTCCTCTGCCAAAAGCGCCGCGATCGGTGCGGAGCCGGAACGAGTCTGCCCGCAGAGCCGAGGGAAAAGAACGCCAAGAAGATGATGGTTCTGCTGTGGCTTGTTGCAGGACAGGGAGTGGGCAGGAGACATTTCCTTTAACGTGGGGGGAACTGACGCCAGTCCAAAGCCGGGCACACCCTGCTGGGAGCAGGCTGGGAGAGAACGGCTGTCGCTGCTGCTGGGGAGGGTGCCAGGGGCTCTGGGGATTCTGTTCTGCCCGTTTGGCAGCTGGACTGAGGCCTGTGGTCCCTCCATCCTCTCCCCTGATGGTGGGAAGGAGGTGTGCCTGTAGAAGGAATGAGATTGCCAGGCACTGTCCAGAGCTCAATCCCTCCCTCTCTCTCCAGAACTTCTGTGCCTTGGCTAGTTTGGTGGCCTTTTTTCCTGTGGGCATGGCGCGTGTTAGTCTGTAGCCCCAGGACTTGCAAAAGGCCAAGGCAGCCCACAAGCTGCATCTGCCAAGTCTGTCTCCCTGCCCTGGCTAAGGGAGGTCTGAGAAGTGACCCAGGCCCTCCTAGGAAAAGGGGTCACAGCCCACAGATGCCATGTCAGGGTGGTACCTGTGCCTGGCACAGGGCACCTCTCCCAGGTGTTGGTCTTAGCTCATCCTGACCCTCTCTCACTTGACACTTTAAATCCCCCAGGGCGAGGGATGCAACCACACAGCACAGGCGGGGCTGGAGGGTCAGGATGCACGAGGTGAAAGAGGTGAGTCGCAGCAGTGAGGGTCCTAGGCTGAGGAGGGCAGGATGGTCTCGGTGCGAGATGAGATGTGCTGGACCAGGACTCTTGGAGTTAAGAGTAGCTTTGTAAATATTCTGCTTTAGGCTAACTACATGCCCAGGGAAGGGGGAGAGTCAGTCCCATCCTTCTCCAGCACCAACTGTATGGGGGCACAAGGCTCCAGAGCTCTCTGCTTCCACAGAGCACCAGCTGGGCTCAGTGGCAGCGCAGCCATAGGTGCCCTGCTCAGAACCTTGGAGTTGCCTGGGAGGATCAGAATCTGTAAGGCAGCCCCACAGCTGCTGTAGGCCTGGAGCAGCAGCACAGTGCCCATGTGGCATCAGCCTGTGCCAGTGAGAAATCACCTGGATGATCCACCGGCACCTGTCAGGGCACGAGGTGCACGTGCATGTGCTGTCTGTGATGTGGTTAGTGGGAACATGGGCAGTGCAGGGTCACAGGCCTCTGGCCCATTTTAGGTACATTTGTGCTGCAGATGTGAGGAAGGTCACAGAGAGATGGTGAAGGTGATGAAGCCACTGGAAACTCAAGAGAAGCAGAAAAGCATGGGCTGAGAACTCACACCTTCAGGAGATAAGAAAGAGCTTGCAGTAACTAACCATCCCTGCCTGACACCAGGCAGGACAGTGACCTGTGGGTTGCCTTCAGGTCAGCTCTGCCTGGTGCTCTGGGTGTCTGCTGACAGCAAGGGTAGCCCAGGGCAGCTGGCCCAGGTATAGACACCTCACCCATGGCACCAGATACATTTAGTTAGCTAAATGTTGCCTTTCCTGAGCTGTCTGATCCTAAATATGCACTTGAACTTCTCAGGAATGGCACTGAGAAGGCCTTTTCCAGAGGCACTATGTGCTCCAGTTCATGTCCATCTGATGTCCTCTGGTCCTTTTGCCCTCACTAGCAGGCTCCAAACCACAGCATTGCATGGAACAGAAGTTGCACATAGTTATGAAAGTCTTCAGCTCTGGGAAAGACACACAGAGCTCCTGAGCAGTGCCAATGGTGTCCCTGCCCCAGGCTCACCCCACACTGCTTCTCCCTGGCTGTGTAAAGGGCGCCCCATGGCAGACCTCTGGGGCAGTCATTGTGCTTGGTTCATGCTGTCTCACTGTGCCAGACCCTATGTAAGTCTGTCATAACTCATTGCACACCATAAATTTTAACTGCTAATTGTTTCACGAATGTCTTAATAGCACTAGAGCTGTTCTGGCATTTTCCAAAGGCTGAGTGCCATCGAAAGCTCATGGATGTGGCACCTGGGGACTTGGGTTAGTGCTGGACTTGGCAGTGCTGGGGGAACTGTTGGACTCAATGATCTTAAAGGGCTTTTCCAACATAAATGGTTCCATGAGTGACAGCAAGGCTGAGGATGGGGGTGTGTAACAATCTGCTGGAGACATTGTGAGGCAGGGGTGGACCTGCCCTGGTCACAGCACCAGCTTGGGCCTGACAGACAGGCTCTGCTTGGTTCCTGTTGTGTAGGTGACTCCTGAGCAGTTCCAAGGGCAGGAATTCATTCGCAGTTTCAGCCACTGACCCACCAATTAGGCTGAGCCCTGTATGCCACTTCCCTGTCCCCAGACACTCCATTGCGATGCCACAGCAGCGGCCCCAGCACACTGACCTCACTGCTGCAGCACAACCAGGGCAGGGACATGCCTCAGCAGGGGCTGGGGCCAGTCTGGTCCCACATTTCCTCCATGCATGCAGTGTCCCACTCTTCCCATGTCACCTCTGAACTGGGCAGGATGGGGGTGACTCATGGTCTGGATCCCCTCAAAGCAGCCTTTGCCCCTCCTCTGTCAGAGCCCACACAGAGGCAGAGACTATTGCAGGGAGCGTAATGGTCCCCCTGTCATATCCATCCTGCCCCCTAACTGGCCACTGTCTTGCTTCTCCATGGTGGACCCAGAGCCTTCGACATCTTTTTGGGGGGCTCAGGCCAACCAAGGTGATGAGTAATGGATTATACCCAGCCAGGAAACTTCCCTGCCTCAAACCAGGACTCTGTGGACAAAGCCCATGGTGACTGAAGCCTTCTGGTCTTTCTCCAGTGGAGCAGATGCTCCATGCTTAGGAGCATCTTTTTGAAAGCTTCCTTTGACCCAAGATCATGAAGGTTTCTGAACGTTCTTGTGTTCCCCAAAGGCTGTTCAGAGCCCTTGGGGTCAGGGTGGTGGCCAGTGCTTGGTGTACCCCAGCAAGGGTGGGTGGCTGGGAGCTGGCCCTGCAGGCTGGCACACAGCACCACCAACCCCTGCTGAGAGTTTTGGATTTGCCTCTGCAGGCACCCTCCTGAATGTCAGTGTGAGTGACCATGACCGGTCAGACTCCCTTCTTCTGTCCTGGGATGAGCCAGAGGGAGGTGCCAAGGGATATTTCCTTGCCCTGTCCTCCCTGGGGTCAGGCACGCTGCTGCAGAATGGGTCTGCTGGACCCAACACCACCAGCTTCTGGTTCCATGGGCTGACTCCTGGCACGCGCTACGAGATCGAGGTGACAGCCACGCTGGCCTGCATGGACACCACCAGCCAGACCATCACAGCACAGACAAGTAAGGCCTCCCCAGGAGCTCAGTGCTCCTACCAGTGATTGTTGTGCTCTTTGGAGTCCTACTGGTTCGTGGGAGGTTGGGCTGTTCCTCACTTCCACAAGAACTAGGGTCCTTCCTGGCTCCCCAGAGTCTAAGGGGTCATTCCCTCATCCTTGTGGAGGAAGGGTCCTGCCCCTGCGCCTTGTATGGGCTGGGTTTGTGCTGTGTCTTCTGCTCCTAGAATAATGGAGGTAATGATGGACCAGCCCATGACTGGCTTGCAGAGCGCTGAGGGAAATGTCACGCCTGGAAGTCAAGAAATAGCTACAAGGAAGGAGCATCTGCTCCACAATTTTGGCACATCTCTGTCGATCACTGCTCACCCCCAGGCGTTGCTCTGTGCCAAGGGCTGGAGAAGGGGACAGGGCTGGTGGTTCTACAGCTCAGGTGGGGATGGCAGCCCCTGCCTGCACCTCTCCAGAAGATCCTTGAGTAAATCAGTGCAGGTGGAGGTGGAAAACCTAGCAAAGGAGAGTAGAGCTGGAGGGAGGAGATTGGGCAGTGGAAGGGCTGGTATCAGGCAGCAGTGGCAGAAGCAGAAGCTGGTTGTCACAGAAACGCAGGTGGCAGGACCCACATGGCCAGCAGGAACAGAGGACCTGTCAGCAGGCGAGCTTCAAGGTGATGATGGCTTCACCTTTATGAGTTAGCCCTGACCAAGCCTCCCTGCTCAGTTCAGAGGAACTGCTGAGACTGATCCAAGGGGATGGTGCAGCCCCCACAGCCTGTAGGAGGCTGGTGAGTGGTCAGGGAGGTCATGGGGCTGTGCTTGGGGCATCCTTGCTGGAGCCCCTCTGCTCAGGAGACAGGCTGAGAGAGCTGGGGTTGTTCAGCCTGGAGATGAGAAGGCTCCTGGGTGACCTTAAAATGCCTTTTATTACCTAAAGGGGATTTGAAAATAGAGAAACAGGGACATTTTTAAAATGGGCAGATGGTGGCAGGACAAGAGGGAAGAATTTTAAACTGGCAGAGAAGTTTAGATCAGATCTTAGGAAGAAATTCTTCACTGTGAGGGTGGTGAAGCCCTGGCACAGGTTGCCCAGAGAAACTTTGGCTGCCCCATCCCTGGAAGTGTCTAAGGCCAGGCTGGAGAGGGCTTGGAACAACTTAGGCTAGTGGAAGGTGTCCCTGCCATAGCAGGGAGTGGCACTGGATGAGCTTTAGGATCCCTTCCAGCCCAAACCCTTCCAGGATTCTGTGACTGGGTCCTGTGAAGCTGGCTGGCAGCACCTCCCCAGGCAAAGTCAAGTTCCACCAGCCTGTGAGCAGCTTGCCATGTCAGGCTCTCACAGAAGCAGCCAGCAGTGTCTGTGCCGTGTCCCATGCAGGTCCCTCACCCGTCCGCAACCTGACTCTGAGCAGCAGCGGCTCTGCCTCGCTGCGCGCGACCTGGGCACACGGGCCAGGCCGGCGGGACGGCTACCGCCTGGCCCTGTGGCACAGCCACTCCCAGACCCTGGTGAGGAACGTGTCCCTCCTGCCCAGCGCCTCCACCTTCCTCTTCGACGGGCTCCTGGCTGGCAGCGAATATGCCCTGAGGGTCAGCACGCTGGCTGGCTCCAGCCAGGCCAGCACCAGTATCCACCAGTGGACAGGTAGGGAGTGATGGGTGCGCTTGCCCAAGGAGGAAGGGGTGGCAGGAAGGGTTTGGCAGGAAGGATGCAGCACATGTGCCAGGCTGGCAAGGGGAGGAGGTGTCCAGGCTTGGGATGGGGAGCTTGTGGATGGTGGGGAACAGCTGGAGTGTTTCACATCCCCACTGTGAGCCAAGTGCCTGGGCCAAGGGGAAAACTTTGCACCTTGGGCCTGCCTTGCAACACCCATGGCTTGGATTTGTCTGTTCCCCACAGAGAGGGGCTATCTGGGGATCCTGGATCTCTTGGCTGCTGAGAGCTTCAGGAATGCTGAAGGACCCAGTCTGCCACCCCTCTGCCCTGCAGCCTGAAAGAACATGACAATGTGGAGGGACATCAAGGGCCCTCCAGCCTGTGTGGGAGGGGGCACGGGAGAGACATCCCTCAGTAGACCCCTACTACACCTTTACCCCCATGCCATAGAGAGCAGCTATGGGCACAGGGGCCCCTGGGGAGAGAGGAGGGTCCAGGGACCACCAGTCCCAGTGCTGAACTTGCTGTGTCCTGCTCTTCCCCTCAGCTCCCTCCATCCCCACCCAGCTGAGGCTCAGCCCAGGTTCCAGCACCAGCCTCGTCGCCTCTTGGGCAGGTGCTGCGGGGGCCGCTTGGCTCCACCTGGAGCTCCGCAACCTCCTCACCCAAAAGGTCAGCACGACCCTGTCAGCCAGGAGGGGCCTCAGCAGCTACACCTTCCAGCATCTCCACCCTGGCACTCACTACTGGCTGGGGCTCAGCGCCACGGCTGGGCCCTACACCGCAGTGGGACCCAATGCCACTGCCTGGACGTGTGAGTAATCTACTTGGTGGCCCCAGCTTTCTCCCTGCCTCTGGTCCAGCCTCTGAATCCAAAGGTCTCCTGCCAAAGTGAAGCCTCCTTGGGTGCACAGGGTGATTTTGCTTGGACCTGGCCAAAAGCTGCTCCAGGATCCAGCTCTGGGGCACTGCTATAGTGGGGCCAGTGAATCCCGTGTGCTGGCCTGCTTCTCCCTGGGATGCAGTGGGAGCAGCCTGTGGGCTCTCCCCTAAGAGAAGGATGCAAGGGCAGCAGATCCCACTGGTGTTCAGTGCTGCTGGGGCTTGGCTCTCATGTGCCTCAGGGCTGTACAAGGCCAGCAGAAAAAATGGGGCAAGGGGGCAGCAGCTGAGCTGGTTTGAACTGGAGGCCTCTGGAAGGGGCTTATACAAGAACAAGAAAGACTTTTTACATGGGCAGACAGTGATAGGACAAAGGGTGAATGGTTTTAAACTAAGATAGGAGAGATTTAGATTAGATGTTGGGAAGAAATTCTTCCCTGTGAGGGTGCTGAGACCCTGGCCCAGGTTGCGCAGAGAAGCTGTGGCTGCCCCATCCCTGGGAGTGTCCAAGGCCAGGCTGGATAGGGCTGGAGAGGTGGGATAGTAGAAGGTGCCATGGCAGAGGGTGGGAATGAATGAGCTTTAGGATCCTTTTAAATCCAAACCATTGCACAATTCTGTGATTCTATGAAATGGATTTTCGGTGCTCTCTGATTGTTGTCAAGGATGTGGTGTGGTAGCACCTGATCCTCATCCTGGTGGATGTTCCCAGCATGATGGGTGCTGTGCAAATACAGCCAAGGAATCCAGGAGCTTCTGGCAGGTCAAAACAGTGAGGGCAGCCCTCCCAGAACCCACTATTGCACCATTCCCCCAGCCCACTCTCTGCTCTGGCTTCAAGCTGATGAGGGCCCTGAAAGAGGGGAACTTTGCTGGTGACACCATGTCCATAGCCCAGTAAAAAGTTCCAGTCCTGAACTTCTCTCCCAGATGTTTCCAGAAAAAACAGGAGGGAAATCAAGAGGGCAGATCAGATTCATACTGAACACCAAGGTAGTGTTGGCCCTCAAATGACGGAGGTGCCAAGCTGCAGACTCAGAGCGGCTGTGGCCAGTGACTTGTCCTGGCACTGGCCAAACACTGGTCATGTGTATGCCAGGAGGACCTGGGTGTCACCAGGTGTCAAAGTCTCCAGCTCCTTCCTGCTCCACCTGCCAGCCTGGGAAGCTGAAGCCTGCTCCCCGCTCCCTGCAGATGGGATTTTGGAAGGCCTCCAGAGCTCCAGCTGGTTTCTTTCTGCTCTGGAGTGAGGCTGATCCCCGCTGTTGCTGTCTGCAGCTCTGACCTGCTCCACTGAACAAAATTCCCCCATGCCAGATGCACGAGCCAGGGGCGTCTGGCCAGGAGTTTGGTCCAGGCCAGTTCCTGGGAATATCAGCAAGCTCATGGTGGTATGTGAATGGAGTGGAAGGAGACTTTTAGGAATTTCTCAGCAAGGCTGCCAGCTTTGTCTGGACTCTGTTAGTCCAGGAATGCTTGTACTGGGGAGTGCAGATGGCTTGCTCCAAAACGATGTCTAAGGCTGGACGTAACCCTGCCAGGAATGAGGCTCAGGAGAGTAAGGGCTACAGAGCACCCCATATCTCTGACTCACACAATCCTATTCCCTTCCAGACCCCTTGAGTCCCGACAATGTGACCCTGAGCAGTGCAGAGGAGCAGAACTCCTTAAAGGCTCGCTGGAGTGTCCCAGGGGGACAGAGGGACTTCTACCTGGTGACACTGCGGGAGGGAGAGGACAGTGCTCCGACGAGGAACATCTCCGTTGGTGGGGACAACGATCACGTCACCTTCCACGGGCTGAGCCCTGGCCAGCAGTACTCTGTGCAGGTGGTGGTGGTGGCAGGTCCCTACAGGGCATCAGCACACAGCACAGCAGCCTGGACAGGTGAGCAGGAAGCCCATGAGTGGCCCTTGGGCTGTTCCTGCTGCCTGGAGGGGGCTGGGGGTGAGGCAAGGACAGGGCACCTGGGACACCTGGTCTCAAGAGTTGGTTGTGGATCAGAACTGGAAATTCTGCCTCCCCACAGTTCCTGGTGAGGGTGGGCTCAGAGGTCCTGGGCAGGCTTGTGCCAGCAAGTGTCAGGCACAGATCAAGACCAGATGCTGCTTTGTGCCTTCTGGACTCTGGCAGGTTGCAGGCAGCTTCCTCCCTTCCCCTCAGCACAGCTGGATGGGTGGGCAGGGAAGCACCACCAGCCCCCCCAGAGAGGGCATCTCCCTGTGCTCAGTCTCTCCTGGGTGACCTGTGGAGCCGCAGTTGGTGCTGTCCCAGAGCTGCCACTCTGGGAAGGGACAATTGGAGCTGTACACAGTGTGGGGAGGTACCCACCCAACCTGTGGTGCTGGGGGCACTAAGAGCTCTCCCTGCAGCCCCTTCTACCCCTGTGTGGGATGGAGACAACAGCAGTGTCACAGAATCACAGAACTGTTAGGGTTGGAAGAGACCTTTGGAGATCATCTAGTCCAACACCCCTGCTCTAGGGCCACCTAGAGCAATTTGAAAAGCAGAAAAACATCTTGTGAAAATATGTTGTGAAAGCAGTCTTCCTGCCTGATGCACTGCCCCGTGTTGTGCTGTCCTTGTCCCTTGCAGAACCACGAGCACCATCTGGCGTGAGCCTGTCCAGCCAGGGTAGCCCCCACAGCCTGCTGGCCAGCTGGGAGGAGGCCACAGGGGAGGGCTATCTGCTGGTCCTCAGCCTTGCAGATAGCCCTGTGAAGAACAGCTCCTTGCCCAGGGGTGTCACGAGCTTCACCTACGAGGGCCTCCACCCTGGGACCCTGTACACCTTTGAGGTCAGCACCGTGGCTGGTCCCTACACATCCTCACCCCGGTGCATCTCCAACTGGACATGTGAGTGCCACTGGATCCTGCCCTTCCCCTGATGTCACACCTCAGGGCACTGACAGCACACATCTTCTACAGCTTAATCCAATAACTGGGCAAAAGGCTCAGCAGGAGGCAGAGGTGCTGCTGGATGTGTGTGACCCTGCTGTTTCCCAATCACCAGGCACAACGGGCAGCTGAGCCCAGTGCTCTTCTCCTCAGCCACCCTCCTGTGGCACTGCTCAGGCTGTCACTGCCTTCAGCCACCCTCTCCACCACCCACCACCTCCTCCAGCACCAGAACAATTTTTTTCTCTGACAGTTTGAGCTGTGCTGGCCCAGTCCCTGCCGGGCTGGTGTGTGGGTGTCAGCAGGGGTGACAGTGGTCAAAGCAGCTGGATGCAGGTTTTCCCAGGGAAGGGGCTCCTGCCCCAGCACATTTTTTGCTGCACTTCTGCCAGGTGATTCTAGACCTTTCCTTTTCTAGACCCCTTGCCCCCAGAGCAGCTGACCCTCAGCAATGGGGGCCACAGCACCTCTCTGCAAGCCTCCTGGAGAGCAGTTTCCTCTGGCAGCACTGGCTACACAGGGACCCTCTGGGAAACCAAGTCCCAGGAGCAGGTCAGGAATGTGACTGTGGGGAGTGACTGGACGAATGTCACCTTGGAGAACCTGGTCCCTGGGCGGCAGTACACACTGGAGATGGCTGCTATGGCTGGGCCTTACAGATCCCCTGTGCAATCAGCCACCGACTGGACGTGTGAGTGTGACAGTCCTACCTCACCCTGCGGCAGGTCACAACTGCCACCTGCCCGTGAGAACAGAATGCTTACAGCATCAGAGTGGCCCCTGTGTGGGGAGGTGGGGAATCAGAGTCACGGGTGCATAGACAGACAGAATGGGCAGTCAGCTGGAGCCACATTCAACCATGTTGGAAGTAGAAGGGTCTGCAGTGCAGGAGGAACCCATCACTGAACAGAAAACATTCCCAAATGTCACCCAGGAGAAGGTGGGGACCTGCTCCCGTGTCTGCTGTGGAGCAGGGGCTCTGGCTGCTCTGGGTTTAGTGTGCTGACTCCTGACCTCACCCCAGCAGGTGCAGACAGGGGAGGGTGCCCAGGACAGCCCCACAGCACAGCACAGCCTCCTCTCATGCCTGGCTGTCTCTCCTCTCTCAGACCCCCTGGCTCCGGCCGGCGTGACGCTGACCAACACCCGGCGCCCAATGGGGCTCTCGGCCTTCTGGGACAAGGCTGCTGGTGATGTGGACCAGTTCCACCTCCAGCTCTACAGCAAGAGCCATGCAGCACAGAGGAACATCTCAGTGGGGCCAAACACCCACAACTTCACCTTCCTCGGGCTGTCCCCTGGCACTCAGTACTTCCTGAAGGTGACTGTCCTCGCTGGCCCATACCGATCCTCGTCACACTTCGCCACTGAGTGGACATGTGAGTCAGAAGTATTCTCAGTCTCTTGCAGGGATGGGACATCCTGGCACTGTTTGCAAGACTAGCAGTGACACAAACTTGTCTGGGTGGAGGGAGGGCTCCAGTGAGACCTGCATGCTCCCTGTTCTGGAAGACAGAGCACATGTCATAGGTTAGGTGCTGTGTGCTGCACCCCAAAAGATCCTTTTCCCCAGCTTAGGTTTTCCCCAGTCAAGTTGAACCTTCTGCCTAGACCACTGGTGATCTGAAGGCCAGCCAGGGACTGGTGGGAGTGGGATGTGAGGGAGGAAGCACAGACACCTGTATGGGCTTGCTGCTTCCTGTCTGTGGAGCAGAGCAGCCCACTGGGAGCTGAGTGCTCTCAGCACCTGCCTGCCAGCAGTACCCTGGGGTCATGCACAGGCAGCTTGCATGTCCCCCAGGAGAGCAGGAGATCCGGTGGTCAGGTGCCCTCACTTCTCTTTCAGCCCTGTGCAGAGGTGCAGGCTGTGCCCTGGCTTCTCCAGGTGGTTCCTCCACCACCTCATGGGTGTCCATGCTCTGCTTCCCTCCAGATCCACTGTCCCTGGCTAACGTGAGTGTGCAGCCTGGCCGGAAACCGCAGGAGCTGCACGTGAGCTGGGTGGAGTCCGGAGGTGGCAGAGATCACTTGGTGCAGCTCTCAGTGGCTGAGTCCCTGTCCATCATCAGGAATGTGTCTGTCCCCCGTGGAGTCACCCAGCTGGACCTGGAGGGGCTGGTGCCAGGCTCCCGGTACCGCGTGGAGATCATTTCCCAGGCTGGGCCTCATCGCATCTCCTCTCAGACTGCCATCGGCTACACTGGTAGAACACAGCTCCCCTGCTCCCACCAGCCTTAGGCATCGTGTGGATGCCCACAGTGCTCCAGCTGCCAGCTTCATCCCCAAGCTAGAGTCAGTTCTGAGCAGCCAGCTTTGTCCCCAGTGACACTGTTTCTCTCCCGCAGCCCCACTGCCTCCTCGTTCCCTGTCTGCCAGCCCCGTCAGCATGGCCTGGGCTCTGGCTGTGCACTGGGAGGCTGCTCCTGGCCAGAGGGATGGATACCTGCTCAGCGTGCTCGAGGAGGGCTCTTCTGCACAGCCAAGGAACCTGGAAGCAGGGAAGGACAGCACCAATGTCACTGTGCCACAGCTGGAACCAGGAACATGCTACCTTGTTAGGATCTGGGCAGTGGCTGGACCCTACCGCTCCCTCCCCGAGAACATCACCGGCTGCACAGGTCAGCAGCTGACACCCACGGGTGATGGGATCAGTGTTGGCCCCTGGGGAGAGGAAATGAGAGGAGAGGAGGGACGGAGGAGGGCACCCTGGCCTGGTTTCCTGGTGAAGCTGGCCTGTGGTCACATCCTGCCTCTCACAGTCGCCGTGTACGAAGATGGCTGCAGGTTCAGAAGTGGATCTTCTCCTCTCTGACTCGTGTGTTTTGTTTTTCCTCACAGTTCCTGCTGCACCCACAAACCTGAGCCTTACCAACCCAGGCAGCTCCTCAGAGCTTTACACATCCTGGAACAAGCCCCCTGGCAAGAGGGACCACTACCATGTTACTCTGTATAGCCTCAGCACCCAGAGCAGGATTCAGGTCCAGAGCTTGAGTCCAGATGCCCTGAACATCACCTGGACTCACCTGGAAGCAGGCAGGAAGTTTGCTGTGCAGGTCACTGCTGTGAAAGGCTCGTTAGAAGCCTCTTCCATCAACATCACCCAATGGACATGTGAGTCTGGTTGGTTGGGTTGGGCACGGTGCCCCAGTGTGAGCCTCCACCTGATCCTGCCAGAGCACCCCCGCCACCTTCCCCATCCCAAGCCGTGCCCTCAGCTTCTGTGTGATGGTCCCACCTTTCTGCTCACTGCCCTCACTACATCCTTGACACGGAGCCAATCCCCCCATCCACCCCAGAAGCTCTGGTTATCTCCCCTGCCACATCCAGCAGCACACCCCAGGGATGATACACTCCAAGTCATGTGCTCTGCCTGGCCCTTTGTGCCCAGGCTTCTCTCCAGAGGATCTCTGGTCCAGCCTGCCTGGAGGAACCCTGGGCACAGCAGCCAGATCTCAGCACTGAGCAGGAGGGCTAACTGTCTCCCTTGTTGCTTTCCAGATCCCTTGGCCCCTGTCAACCTCACCCTGAGCAGCCCTTCAGCCTCAGCACTGGTGGTGTCCTGGGCAGTGCTGGCTGGAGGGGCAGCAGGCTTCGTGGTGGATGCCCGTGACACAGCGTCTGGCACTCCCGTCGGGCACATGCTGCTGGGCGGGGATGCCAGGAGTCACATCCTGAGGAGCCTGAGCCCCGGCACCCGTTACAGCGTGGCAGTGAGGGCCACAGCTGGGCCCTTCCACGCCAGCACCCCCAGCCTCACCCACTGCACACGTGAGTGTGATGCTCTCCTTGCAGCATTCTTCACCAGATCTCCCCTTCCCAGTTCACTCAGGGACCATACTGGTGCAGCTGTCCTGCTTACCTCTGCCACCCATGCAAATACCCAGTGCTTATTCTCTGCTGGATGCAGAACGAGGAGTCTGTGCCTGACCCTGTGCCACACCCTGGCCCTGGTAGCCCCCCACAGCAGTCCACAGTCTCAGCCAGCAGCCAGGCAGGAAGCAGCTGCCACAGAGGCACAGCCAGCCTGTGGCACCTGCTGCTGACCCAGCTCCTGCAGCACAGGCTTGGCACGGCTGTGGAGCATCTCCTTGTGCTGAGCCCAGATGTGCTCCTGGCAGTGACTTGTGTTTCCTCCCCAGGCCCGCTGCCCCCGGCCGCCGTGCGCCTGCTGAGCACGGGGCACCCCGACAGGCTGAGCGTGGCATGGGGGGGCACGGCCGGGGGCACGGATGGATACACACTGACCCTGTACCGTGCACGACTGGGCACCGTGGCAGCCACAGCCTCGCTTGGGAGAGACACCCACAACTTCACCTTCACGGGCCTGGCCCCAGGACACGAGTACTCCCTGGAAGCCACTGCCACAGCCGGACAGTACCAGGCAGCAGCACCCAAAGTCAGTGGCTGGACATGTAAGTACCTGAAGCAGTGTCCTCTGCAGAGGGGTGGGGAATGTCACACCACTGGGCTGTCCTGAGGAGAGCTGGGTGGTTCACGGGGGACCTGGTGGCTTTGGAGAAGTGCGCACACCTCCGTGACACGCAGCAGTTAGTGCAGGGGCACACTGCTGGCTGCATGGCACTGGCATTTTCAGTTGTAGGCTTGCACAAGGACATGCTGATGAAACAGGGCTGCCCAGATGTGCCTGTGCTGGGACATTCCCTGCCTGTGCTGACCCATCTCCCTGTGTACAGGAGCACAGATGTGTACAGGGCACCTGTACTGTTCCTGTGTACAGGAGGCTCACTGAGTCCTTTCCCCCAGGTAGAAACCACCTTACCATAAAGGTTCATGAAATGAATCCGTGTAGTGCGAGAAACCAGTCCACAGTCCTCCCAGGAGAACAGGTCTTTGCTCTGGAGATGGGCTAATCCAGCACCACTCCCCACCCAGAAAGATTCTAGGGCTGGTCAGAGAACAGTGGCTGTGCCAGTGCTGTCTGGGCACCTGCACAGCTGCTGGGTGTGGGAACACACCTGTGCTCATGGCAGGGTGCAGGTGTTCCCACTGGGCTGTGGGAATGAGCGTGACCTGGGTGAGGAGGGCTTGGCATGTGAGGGACCAGTAAGGGTGAGCATCGTTAAAGGTGAGGTGAGACGGGAGTGGAGAAGAGACAAGTGATGATGAGGAGGCATTGGTCAGAGGGGATTCTCCCTTGGGGAGCACCATCGGGTGTGTGTGTCCTCCTGCTCGGTGTCCTGTCCCTAACACGAGGTGTTTCCTCCCCAGGCCCGCTGCCCCCGGCCGCCGTGCGTCTGCTGAGCACGGGGCACCCCGACAGGCTGAGCGCGGCCTGGGGGGCCGCGGCCGGGGGCACGGATGGATACACACTGACCCTGTACCGTGCACGACTGGGCACCGTGGCAGCCACAGCCTCGCTTGGGAGAGACACCCACAACTTCACCTTCACGGGCTTGGCCCCAGGGAGCAAATACCTGCTGGAGGTGGCATCTGTGGCTGGCTCCTTCAGGGCACCTGCAGGGAACGTCAGCAACTGGACGTGTGAGTACCTTTTGTGAGGGGATGTGTGCCCTGCTGGGCAGTCAGGAGAGCTCGTGGCCAGGAGCATGGCCCTGCTGACCTTCACAGCAGACCCCCAGCAATGGCGATGAGCAGGGCTCTGCCCACTCAGCACATCAGCTCCACCAGCCTGGGTGAGGGCAGCTGGAGCTCCAGAGCCATGCTTCAGGGGAGAGCCACGGAGGAGGGAGCAGCAGCAGGGTGTTCACCTTCCCCTGTCCCCTAGCTGGCTGTGTGTTCCCTCCTCACCCCTCCCCAGATGTCTCACTCCATCGGGGACAGGGCTGTCCCTGCTCAGACAAGCACAGAGAAGTTTGCAGAAGCTTTGAGCTGCCTCTGGGCTGGTGGGTGGAGCCACACAGTGGAGGCTAAGTGCGCTGTCCATCTAAAAGATCTTCTAATATATATTTATTTTATTTATTTTATCTAGATTTTAATACCTTTTGTGTTAATAGTACAAAAATAAGTTAAAATGTTTATAAATAATAATCTTTAATAAGTTGAGTGTTAATAAGATTAAGTAAAGTTTCACTATATTTAAGTACTCTTAATCTCTATTTTATCACTTTAATATTCTATTAAAATTTAATTTATTATTCTTTGTTATTAAAGTTTATTCATTCTAAGGTTAAGTGTTGTTTAATATAAATTATCCTAAATCTTGTTAAAAGTTATTTATCTAAACCATAAAATACATAGTTAATTTTCTTAGAGGAATGTGTGGTGCGTGCCTTCTGATGGCACTACCAAGAGACCCCCAGTGTCCTGGGGCCCTTTGCTGACGTGTCCCCCATCCTGTCTTGGCAGACCCCTCGGCACCCCGTAACGTGTACATGACGAACCAGGGCTATCCCAACAGGCTGAGTGCATCCTGGCGAGCTGAACCCCAAGGACAAGACAGTTACAGGCTCCTCCTCTATCATTCGGGGTCAGGCATTGTGGCAGCCAATGTCTCTGTTGGGAAAGGCACCAGCAAATTTACCTTTTCTGGCCTGGCTCCAGGACACAAATACCTGCTGGAAGTGGTGTCCATGGCAGGGCCCTATGCAGCCTCGGCAGGGAACATCAGTGACTGGACAAGTAAGTGTCAGAGCTGGAGATTCTGCGTCCTGCACGAGGCTCAGCCTTCCCATCTGGGTGGGCTCAGCACCTGCGGTGGGAAGGGGCAGAGACTCAGCCAGGACTGCTGCTTGGGAGCTGTAGGGTCAGAGAATGGTTTGGGTTGGAAGGGGCCTTTTAAAGGCCATCTAGTCCAACCCCCCTGCTGGTGGCAGGGACATCTTCAACTCAGTCAGGTTGCTCAGAGCCCTGTCTAAGCTGACCTTGAATATTTCCAGGGATGGGATGAGATGGGGTGGGAGGTAGCAGTGTAGCAATGGGATCATGGGCTGGGCAAGCCCTGGTGGATGGGAGCGTGGGGCAGGGCAGCCCTGCTGCCTGTGGCAGGGCCTGGCAGCCACCAGGGCTGTTTCAGGAGGCAGCCTCTAGCCCATGGCCCCGCTGGTTGAAGTCTGGCTCCTCCAGGCAAGGGTGACTGAACAAGAGCACAGGATCCCGTGGCAGTAGTGCTGCTCTGGTAGATGACACCCACAGCCTGGGGGACCATGAGGCCTCACAGCTGGGGGGAACACCCCACCATTCCTGCTGCATTTTTTCCAGGCACTCAGAGAATTGCTGGCATGGGTATAAGGGGAGGATGGGCTTTTTTTGTTGTTTTATGGAATGTGGAAATGCTGATAAGCACAATAAGCCTTTTCATGTGCTCGTCCCCACAGTCCCTGCACTTTGCTTGGGGAATCCAGCAGTCCCTGCTCCCACGCTCAGCCATCCCCTGGCAGGATGCAAGGAGTCATGTGCAGAGCCCTTCGGGCAGGTTTCTAATGAAACTTGCTAATTAGCAGGAAGAAGAATCCATCTCCTCGCACTCCTCACTCTGTATGTCCTTCAGCTGCCATTTAAAGGTCATTTCTGGCAAACAGCAGCTGCAGGAATGTTATCACTGAACATGTGGAGTCTCCTTGTGTCACCCATCTCCTACTCGTGTCTCTGTAGAATAGAAGAGAGCACATGCATACCAGTAACTCTTCCTGGTGTGGTTTTTGTTGTAGCCCCCTCAGTTCCCCAGAATCTCACGGCGGTGGCTGAAGGGAACAACACGATGCTGATCTCCTGGGACAGTGTCTCTGGCCAGCAGGACGACTGCCAGCTGTGGCTGCGGGACCCTCGGAACAGCTCACTGCCCTGGCGGCACTCCCTGGGCAGGGGACAAGTGCAGCACCTCCTCCAGGGGCTGATCCCAGGCAGGAACTACTCTGTGTCCTTGAGCTGCGTGGCTGGGCCGTACTGGAGCAGCACCAAGCCCTTGGCAGTGCCCATGGGTGGGTACACACTGCCACGGGGAGGGAGCGGGGCTGGGAGAGGGAGAAACACCTGGGTGGCCTCAAGTGTGGATGGACCCTTGAGTGTCAACAGAGGCATGGAAAATCTTGTGGTGGGAGATAGGGAAGGCCAGCGAGGTGACCCTCTGGTAGCCATTGGCTCCCTAAGCTGGCCCCACCACAGAGATCTCCTGGCTACCTGTGAAGCAGAGCAGACTTTGCAGATCTCCACTGGTTGATGTCTCCTGTAAGGTGTGAGCTCAGGCCCTGCCCATTCCCAGTGTCCTGTGGCTCATGGCACAGCAGGTTCCCAGGCTGCAAGTGTCCAGCTCTGCTCATCTCACTGGCCTGGGGAGCAGATGCTGACAGGGGCAGAGGTTGGGATTTCTCTGATCCAGTGAGTCCAGAGCCTGCCCTGTCTCCTTTGCAGAGCCAAATCCAGTGAAGGATGTGCAGTGCCTACCAGAGTTAAGGAGCCTTTACTTGAACTGGACGAGCTCTCCTGGAGATGTGGAGGCTTATGAGGTGGTGACAGAGAGACTTTCTGAAGGACCCCCCACCTCCAGGCTTACCATGAGCGTCCCTTCAAGCGAGGCCAGTCTGGAGGGGCTGGAGCCAAACTCCTCCTACCAAATCCTTGTGAGCACCGTGGGCATGAACGCACTGAGGAGCCAGGCAGTGACTCTGCTCTGCAGCACAGCAGTGGAGCGTGAGTGCCCTTCTTTCCCACAGCCTTGCCACGGGGAAAACACCCCAGGAGACTCCAGGAGAAAACACCTGGTGTTGCTGGTCAGAGCCAGGGGCTCTTTGGGGTGCCTGTGAGCCCCACGTGGTTGCACTGCCCTGCAGTGGGTTGGGGCTCTGGCTGTGCTGCTGGGACCAGTCACAGGCTGAGCAAAGGGAGGTCTGGGAGCAGGGACACACTAAGATGCTGTGCCTGCTGGTTGCTCTTCCAGCCCTGCCCCCACCCCTGCGTGCAGACGTGTTCCCAGTGGAGGCCAGTTCCACGGTCATCATTTCACCCGACCTGTTCAGTGAGGAGAACGGTCAGATCGAGTACTACGGTGTCATTGCTACCACCAACGAGTCACGTAAGTGGCCCTGCATGTCCCAGTCTGTGGTGGCTCCCTGGAGGGCAGCAGGACCCCTGGACGTCACTTTGGGCCCGTCACTGTCACCTTGCACATTCCCCTCCAGTGCTGAGGCCCACCCAGGAGATCATGTCCAGCACATGGTACGACCACTACTACGGGACAGAGGACTCCTACCTGGCAGTGCTCATTCCCAACCCCTTCCATCAGAGGAGCTCCCCTGACACCTGGAGGGTGCCAGTGGGAACAGAGGAGTGTGGCCAGTCCAGGGCAACCTGCAATGGGAAGCTGAAAGCCAACGAACAGTACAGGTGAGAGAGGTCAGCATCCCTCCTGAGGGGGAGGGGCTGGAGGAGAAAAAGGACTGCACGTGTCCCTGCAGGAATGCCACCAGCTCCCTGGATGTCACCTCAGCCTCACACCCCCAAATCCCCAGCAGTGGACCCCAAGGGTTCTCCACCAAGCAGCATTTGAGGAAGGCAGGGCTGGCATGCAGGGAATATTTGGCAGTGTAATGGGCAGGGAGAGGGAAAGCTGAGGCTGCCAAGGGCTGTGTGTGTTGTCTCAGGAGCTGAGCAGATGTCCAGCCCCAGGATAGGAACTAAAACAGATGCTGTAATTTGTAGGACCTTCGTTTGTGACTCAGAACCATGTGCAGACAGTGCAAAAATGAAACTGTTTCGGACACGTTTCCAGTGGTGTCTACTCAGTGGGAGATCCAGAGGTTGGGGTTAGCACTCAGGCTGAGGTCCGAGTTCCCCATGGACACACACATGGATCCCAACAGTAATAAGTTCAGAGTTTTATTTGACAGTGAATAGGATCCAGGAACATGGAGGTACTTACTTTCTTGTAGGGTGCCTTTAAAACTGCTGGTGGAAAACCAGGTTTTCCACTGCTAACAAAGAAAGGTATCTTTAGTCAGTCCTGTTAATTTAGCAGCTCACAGTTTCATCAAATGGGGACCACATCCCATTTCTCTGATCCCCCAGAGTCTGGAAAGTTATCCCATTTCACTATAAAGAAACTTGCAGCAAGGATGGCTGATTCTGATAAAGCCATTGAGAGCATTAGGAAAAGAGAATGAAAATCCATGAGAGAGTGTGTGCATGAGAGAGCTTCCCTTTCCACTGGGAATAAAGGGAGAATGAAATCTGCCCGTGCGTTTTGTGGTGAGCGGGTGTTGGGGTTGGACCTGCTGGCCCACCCTTCCTTCCTTCCTCTTTTTCTTTCTTTCTTTTTCTTTCTTTCTTTTTCTTTCTTTCTTTTCCTTCCTTCCCTTCCTTTCCTTTCCTTCCCTTCCTTTCCTTCCTTCCTTCCCTTCCTTCCTTCCTTCCTTCCTTCCTTCCTTCCTTCCTTCCTTCCTTCCTTCCTTCCTTCCTTCCTTCCTTCCTTCCTTCCTTCCTTCCTTCCTTCCTTCCTTCCTTCCTTCCTTCCTTCCTTCCTTCCTTCCTTCCTTCCTTCCTTCCTTCCTTCCTTCCTTCCTTCCTTCCTTCCTTCCTTCCTTCCTTCCTTCCTTCCTTCCTTCCTTCCTTCCTTCCTTCCTTCCTTCCTTCCTTCCTTCCTTCCCTCCCTCCCTCCTTCCTTCCTTCCTTCCTTCCTTCCTTCCTTCCTTCCTTCCTTCCTTCCTTCCTTCCTTCCCTCCTTCCTTCCCTCCTTCCTTCCCTTCCTTCCTTCCCTTCCTTCCTTCCCTTCCTTCCCTTCCTTCCCTTCCTTCCCTTCCTTCCCTTCCTTCCCTTCCTTTCCTTCCCTTCCTTCCTTTCCTTCCTTTCCTTCCTTCTTTCATTTCCTTCCTTCCTTCCGAGTTGTTTTATATTCACACCTGTGCCAAACAGGGGCTCTTCAGTTGCAGGTTAGGGCAGCACTGACCCAGATTGGTGATAACAGCCAGGGGGTGGGAAATGGCTGTTTTTCCCAGGGGAAAAGAAGAAGAGGGAGTTTCCAGAGAGCCATTGCCTGGGAAATTCCAGCCACACTGGGGTCATCAGAGCAGAGAGCAGTTCTGGTGTGCTGTGTTATCCAGTGCCTCCATCCCGTGTCATCTCGTGTCCATCCCAGGTCCCTGGGCTGGCAGGGGATCTCAGACGGTTTCAGAAGCCTGGAGACCCATCACCCATCCTATTTCACCCCTCAGCCCCGCTCTGCAGGGATAGAGAGGGGTCAGCAGGGATGGAGAGGGAAGAGCAGGGCAGAGATCTCGGACTAAGGGCTGTCAGCAGCCTCGAGGGGACTTCAACAGCAGCACAATCACACCAGGCACTGCTGAGCCAAGCACAGGCTCTGTACCTGCCACACCCACTTGGACTTCTCACCCCAGCTGGGACCTCCCGCGGGGAGCAGCTTATTCAGGGACATCAGGCCCTGTTATTAGTCCACATGCCAGGATTCCATCACTTGACTCAATAACACGTACTGAACTGTCCAGTTATGCAGGACTAGAAGGTACTTTCACACCACAGCTTTTTTACTTTTACACCACAGCTTTCTTTCAGCCTGGCTGCCCTAAAAACATAAATGTTCTCAGTACAAACAGCACTTGACCTAAATATCCTAAATATCTGACCTAAATATCTTAAATATCCAGCCTAAATATCCTCAGTACATGGAACACTCAGCCTAAATATCCGACCTAAATATCCACAGTAGACTGTGCTGCTGAATTAATGATTAGCAGGCTGGTGAGAAGCTGACAGCTCATTCCCACTCTGAATTTCTGTTCTTGTTTCCTGTCTTTCAGTGAGTTATTTATCCACAAGCCCTCATCTTTCATGCCATGGTATCTGCAGGCTCACTTTTCAGAGCTTGTGCCCTGGCAGCCGGGTGTGGGGCCCCACACACAGTCAACAAACCCTTGGCTGCTAAAATCCAGTGCTACCTTTAAAAGCTTTGGCTTGCATGTAGGGCACAAGAAGGGGCCCTTCCAAATCACCTGCTCAGAAGGAAAGTCAGCTCTGCTGCCAGGGGGGGGTGAGGGGCACATCTGCACAGGGAAGAGGATGCACAGCCACTTCTGTGTGTGCAAGGAAGGGTCTGGGCAGGGCTCAGCCCTTCCAGCTGAAATGCCTCTGTGTCAAACAGGGCTCAGCTCTTTCCTGTCAACCCTGCTAACCAGCTGACATGAACTATGTGGTTTTAATTTTTTGTGTCCTATAAGAGACCAGACACTACCATTCTCTGCAGATAACCCTTTGGAGGAGAGCTGCTTCCCATTTGTGTTTGCTGAATGATTTCTTATGCTTTCCCAAGTGGAAAAACTTGTCCAAGAGGCAGAAAAGGGAGGGAAGACCATTTCCACACATCCATAACAGAATGCCAGCTAAATCCATAACAGAAAACCAGCTTTTTCCAGGCAGCAGTTCTGTTCCCCTGGGTCCTGCCTGCTGGGTGCTGTGCTCAGCTCAGGCTGCCCCTGACACAGGACTCTGCTTTGCCTTTAGGTTCAGCATTGCTGCCTTCACCAAATATGACCCAGTAGCCCCTGCTGTGACATTCACCATGTTCTCAGGTAAGCTGGAGAATAGCATCTTCCCTACCTGCCTGTGTAGGTGAGAGGTAATGAGCAGCCAGAAGGAGCTCATAGGCTATAGTAAATATAATAAATAGAATAAATGCAGCCATATATCATAGAATTATAAAATGGTTTGGGTTGGAAAGGACCTTAAAGCTCATCTAGTTCCACTCCCTGCCATGGCAGGGACACCTTCCACTATCCCAGGCTGCTCCAAACCCTGTCCAGCCTGGCCTTGGACACTTCCAGGGATGGGGCAGCCACAGCTGCTCTGGGCACCCTGTGCCTGGGGCCTCACAACTGTCATCATAAAAAAAACTTTTTTACTGATTTTTCTCTCTATATTCTCTCCTTTTAATTCCAGCTGCTGGATCCAGTGCAGACACAGCTCCACTCTCAATGCCAATAATTGCTGGAATCATTGTGGGGTTTCTTCTGACACTTGCAGCTGTTTTTGCTTTGGTTTACTGGAAACAGCTCAAAGCAAAGAGGTGAGCATGAGCCATATCTTACCTGTTGATACCCAACCTTCAGTGCCAAGCCTGGAGGAGAGCAGGGAGAGGGTGTAAAAAGAGACTTAGACAAACTAGCACGTGGGCTAGTGGAATTGTGCCTGGCAAGCTCAGAAGCCAAAGGCAGAGGGGAGAGAGGAGCTGCCCACATGCAGTTAAGTCACAAAACCCTACAGGTGTGCAAGGCAGTGTGCCTGCCAGTGATACACAATACCTCATGGCATCGATCTCTGCACTGCAGGCAGAAGTAACAGCTCCTGTGCTTTGATTCTAGAACCAAGAAGAGCAGCCCACCCCAGGAGATGGTGACCTACAGCTTGAGGTGAGTGCTGGAGTCTGCCCTCTGTGTGGCCCCACTGCAGCTCCCACTGTCCTTTACCGACTTCCTTTTTCATGCTTTGACTCAGGAAAAATCCAAGTGTCTCCTCTCCTCAGTTATTTTATAAACCAGACTTTCCCGAGTTCAGTATTTATTGCCCAGCTCCATTCCAAGTCAATGCATTGTCTCTACCTCCTCTGTGAGTTTCTGCAGCAGGAGAATATTCTTATCAGCTCGAAATCCCTCCCAGTGTTTAAACTGTTGGAGCTGCTTCCCTGGGCAGTGAGGTGGCTCTGAACCATCCCTGTGTGCATCCAGGTCTCCCAGCAGGGCTGTCCCAGTGGCACCTGGCAGGCTGGCCAGGCCTCCCAGTAACTAAGGCAAGTTTTCCTCTGGACTTCATTTCCTGCAGAAACGTCCACCGGCCAGTTCCCCTGCAGAACTTCAAGCAGTACTATGAGATGAAGACAGCAAGTGCTAACCACGCTTTTTTCCAGGAGTTTGAGGTGAGCTGAGAGCCCTCCTAGAGATGATGCTTGGTTTCTACACTCGGTGGCTCATGCTGTTGGGTGTCCAATATGGACTGCTCCTCTCCAGGGGTGGTCACCCATCTCTAGCAATCCAGCCAGCCTGTGGAGCAGCCTTGGAGGCCAAAGATTGGATGGACCAAGTCACAAGCAGTTCCTTTGCTCAAAACCTGTTTTGTTCAAGTTCTGGTCAAAGCACACGTGGCGTGAGGTGAACTAGCACAGAGCAGAGTGCCCCAGCCGTGCCTGGAGGTGAAGGGGAGAGGGGTGGTGATGAGAACCACCCTGACAATGGTAGAAGAGAGCCTGCAGCCAGAGGAAAGGTCGAGGAGCACTCTCAGACCTCCAGGGTCAGGCTGTGAGCTTCACCTCAGGCTGCCTTCCCTGGCTCCCACTGCCATCACCTGCAGCCTCTGGACTGTTCTGCTGCAGCATCTTCAAATTCCTATCAACAATTTCAAACCCTCCTCAGATCATCCTTTCCTGGCTTCTTGAGTGAGGACAGGGGCAGAAGCAAATGCAGCACAAGATATTTCTGTTTGCTCAGCAGAAAATCCTCAGAGCTTTGTGGTAGATTTCCAAGGCTTTTTCCCCCAGTACTTGTTATTGGGCTTTTCTTTTAAATATAAACCATGCTGCTGGAAAAGGCAGTGGGAAAAGCCACCAGAGTGCACAGGCTATGTGAGAGGGAAGTGGAGCAGTTCTCTGTGTGAGGGTAATCCTCTTTACCCTGCAGACAGAGCCACTGGCCACAAGCAGGGAGCTGAGCTGACCTGGAGCTCTCCAGTGGAATGTTTGTGCTTATCTTTTCCCCTGTCCTACAGGAGCTGAAGGAAGTTGGGAAGGAGCAGTCGAAGGTGGAGGCTGAGCTGCCAGCAAATGTCTCCAAGAATAGATATGCCCATGTGTTGCCCTGTAAGTGCTGTCTACTTCCTTCTCCCCCAGCCTCCAGGGTGGGAGCTCACAGGGCAGTGTTCAAGGACAGGCTCACCTTGCATCCCTGCCAGGGTCAGTGCCTAGCTCCTTTCCTGGGAGCAGGAGGACTCTTGAAATGGGCCTCAGTTTCCATTTTCCTACTGGAGACTCAAGGCTTAATGGTTGAGGCAGGGCTGAGCCACCATCCTGCCCAGCTCCTCCAGTTGTGCTGGGTGAGCCCAGCTCAGGGTGGGTCCCAGCAGGAGACCAAAGGGGGTCCATGAGCTTCACTGGTGGGGCCTCATGACCCCAGCTCTGTTTGCCAGTCCCCTGCTAGCCCAGCTGGCAGGCAGTGCTCACCTCTCCAGGGAGAAGGTGCCTGGCAGAGCACAGAGCCTCCCTGCAGGAGCTGCTGAGGCTTCTCCCACTGGGTTACCCAGGTCCCATGTCCTGGTGAAGGGCTCCTTGGGGCTCACCTGTGTGTGGTCTCTTTCAGATGATCACTCTCGGGTCAAGCTGAGCCAGCTGGGGGAGGATCCACACTCAGACTACATCAATGCCAACTTCATGCCTGTGAGTGCCCACTTGCCCTCCCCACTGAGATATGGCCACAGGGCTCCATCACAGAAGCTCTGCCTGGCTTGAGGCAGAGTGTCCCTTTCTGTGAGGGCTGGTGGCCAGGAGGTGTGCTGCTGAAGGCACAGCTGGCACAGGCCAGCGAGCAGCTGGGGGGAGGTGGAGAGGTGTGGTTGTCCTGTGGCAGGCATTGATGGAGCCTGTGAGATGGCAAATGCTGCGTGTGGGAAGTCTCTCTGCTTTCTTCTCGTGGACTGTCTATCCTCTTCCATCACCTCCCAGCTTACTGCCCTGTCTCTCTGCCTGCTCTTTTTCCTTTTGGTGTGTGCAGCTGCATTTGAACAACCCTGGAACTGTGCCTTCATGCCCCATGTGTGAGGTGTTCCCAGGTAACAGGCAGGGCACGCTGCATGCATGGGCTGTTGTGTAGACCTAGGGGGCATGTGTGTGTCCAAGGGCAAAGAAATACCCTGAGACCTTGCATGCTCACCCTGCCCTCAGCAGGGAAGGGGAAGCACAGGGATGACCCAGATCTGTCTTTCTCTGGTTAGACTGAATGAGGAACTGCTTGGAGGGAAATGGTGTGGGGCACTTTATTCCAAATAAGTAGGAAGTGTAGCTGGGCAGCTCATGCTTCCTGTGAAACCAGCTGCTGCTGAGATCAGCTGCCTGGGACCTGTGCCCATGTGGGCTAAGGGCAACAGGAATTTCTCCTTCTACCACAAAAACAGACTGGTCCCAGGGCAGGACCCACCTGCCTTGGCAACCTGCTAACTCATCTTGCTCTTGTCTGCCTCTTGCTCAGGGCTACACATCCCAGCAAGAGTTCATTGCCACCCAGGGGCCCCTAAAGAAAACCATAGAGGACTTCTGGAGGCTGGTGTGGGAGCAGAACGTCTGCAACATCATCATGCTGACAGTGTGCATGGAGAACGGGCGGGTAGGTCGGTGCCAGCCCAGACCTGGTGGTGTGAGCTGAGCCCAGGGCTGGGTCTGTGTCCTCCACAAAACCCCTGCTCTGATATGGCCCCAGGATGAGCACAGCCTACACAGATTCTCTGACAATTTGGGGGAAGAGAGGCTGATCTGTGCAGCTCAGCCTCAGCTTGGGGTGGGAGCTTAGCTAGGACCATGTCCATCACCCTGAGATATTTCTGCAGAATCTGAAATTGCCATGTCCTCTGGGTGAGCCACACGTGGACTGTTCCTCCAGTCTCCAGGGATGATGAGACCCACACAGGTCCTTTTTTTCTGGACGAGTCTGAGATCCAAATGAAGGGGCTGTGAGGGAGACCTGTGCAAAGCTCCCAGTGGAACGGGGAAACACCCCTGCCTGCTCCCCAAGACCTGTCCTGGCTCCCCTACAGCTGCTGCTCTGTAGATGCTCCCTGGGAGCCAGAGCACCTTGTCCCTCACTGGGACCCTGTCCTGCTCTAGGTGCTCTGTGATCATTACTGGCCATCAGAATCTGCCCCGGTGTCCTATGGGCAGGTGAGGGTCCACCTGCTGATGCAGAGCAGCTCTGAGGAGTGGACAGTACGGGAGTTCAAGCTGTGGCACGTGAGTGCAGCCACCAGGGGCTGTGGGGACCTGTCGGGGGTTTGGGGTGGGCACTGGCATTTCTCCTCAGCAGTGGTGGCACCTTTCCCTGCCATTTCTGGGGCTCAGAGAAGACCCAAGCCCTGAGGAGCAGTGAGGGTGACACGGGGGTGTCCAGCACGTGTCGTGCTGCTCTCCACCCTTGCTCTCTCGTTTCCATGTCCCTGCCCCAGGACAGCCTGCAGTTTCCAGGCCATGTTCCCTGGCTGTCAAAGGCAGATGTCCTCCCTCCCACCTCCACGGCATGGCAGGGGCTGTGGGGGAGCATGGAGGAGCAGAAGCCACCAGGCAGTGCAGACCTGATGTTGGCTATTCCCTGCAGCTAAGACAAGTGTCCTCCAGTGCCCAGGTGCTGTCAGGGGTGTGAGCCTGCCTCGGGGGCTGCACACCCATCAGCAATCCCTGTGCAGGAGGGTCTGCGCGCAGAGCGCTTCGTGTCCCACCTGCACTACACAGCCTGGCCCGACCACGGCATCCCAGAGTCCACCACGTCCATCATGACCTTCCGGGAGCTGGTCCAGGAGCACATCCAGAGCACCAAGGATGCAGGGCCGACCCTCGTGCACTGCAGGTGAGGGTCTGCCCCACGGGATGGTGGGGGGATGACGGGAGAGGGCAGGGAGGATGAGGGTCCTACTCGTGCACAAACTGAGTGAGGGGAAGCAGCGCCCAGGAGACACAGCTGCTCTGGGGAGTCTCCTGCTCGGGTGTTGAGGAGTACAGGAGTGCTGGCAGCCTGTCTCCAGCCCCAGGCTGTGGGGCAGGGGGAGATGGTCAGCACCAGCCCAGGGCAGCCTGAATGCTCCTCAGCCCCATACCCTGCTGGGACAGTGCCCGGGCGTGCTCAGGCGGTGCCCAGGGGGCAGCCTTTGGGAGCAGCCTTTGGGAGCGTGTCCAGCAGCAGGAGGGAGCCAGGGCTGTGCTGTCAGGCCTTGTTTAACCCTTGCTGTCTGTGTCCTCAGTGCTGGCGTGGGCCGCACGGGCACCTTCATTGCCCTGGACCGGCTGCTGCAGCAGATGAAGCAGGAGAAGGTGGTGGACATTTTCGGTGTTGTTTACTCCTTGAGGATGAACCGGTACCTGATGATTCAGACTCTGGTGAGATCCCTGCTCCCTCTTTCCCCTGGCCCCTCACTTCATTCCATTGAAGTTCCCAGGGCTGGCAGTTGGATGAGCTGGCCAGCCAGCCCCAGCACCCCCAGGCTGGTCCTCAGCCTGTCACTGTCATCCTGCTGCTGAAAGCAGCAGCTCAGCTGGAGTGGAAATTGCTGGGGGGGTCTTCAGCTGCTTCATGCCCTGCTAGACCCACAACAGCAACATCCAGAGTCTCAGAGACCTCCCAGGAGGCTCAGAAACACCCCGGAGCACCGAGGAACAGGATCAGGCCCTTTGCAGACAGTCCTTAACTCACACCATGTTGTTGGTCTGGGATGCTCCCCAGTCCGTCTCCTATCTCCAGTCTTGGGGCTGGGACAGGGTGTCAGAATTGCCCTTCAGGAGTGGGACCATACCCACCCTCCCGTGCTGTCTCTGCAGTGTGATGGTCTGTGTTGCTGTCTGCCTTTGCCTTCCAGTCCCAGTACATTTTCCTGCACAGCTGCATTCTGGACAAGATCTTGGAGGAACCTCTCCTGGATTTATCAGGGACAGAGAGGTAAGGCCTTGCTGTGCTTTGCCACTCTGCCCACCCTGATCCACAGCCCCTCCCAGCAAGCCTTGGCTGCAGGACAGAAGGCCAGGAAGCCCAGCCAGCCATCCCAGCTGCTGCTGTGAGTGGGTTGTTCCTGCAGCACGGGGTGCCCAGCACAGAACAAAGTGCAGTCTCCCGGGTACCCCAACACCAGAGATGGGCAGATCTGTCCTGGGGAAGGCATTTCCCTCAGCCTCTGGCTTCCCGGCCCACAGACACGCCCTAGAGATGTGTAAAACTGGAGAGGCTCACGGCAGCTGGGTGACCTCGGAATGTGCTCCTAATGGAGGCCAAGAGGATGGAGCAGGGTCCAGCTGGGCATGGCTTTGACCACCTATCTCATTGTCTTGGGGCTGCATCTGGAGGTCATGCACTTGTCTTTGTGGTCGGATTGTCTCCTCCCTCATGCAGAAGAGGATGTCCTTGTCCTTGCTGCCTCTTGGGAATGAGCTCTGGGCTGTGTCACCCCTGAGACCTGCCTCTGTCTGGGGGAGAGCAGGTTGTCACGGGCCAGAGCTGGGCTGGGAGCCTGGGAGACCCCTGGCATTTGAGGAGTGAAGGTCTGCTCACAGCCCTGTCCACCTGCTGCAGACACAGCCTGGGTGCTGCTCAATGAGCTCAGCCTCACCATTATGCCCTGGCTCTCTCCCCAGGTCCTGCCCCATCCCACTGAAGAGCTTTGCCCAGCACTATGCCCAGAAGGCAGCCAAGTCCCACATGGGCTTCCTGAGGGAATACGAGGTGAGAGCTGTCCTGGGCAGGTGCAGGGAGTGCTGCCATGGCTGTGTGTGCTGAGGGCACCTGGGGAGTGATTGAACCTGCTCGGGCTGGAGGACACCCTGTAAGTGCCTCCTGAGTGGGTCCCATGCCCTGGGTTCTTGGGTGTTCTGGCAGTGTCCCCTCTCCACGGCATTGCATGCCCAGGCACACAGCTCTCTCATGCATTCTGCACTGGTCAGGGTCTATCCAGCACCCCCTCCCTCCCAGGTGCCTGCCTGGGCAGCAGCAGCCCTCTCCTGCCAGCATGGCACAGCCCTGGCACCCACTGCAGAGCTGCTGTCGTGGCTCTCCTGCTCAGGCTGCTGCCTGTGCTGCCATGACCCCTCTGCCGAGTCCAGGTGTCCTCAGGAGGCCCCAGTTCCTCCTGTCCTGACCCTTCCCTCACTGCCTCCTCCACTCTCTCTCACCCTGGCAGGCCCTCCTGGAGGTTGTCAAGGAAGAAGCCAGCTCTGCATCCCCATCTTCAGGCAGCCAGCAGACACGGCCCTCCTCCAGCATCCTGCCGTGTAAGTTCTGTGACACCCTGCATCCTCTTCCTTCCTGCTCCTTCTCCTGCCCCGTGGAGCCAGGCTGGACCAGGGCCAGTAGTCCAGAGCATAAGAAAGTATTTTGAGGCTTTGGTGACTCCCCCAGAAGGTTACCAAGGTGTTTGGGATGGAGCACGTGGTGCTTGGGACTGGGATAGGTGGGTTTGCTCAGCCTGGAGAAGGAAAAGGGGAGATCTTAATGCTGTTTTCAGCTACCCGTGGGAAGGCACAGAGAAGACATGGAGTCTCTCAGAGGTGTGGAGGGACAAGAGACAAGGTGGTGGTTGGGGAGGGCAATCCAGCTCAGTAGAAGGAATAGTGAATTTCCATAGAGATGGTCAAAGCCTGGAACAGAGGCCCAGGGGACTTGAGGAGTCTCCATCCTTGGAGAGAAGGAGATCTCCAGTGGCTCAGACACTGAGTGACCTGCACTACAGGTGCTTGGGATAGAGACCTGCCTTTGGGAGCCAACATCCACAGGCTGGAGATGAGCACTGCAGAAGGGAGTGCCTTTGCCAAGCAGTGGTGAAGGAAGGATTGGATTTGTATGGCAGTCAGTCTGCAAAACCTGTTTGAGCTCAAGACTGCCTTGAATCCCTCCAGCTGACACTTGCTTTGCAGATGATCGCTCCAGAGTGAAGTTCTCCCTGCTGGAGCAGGGCCCTCTCTCAGGACTGCTGCAGGTGTGGCGTGTCCCGGTGAGTCTCACCCCCAGCAGCCACACCCACCCTGGGTTGGTCCCCATCCTGGCTGTGCTCCTGCACTGCTCCCCTGGTCCCTGTCACTGTGGTCCTGTGTGGAGAAGAGGGGACTGCAGGGACTGAGGACATCCCTTCCCTTCCCTGCCCAGTTTGGGCTGCCCTCACCTGCCTACCTCAGTGCTTTCTCTTCTCTCCTTGCCTCCTGACCTGCTGAGCTCTCTTCTCTTCCTGACCATTCCTGCAGCCACCTGGGCCAACAGAGCACCCTCTCCAGCAGGAAAGTGACATTCTCATTCCCCACCCAGGGCTGCAGCTCCAGCAGGGACTACCTGGCTGTCCAGGGCCCTGACAAGCTGACCATGGAGGACTTCTGGACCCTGGTGTGGGAACAGGATGTTCACACAATCCTAACGCTTCTGCCGTGGCAGGAGAAGGGGGAGGTAAGGCACTGTGCCCACCTGTGCCATGGCAGAGCAGGAATCTGTTCAGTGGAGTTGGAACTAGCAGAGCTCTCAGCTCTTCACTGCCTCCTGGGTCCTGGGTGCAGAGCCAGCTTAGCTAAAGCTGGACCTTTCTGTGTCCAGGTGCTCCCACAGCTTTTCATGGGAGACAGGCTCTGTCCCCCCCATGCCTGGAATCAGCTGGTGCCCTTCAAGCTGCATCTGTGTGGGACCCAGGGCAGCAGCTCCTGCTCTGCCCAGCGAGGGTGTGGACACTGGCTGAGCAGATTCCAGCTCAGCGCTCTGAGCAGAGCTGCCAGGCAGCTCTGGGCCCCCAGATGAGCTGGCTGAACCTGCTGGTGTTCCTGGAACTCTCTCAGGTTTTAGGTGGGGGATGAACTGACTGGAGGGATGCTGGGAGTGCTCTTGGTACAGCCCCACCACAGACCCCAGAGATGGTGACTGGTAAGACAGACAATGACCATCAACAGAAAGCCAAATTCCTTGTTGCACACAGGTGCCAGGTGAGGTGTGCTGGCCCCTGGAAGGAGACTCCCTCTGCACGAAGACACTGACCATCCAGTGTGACACAGAGAAGCTTGTCTCGGGATGGAGATGTACCCAGCTCAAACTGAAACACGTGTGTGTCCATGGGGCTGTCCTGGCTCCCACCTCCTGGGTGGGGGTGGGTCTGTAGGGGCTGAAGGCTCTGTGGGTCTTCTCCAGGCTACAAGAGCAGAGTGCCAGTAGTCCACAAATGCAGGAGTGAGTCTGGATTGCAACATCCAGAACTAAGTGGACACAGGAGATACATGGGAGAAGCCCTGGGGGCTGATAGGTCTGTCTGACCCTTTCGAAGTCCCACACAACTCTCAGTTCCCTCTCCAAGAGCAAGTCAGGGTGCTGTGGGGAAGGAGAGCAGGTTGCCAGAGTGGGTGGTGGGCAGTGCCCCAGCAGAGATGCCTGGACAGCTTTACAGAAGCAGGCAGAAAGCTCAGGGAAGCCTCAGAGAGCCTAAGGATGGGAGAACTGGGGCTCCTCTGCATCTAAACTCACCCGTCCCTCCCCATCCACGTCAGCTCTTTGTGTCTCACAGGAGAAGAAGGCGAAGGAGAGGCAGGTACAGAGGTTCCTGTACACGCTCTGGAGCAGCAAGAAGCAGCCTGATGTGCAGAGCCTGGTGGAGCTGCTGGGGGCTGTCAGACGGGGCACGCCACACCGCAGGAGAGCAGCTCCTGTCCTGCTGCACTGCAGGTACCCCCGATTGCACCTGCACCCACGAGCCTCCCATGCACAGTGCCTTGGCATGCCAAAATCTGTCTTGGTTTGAAAAGCCAGGTGTCTGCGAAGGAAGGCGGGAGCCTCCCTTGAAATGGAAAATGTAGACCCCCTCCCTCTGAATTATTATAATTTTGAAATTAAGGGGCTCTCAGGCAAAGATATGGGAGCAGGAATAACAGTTCTTTACTAGGAAAATTAAAATACAAATGCAATAGTACAAACAAGCAAACCAGTGCCAGAGTCAGGACAGGCCCTGACACCCTGTGTGTCGTTATTGGACATGAAATGAGCACACAGAAGCTTGGTAAGTTCAAAAGAGAAAAAGACCCAGTTTTATTCAAACATCTGGTATTTATAGAATTCCAAAGGTGACCGTGGATGGATGGGAGGATGGAATTACTACCTTTCCAACCACACTGGTCCAAAGATCAATCATTTCTCTCTACCCACAGAGAAATATGTAAACTATTCTATTTATACATGAAATTGTATGGGAGCTCTGACTCTCAAATATGTGAACATTATCAGAAGGCTAAAGAAGTTTTATGAGAACTTTAAAACTTTTAAAAGAACTATAAAAGAAAACTTAACACTTTTAAAAATCAGGGCAACACCTGTGGGTCAGGGTGGTGGCAGTAGTCCCATCCCATGGTGGCTCAGCCCTCCTGCAGTGCCAGCTGTGGCTCTGCTGGAGCAGGATCCTGGATGAGGGTGGAGTTTTCCTCTGAAGCTCCAGGGCTGGTGTAAATGGGCCATGCCCTGGGTCCATGGGAGCCAGTGGAAGTTCTGAGCCTGGAAGGTCACAGTGCTCTGCCATGGGCTGGGAGAAGACAGGGCAGTCAGGGCTGGGCTGGGGGGAGCATGGGTAGAGCAGTCATTCCCAGGCTGAGGTGCCCAGGCCATCCCTGGGTAGCTGCAGGGTTACTGGAAGCAGCCCTGATATCCTCACCTGCTTGCAAGCAGAGACAGCTGACAGTCCCTCAGTACCCACATGGCTCCTTGGATTGGTGCCTTCCTCCTGAGGGGTTCAGCTCAGCCTGGCCTGGCATCAGTGACCCCCCCCCTTGTCCCCTGCAGTGGTGACATGAGCCAGATGGGGACCCTGATCTCCCTGGATTGCCTGTTGTACCAGATGAAAGCTGAGAGAACTGTGGACATCTACGGCGTGACCCTCCAGCTGGCCAGAAGCTGCTGCCTCATGACCCCAACTCTGGTAGGTGGGAAGGAGAAGGGGTGGTGGGCAGGGTGCAGCAGAGTCTTCATGCTGACCTGCCTGGTGATGGCAGCATCCTGCCCACTCCTGGGTGCTCCCTGCTGCCTGTCCAGCCTCAGCAGGGATTTACTTCATGCTCCTTCCCCACCCTGTGGCTCTGCCAGCCACCAAGGGCTGAGGGCACTGACTTTTCCCAGGCAAGAGTTTTCCATCTCCTCAGTTAAGATCAGTTAAATGCCATGTGAACTCACAGTAAATCAAAGCTCTCTCCCCATTGTACTCGAGGAAGAGTGGAGCACTGGTGTCACCCTACACAACCTGCCTGCTCCCCCTTGGCTGCTGGGCATGGCTGTCAGCCTGGGCACCCAGAACCTGCTGGGTGTCCCCTTGGCCAGCACCTTTGCTGCTACATCCCCCAGAGCCTGGTGTCACAGCTGGGGCTGCCTGCCAGGGGGACAGCGGGACACAGTGCCACATTAGCAGGTGCCCTGTGGGCTGTAGCACTGTCTGATGGGCACGTTCTGTGCCAGCCCAGCCTTGGTGTGCCAGCCCTGCTGGGTGCTTGTGGCACCGGTGCCTCTGGACATGCTTCAGTTGCTGCAGCTGCTGAGTGAGCTGATGCACAGCCCTGGAAACACTCCCCACAGGGCACAGCAGAACTGGGGAAGATCTCTCCAAGGCTTCCCAGCTGCAGAGCCTCCTTCAAGAAGCTAATTACATTCTTAATTAATGTGAACCATGTGCGTGGTGGGAGCCAGAGCAGGGCAAGGCATCCGCTGCCCCGCTCCAGAGCTGCTTTGTGCTCCCGCAGCGCCCGGCCCTGCAGGGACACAATTCCCCCATAAAGGCACAGCAAGGGTCCATCAAACGCTGCTGTCCTGCTGCAGGGGGGCAGCAGAGGAGCTGCTTCCCCTCAGAGCAGCAGGGCTGCCCTCCAGCCTCCTCCACCCCTCTGGGGGCTTGCCAGCACCCCTTTGTGTCTGGCAGGGTCATCGGCTGCTGTCGTGCTGGAGGCATGGGATTTTTGAGGGGGAAGCAAGGGGGAAGGTGAACCTTTGGTGGATATTCAGGGGTAACTGTGGGATGTTAAGCACCACCAGCTCCAGTGTGGTGCATGTCCCAGGGGATGTGCTCTTGCATGTGGCCAGGCACTGCGTGTGCCTGGGCTGCAGTCAGCCCTGGGCTGTCACTGCCCATTTCACAATCAGACCTGACTCATTGCAAACACTCTGTGACCTGGAGCCTCAGCCATTGTGTGATCCATGGCATTCCCTTCCCGGCCCTTCCGTGAGGCTGAGCCCCCAGCACGGGGAGGAGGCTCCTCGTGACTTGTGGCTCAGCCAGCGCATTAACGAGCTCTGGGGAATGCTGCTGGGGCCCCTCTGCAAGCCCTAATCCCCCCTGGCCATGCCGTGTGATTCCAACCCACACCATGTGCTGGCTGGCCTTGCCCTCCCGTTCTGTGCCCTGAGTACAACCCCATTTACCTTCCTCACATCTTGCCTACTCAGTCCTGGGTTTGTAGCCTGGTGACATTTTGGGGCAGCCTGGCATTTGGACAGAACCTCCTGTCAAACACACAGGGGACTCAGGGCCTCAGAGCCCACGTTTGGACCTGATGGATCAGTTTAGTGATACTAAAAAGAGACAAACACTGCAGCTGGGCTAAACCCACACAGATTTTTCTGTACCTCTGTGAGCCTGCAAGCATCTGCCCTGATCTGCTGTCAGCACCTGACTCTGGTACACTGGGACTACACCAAGGGAAACTCCTGGTCCAGAGGTCATCCCTCATGGCCCCAGGTCACTGCCAGACCCCAGGGCTCCAGCTCCATGCCCTGCAGCATCACTGGAGTTGCTCTTGTTTTGGATGCAAAGGCCACAGCACATCCAAAAGCCACTGGGGCCCTTGGAGGGGAAGCCAAATGAAATTGTTCCTCTGCAGCCTGGGTGGGATGTTCCTCTCAGCCCCATCACGGGGGGATGAGGAAGGGGAAACAAACATGGTATAACAGGCTTGATTCTTCCTTTCTGGGTGACTGGTGACACAGTACCATCATGGACTACTGGGGAGAGCAAATCCTGCTCTGTTATCAGACACTGTTCCTTAAGTAGGGTTTTTTAAAGCAAACTGAAAGGTTAATGTGTGACCTTGAGTTCTCTGTCAGAAACCTGACTCTGACCCTCCTTTCTCTCTTGCAGGACCAGTACGTGCTTCTGTACACCTGCATCCAGGACATCATTGCTCAGAACCAGCCCTAACACCACCTGGCCCTTCCTGGCACCTTCTGCCTCCTGCAGGGTCCTGTACAGAGCTGGGGGCTGGTGAGGGCACCGTGGGACTCCTGAGGGACAGAGGGAGCCCTGCAGGAGCGGTGACCTCCCCGGGCAGTGTCCCCAGCCTGGTGTCAGCTGTGACTTGGGGTGTCCTGGACACACGGACAGCGTCCTGCCATGCACCACTGCAGCCTCTCAGTGCACACACAGTGAGGGGCTGGGCAGCATCTCTCTTCTGGAGATCTCCTGAGATCTCTGGTGCCTGGAGGGTTCTCTACCCCCTCAGTACACACTGTGGGGCTCTGCAGTGCCTCTGAGCCCAGCACGAGCGTGGAGCACTGGTCTGCAGTGCCCGTGGGCTCTGCTGTGTGGAGGTCTCAGACGTGCTGTGGGCAGAGCACTGTGGGAGCTGCCTTGTCTCAGCTGGAATGGTCTTAGGTACAAACAATAAAGAGCCCTAGGAAAGAGTGTGCTTGTAAGGAGGGCTTGGCTTTTGAGGGGTCCGGCTGATATGAAGGCATAGCAGCTGTTCCCAAAAGGGCAGCTGTGTCCCCAGCCACTGGACACTGCAGCATCTGGAGTGTCCCTTGGGCACTCCAGATGCTGCAGTCCATGGCACAGCAGCTTCTGGTCACTCTCATCTGCTCCTTCCCCTGAGGCAACACTTGTGCAGTGAATGTCCAGCCCACCCAGACACATTTTCAGACGAAGCTTGGCTCAAAGTTGTGAACCTGCTGGGTTCACGCAGCACCAAGGAACAGGGCAGAGCCACCTGGGTCAGCTGGCATACTGGTAAGCAGCTGGCAGCCTCAGCAGTCTGCTGCTCTGAGAACTGGGTTGCCCATGCAGGGACATGGCTGCTCTGCAAGCAGAGGTGGCCATGCACAAGCTGAAATCACAAGAAGCAACTCGGTTCACTGAGCTGCAAGTGCAGGACAGAAGGAAGAGTTAAAAAAAAAAAAAAGATGGTTTCACAAGCATATTCCTCATGTAGAAAAAAAACTCTGTCTGGGACCTTGTTTATCTTTCTTCTCCCCTTCAGGCAGGGTGGGGTTGTAGTGCAGTCTCAGAGCAGTGACCCTGTCCCAGTGTGGCCCACACTCCTGCCCACTATTCCATGTCCTGTGGCAGCTGCCTTGGGGTGGGCTGAGGAGACAATAACAGGTATGGTAAGGGGCTCCCAAGACCTGTTCTGAGGAGCAGAGAGCCCCAGGTGTGGGACTGAGTTGGCCACTCCTCCTAATGTCCCTGTGACTCCACTAGAAGCTTCTCCTTCTTCCAAAACAAGGATCTGCACCCCAGGATGGGACAGCCAGGGCACCTCAGCATCAGTCATCCTAGCCCTGGGATGAGGCCTCTTTTGCAGCTGGGTATCCTTTTCCCCTCTCCTAAATCAGGTTTCTCTTTGGCCTGATGTCCCACATGCCTCCTGCTCCCACCCTGCAGCACCCAGCAGTGCTGTGCAGCCCCAGCCGGGTGTCCTGCCTGGTGTCCCCTGCACCACTGCCCGGCTGTGGCCACGGGCAGGGCACAGCTGGCAGGGAGCAGCGTCTCCCTGCACACAGGACACCTTCTGTGCTTCAGGCAGAGCTGCTCAGTCCCCTCTGCCTCTGGGTATCCCCTGCTTGCTCCCAGCTCCAAGCTGCAATATTCCTGGCCTGGGGGAAACCCAGGTAGTGCAGAGCCTTGGCCCCATAGAGGGCTGGATTTCCTCCCATGCTGGACATGCTGTGTGTGCAGTGCTGCCTTCAGCACAGCCCAGACCATCCTGAGTTGCCCATGGGCACCCTCAATCCTACTGACCTGCATTGTTCTGGATGCAGTTGCTGCTTGGAAATGTTTCCATGTCACTACATCTTTGTGCCAGGGTCACCCACCCGTGTGATGTGCCCGTCACTCGCTGCTCAGCCTGCACTAGTGACCATCCAGTGACTTGTTACACTGCTGTTCCTGGTGAGATGCCAACATGCCAGGGGCTCTCCAGGAGGATCAGTGACTACTCCCAACATGAAAAGGCCTTGTGAAGCTCAGTGGATGTTCTCATGTGCACAAAAGGATTTATGATTTTGCCTTGGGAGGAGCCCAGCCCTCGCCCTTGCTCACAGGGAGCCTGATGGCTTTATGACTTTTATGTAACCAGTAAGTCCTGAAGCACACTGGTGCTGCAGGATGAGGGTCACAGCAGGGAAATGTTGTTTCCACAGCCAGGATCAGTGGCATTGGGCTGTTGGTTGCACATGAGGTGCCTGTGCTCTGCAGCAGCAGCACCTGCCATGTGTGTCTGGGCCACCACGGGAGGACACCAGGGCACACTGGACAGTAACATCGAGCAAGCAAGCTGCAAAGTCAAACCTGGTCCAAAGAATGATGTGCCATTTGTCTGTCCAGACTCTGGAGCTGACAGGCTGGTGAAGTTTGGACCTGCCCAGCAGCACAGGATTTCACCAGTGCTGGGGGTTTTACCCCAAGAGCCCCCAAGAAGGAATAGTCTCAAAAACCATTTGTCCTTGCTCACACATGCACATAGCCCCATCCTCCCGAGACCTCCACTGGAAACACCCCTGATGTCCAGCTTTCACCCTCCAGCAGCATCCAACCTTTAAAACAATTCCTGGGCTATAGGACAGCAGCCTTTCTGCCAGGACCTGCAGGTCCACTCCAACATACCCCTAGAAGAGCAGTGAATGCTGATACTTTCATCCTGGAGACTCAATCCCACCCACTTGTAGTGCTCCTCTCACTGCTTCACCCCCAGCACAGCTGAGCTGCAGAGCACGTGCAGGCAGAGCTTCCTGTGTTGGAAGGAGTGAGGGAGCTGCTGGTGTGGCAAAGGGCTGGTGCCATGCCCTCAAACAGGGCACAGGTGAACCAGACCTTGCTGGTGCTGCTGGGCACAGCCTGTGGCTCTGCTGGCTTTGCATGGCCCAGGAATCCTGGGCCCTGGCTAATCCTGAGGCCATGGACCATCCTGAGCACGGTTACACATCTCCAAGGTGTGTGTAGAGATGAGGTTTGGCATCAGTCTGTACTCAACACTGACAAACCTTTACACCTGTATGTCCCTGCACGGGTTATGATGTTAAAACTCCCGGTGCTCCTTGTCTCAGAGGATTTCAAGATCTGTGGAGTGCCCTACATACAAAGCAGGGCCACTCCCAGTGGCAGCGAGGATGCCATGGGCTAGCAGGAGCCTTGTGAGGGGCACAGAAGAAGACTGACCAGGGGTTTAGTCTCTTGTGCTGCTGGCTGCCTCCCCTGCATGGGCATTGTCCCTCTTGGCTCTGCATCACCCCTCAGGAGCCCAGGGTTCTCCAGGGACGAGTCCTCCCTTGCTCCCACGTGTCAGGGTGTTGCTGCAGCCCAGCCAGGCTGCCTGCTCCAAAATGGATAGCTGCCAGGGGTGAGGAGGGGCAGGAAACCCCCAGCCTCTCTCTGCTGTTGTCCCACAGTCAGAACTACCCTGTGGTGTTGAGAGTCATCACGGCTTGGGCTTGCTCAAAAGCCATGTTCTGTGAGGAGGGGCTCTGGGTCTGGCTCCACAGCTGATGGCAGAGGAGGGAGGCCTCAGAATTGCTTTCATGGAGAAGAAGAGAACACCATCCACGTGGGACAACCTGGCCACACCCCAGGCCATGCTCTGATGGCAGTGACCAAGCAAGGGCTGGGGTGAGTTCTGCTGGCACCTGGCCCACACCAGCTCTTATCCTGGAGCTCAGCACAGCACATGACTGTCCATCCTCCTCAGTGGATGGGCAGGGCACCAAGAACCTTCCACAGTCCCTTGGGGAAGTGCCCCTGGGTCTCCTGTGTGTCTGTGCACAGAGCCAGCAGCCCCAGGACACGGCACAGGGCTGTCACCCACAGCTGGTGGCACAGAGCTGCCAGGGCACTGGCCCTGAGATATAAGGAGGGAAGTTAAAGACGTGGTGGGGGAGCCATGGTGCTGCCCACAGAGCTTCCGTAAGTGCAGGAGTGAGTGGTGCCTCGGCCCTCACACCTGGCTAACACAGCAGCCCAGGTGAGCCTGCAGACACCTGCACTAAAGCACAGCTCCTCCAGCAGCTGTGGTGGGAGCTCCTCTGTCGTAGTTGAGACAGAGACAATACAAAGCAACACTCTGTCGGGATCTGTGATACTTAGATGCTCGCGAGATTGTAGAAAGTCTCTGTCTTTCAGCCCCGCTGCCAAAGAAGGAGTCATCATTCATCTGTGCTGGTTTTCAAGGTTGTTTGTTTCTTCTTATCTAAAATATTTTCTTTCTGTAGCAGCTCTGTCTTGCAGGACAGCGTGCGGGGCTCTGCCCCTCAGTGGGATGTTACAAACATTATATACCAAAAACTACGTGTGGTATATTTACAATAATGTGCCAGTACCTATCACCCATGTTGAACAGTGTGTCCCCAGCCCAAACCAACAGAAAAATGCCAACACCACAGTGGAACGTGGAGGGCATGAAGAAGAAGGAAAAGCACAAGGCATGCCCAGTTTCCTCCATCTTGCTTCCTTTGAACCCCTTACCTAGAATGCTAAAATTCTGCTTTTGCACCCGTGCCACACTAATTACTACTTATATCAAACACTCAGAGCTTGTAATTCATCCTGAAAGACTGAAAACTCTTTTGCATGGACAGAGATCAGAGACAGTGTCTCTCGGGGCTCTGTACAGGGGGGCTCCTGACCCCCTGCCAGGGTCCCAGACCTTCCAGGGCAGCCAGAGGGATACTCTGGATTCCCACAACACTCCATTTTCAGAAGGCCTCAAACTGTTTTTATTCTACCATGCATGCTTTTTATACATTCTTACAAAGCTCATAAGTTTACACTCATTGGTCACGAGAGACAAAATGCTCATAGGAATAGGCAGTTGCAGGTTTCTCTTATTTATCCTTCTTTCTTTATTGGTTTCTATGTCAACGACCTTGGTAGAAAATTCTTTCAGGGGTAAACATGGATCCTCTTCTCAAACTTCTCTTTGGCTCACAGATCCGCTGTAAAACCTCTTCCACACTTCTCATCTCCAGGATGGGCACAGGACAGGGATTTGTCACACAAACTGGCCTACAGGTCCTGCCCAGTGAGCACGCCACGGCTGTGACAGCCACCCAGTGTGTGTCTGTGGCACAGCCCTGTGCTCCGTGCTTCGTGTCCTGCCTGACTGGAGGCCAAGCTGGTGACGATGATGAATTTATGAATTTCTGACCTCCCACCCAGTGCTGCAGTGGAGTCTGGAGCCTCAGATGCTTACAGAGGGTGTTGTGGGAGCTGTGGTTTGGATGAATAATTTTCCAGCCCTGCAGCTCAAGAGCCATGAAACCCAGAGGGGGAGAAAAAGACAACAGAGCACTAAAACAAAACAAGCCTCTGGCCTGAGCTGCCCAGTGAGTTCTGGGCCATGCCATGTTGTTCTTCATGTTTATCCTGCTCCAGATGAGCAGCATCCAACCATTGCCCTCCTCCACCAGCCCCGGTGCAGGGGTCAAAAGATGGGAGATGAGCAAGATCGTGCCTGTTTGGACCCCACTTCCTACTCCCTGCTCCCCTTTCCTTGGCTGCCACAGCAGGGGCAGACTGGGTTGCTATTGCCAAGTGACAGGAGACAGGGATACCCCCCCTCAGAGCTGGGGTGCACAGCCATGGGAGCCTGACAGAGGCTGCTGGAGCACCACAGTTCCTTGATCCCACAGCTTCTCCTGCACTGGACCTTTACCCCAGGCTCTCCCCAGGGCACAGGGTCCAGCTGCTCCACATCTTTGCACAACACAGTAATGGGACCCTGCTCCCAGCACAGGGAACCTATTTCACCCTGGCACGTCCCCAGCTGGACACCTCCATGGAATCAGGTGCTGGCACCAGTCATGGCATGGAACAACCACTGCCCACCACCTCTTCTGTCACCCTGATTTTTTAAGATTTTCTAAAGCCTTCTGAGTTTACATTCTTGTAGAAAACTTTCTCACACAACTTTCTGTAAACAACCTATTGTTTTGCATTTTTTCATAGAGGCAGAGAAATTTGATGTACTGGTAGTTTGTCCAGTGTCGTTGGAGAGGTGGCACGTTCACCTTCCAATCCACTGGCACCTTTTGAGAACTATAAATGATTGGAGTCAGAGGAAATAAATTAATCTCTTCATGGTGACCATAGCTGTGGTGTGTCGTTTTTCCTTGTGTCCTCTGGTGACACTCTTCTACCTGAGCTGCACCAGACCAGGAGCAGCAGGATTGCAGCCAATGGCCCCAGGATCTCCTGCATCCTCCACCATCAGCTGCTAATGTTGGCCACCTCCTGGTGAGCAGAAGAGCTGGGGCCAGCACAGATTGAAGGTGGGTCTGAACTGGAAGGGAAATTCACAGGATCACAAGGTTGGAAGGGACCTCTGCAGTCCAACCCCCCTGCCAAGGCAGGATCACCTGGAGCAGTGACACAGGAAAACGTCCAGGGGGGGTTGAACATCTCCAAAGGGAGAATCCACCCAGGGACCTCCCTGGGAAACTGCTCCAGTGCTCTGCCACCCTAAATGTGCAGAAGTTTTTCCTCATGTTGAGGTGGAATTTCTTGTGTCTTCGTTTATTCCTCCAGGGACAGGTGAGTAGTACTGGAGCTGAGGGTCCCTCCTCAACACGAGCAAGGTTTGCTATGGCTGTGGCTTCCTGACCCAGCTGAGGGGCAGGTGCTCCAAAAGAAAGATCTTCAAGCATGTAGGACACTGGACCAGGGCTCACCTGCCTCTGCACCTCTGTCCCTCTTCTCTGCAGGGCATGGAGCCACAGGTCTGCCCCTTTTTGCCAGCAGTGCCTCCCAGAGCAAGGGGTTAAAGTGCACCTGGAGGTGGTGCTGCTGTGTGCCCTGGGCACCAGCCTGGAACAGCCTTCCCTGTGTGACCTCCCGGCACTGTCAGGAAGCATGGACACCTGGCCCTGCCCTTCCCCTGCCCCTGCTGGAGCCACGTGCTGGGTACTGCGGCCTTCTGCTGTTTGCAAGTGTTTGCTGTGACATTTTGGAAAGCCTCTGGGAGTCTTTGCTGGGCCCAGACTCACTCAGAGCCTGTGCCAGCCTTTGGATGGCCCTGATGGGAGTGGGGTCTCCAGGAATATTCCCCTGGCCTTTGCTCTGCCCCTGGCCTTGGGTGGCTCCAAAGGATATGGCTGGGCTCACAGACACGTCCAAATTAGCAGACCCCTGGATCCTGCTCCATCTCTGCTGGTTTGGATCACATACAAACATAAATTACACAAAAATTCCAACTTACACCTAATGTCCTATGTTACATCCACAAAATCTGTAAACTTTAAGTTTCTTTATAAGTACAAAAATCAGTAGTGTTATAAAATTCTTTATTAGATGATAGCTTAAAAATGTATAAAGTTCAATCAAATATTATACTTTTACTTGTTTACTTTATTTACTTTTAATTATATAACTTTACCAGTAAGTCAACCAAAACCCAATATTTAAGTAAACTTAACCAATACATCAAACTTAGATACCATTTGTTTGACTGCTTCACCTGGAACCTAAAGGATCAGCTTCAAGAGGAGCTAGGGATGGCAACTGTGAGGAGTCAAGGGGGATCATGTCCCAGGAGTGAGTGTCCCCTCTCAGAGATGTCAGATGAGGCGGATGAGTGAATGCCACAGCACACATGGGCCAGTCCTGGTGATGTTTATGTTTTCTCTGGTGTCCCTGTGATCCTGCCTAGGGCTCTCTGCATCCCCTCCTGCCCCGGCAAGCCCTTCTGGAGGGAGGGACTCCCTGCTGTCCTCCCCACTGTGTGGCACAGCTTTGGTTTGTGAGAACGACCCTCACTTTTAAAATGTTAAAGGTTTATTAAACTTTAACAAAAATACAACAAAAGGACTGAATAAGGAAAAATTACAGCACTGGGAGACCCCGTGACTACCAGCCACATGCTCATCCTCAAGATGGATGCTCCCCCTTTTATATCTCCAGCCCCTCCTAGAGTCCTGTCAGTGACTCCTTCCCTGCTGCCCAGGGGTGCAGATCACTTTCTTACACCTCGGCTGGAGCTCAGGTGCTGCCATAGCACCGAGCCAACCCTCCCAAATGCCCCCAATGAGGGGAGGATACATTACAGTAACACAACTCTGCATGTACAAAGCTTCCCTTAACACACACACAATGTTCACCCCTTGTTGTGAGAGCCAAGCATCTCCTTGCTCATCTCTAACCAGTGAGTCCCTGCTGGACCCTTGGCAGTGAAACATCACCCAGGGCTGCACTATGGACTGGTTGTCCTTGGAGGTCAGCAGCCAAACTGGGATCCTGCTGGGCTGATCCAGAACCCTATAAAATCTAGAAAGAAATGAAGAGGCCAAAAGCAGTCATGGGAGCTGGGCAGAAGACACATTTGTGGGGCCATGTCAGGCTTCTGCTGAGGACAGAAACAAACAGCCTCCAGCACTCTGACTCAGCTGGCACTGCCGGTAAGGAGCTCAGCTGGATGTCCAGAGCATTGGCATCACCTTTGAGGAGCAGCATCCCCTCCCTCCACTCCGCAGGGAGCATTGCTGAGTGACAGTGAGACAGAGTAAAAATTTAACAGGGTAGAAATCCATTTGGATTTAGGTGAAATGTGCCTCTTTGAGCTTGCTAACATAAGTAAAATATGCTGTTTAGTCTGGTAACTGCAGCACTGGCAAAACTGCCCCAGCTAGAAAGAATGCAAATTTCCAAGCTAAAGAGATAAGAGATAAGAAAGACTCCTCGGACCTTGAAACAGACAGCGCAGAGTGACCCAGGAGTTCTCTCTGTACTTTCTGACAAAAACTGAGTACAAGTGTAACTAGCTGTAAGTGTAACATGAAATCAGAAGAACGAATATGCATGAACCTATTGTGAAATTCTATGACTATGTAAATTAGCCAGAGTAATAAAAAAGGATCGGGAGTTTTCAGGGGCACGCATGTCCTTTGAAGGGAAAAGATCCCTCACATGCGTCCAGTGCTGAATAAACATACCGTCCCTACAAATCTTTATAGGAATTGTGGGGTCTTGATTTTTCACCGCAATTCAACAGAGCCAAGCTCCAGCCAGCTGCTGCACCAGGGCCCACAGAGATCCTGTGGCTCTGCAGGAGGGACACCAGTGCTGCTCTTCAGGGTCCTGCCCCAGCTATTGCCCCAACTCTGTCAGCCTTTGAATGCCATCAGCTCCAGAAGGCCTTGCCAGGCGCAATCCTCAGGCCAAAGCCTGTTTGGAATCTCATTTCTGGCCCCAGAGAGGATCTGGCCAGCACTGGTACCGAGGTCCTGGCCCTCCTCAGGCGCACGGCTGCAGTCCAGACCCAGACCCCTTGCAGCATGTGCTGGTGTGAGGAATGCAGCCCAGTCCCACCACCCCCGGCCCCTCTGTGCCCCTGGCCAGCTGAGGTCATGTCTGTGCTTGCAGCTCACAAGAACTGGACCTTGTTCTCCATTTATGTTCTATTCTAAATTTCCCCAACATTTTTTTAAATTCCTGTTTTTAAGCAAGCTGTAGGAAGACCTATCATTGTGGAGGCAGCAGGAGAAATATCACCTGGAATGTCATCTACCACTGCGAGGTGGCAAAAAATAAAATTTATTTTAAAAATTATAAAAATTTACAAAAAAAATTTAAAAAATTATTTTAAAATATTTTAAAACAATGCATGGATTAATCCATTAAGAGATTCACAATAACTACCCAGGAATTCCAATGGTACTACACAGTACTATTCAGCATTTTAAAATTTCTGTTATTTTCTTATAAGTTAACAATAAAAATGAGAGTGCACTAGGACTGTACTGAAGTGTATGCTTTCAATCTTTTCTAAAATCAAATTGCAGTTGAATTGTAAAGCCTCAGGCTTGTGATCGTTAAAGATGCATTGGTTCTCTGAAGGTGTTTTGGCAGCTCCTGGCTGTCTTTGATGAAAGTTTCCACACCTCTTATGCTGTCTCAGTGCATTCTATGCAGAGAAATTTTCTCAGGTGAGTAGAAAGAAGACTACATGGAAGCAAAATAGAAGCATCTTCACCCCCATCATGAGATAATTCAAGAGTTTGTGAAATGCTGCAAACTTTGAAAAGTTGTCACGCTCGGGAATCCCACTCAGTGTTTGGTGCCAAGGGTGTCAGCTCCATCCTTTAACAGCAGCAGGAGGGTGCCGGGGAGCCGAGGGTGGCTGGGGCAGCGCTCTCCCCTTGCAGACCTTTCGCTGCCGCTAGAGGACAACACACAAACACGGCTGAGCTGCGGGAAAACATCACACTGAGCTGCACCGGGAGCTCCGTGCCCACAGTGATGGCACGGCTCACACTGCTCCCACTGAGCTGCAGCTTCAGCAGGGCTGGAAATTACACTTCCACCCCCGAGGGGCTTGTTCAGAAATTCCAGGTTTGCCATGTGTAGTGGTTTTGGTTTGTTAATTTGAGTTTTTATTAATTTTGAGATTAATAAATTGGATTTCTTGGTTTTTTGGTTTTTTTTTTTTTTTTGGGGGGGTGGTTTTTTTTTTTTTTTTGTCTTTAACATGTTTCTTTCACGGAGACGTGTTTAGTTTTTTAGTGGTTCAATAGATTGTGAGTTACAGAAAAAGTTTTTGCATCACTTCTTTAATTTTTTCTTATGTTAAACTGTGACACCACGGAAGCATCAAAGCTCTCTGGTCCAAGTAACTCGGTGTGCAGACCCTCAGTTTTGCCAGGAGCCATGTGACATGCTGGAATAAATGATGCTTTGGATGTTGGCAGCTGTTAAAAGATCTCAGAGAAATAAGGCATGGATATGAACCACCCCCAGCCAGCCTGGAATAAAAAGCAAGCAGAGAAGTCAAAGTGAGGCACATGGAGAAAAGCTCTCCAATGTCAGGACATGCTGCTCCAAAGAAATGTGAAAATTGCAGTCAGTACCTTCCTGAGGAAATGTCCCTGCTTCAGCTGAATGACAGTTTCAATAGGAACCTCTTCAGTGTGATTTCTGCAAGAACAGTGTGATCAGCCAGAGCCCTGGCTCCTGAGGACAATTTGCTGAGTGAGAAATTGTCAAGAGGGGCTGATGTGGTTGGTGTTGGCTGCTGAGTCTGGAGGAGCAGGGATCACAGATAAGAGCTGCTGCTGCTGCAGCCAGGAGTGACAGGCCCAACACTTTCTCCAGACTGCCTTCCAATCCCTGGCTGCTGTCAGAGCATGTCCAGCCTTTCCAGGCCCTGCCAACATCCCATGTCAGAGCTGGAGGGGAAGCGTGCTGAGGAACCCCAGGGACTCATCCCTCTGAGGAGGGCTCCCTGTCTCCCCACCAAGCTTTTGTGTTTTACATTTGGAGCTGTCAAAAGACATTGCAGATGTTTAATTAATGACATCCCCAGCACTGTTCATGATGGAAGCGGCTTAATTCCAATTAAACCAGTTCCTGCTCCCAGACCAAAATCCTCTCTCTGCTCTGTACTGAGTGATGATCTTCCCAATGGTTGCACAGTCACAGGGAGTCCTGGAGCTGCAGGATCTGGATGCACTTTGCAAATGAAATAGTTTCAGATCCAGCATCACCCCAGCCAGGAGCCCTCAGCTGGAGTCTGTGCATCAGCCCTGAGCCCTGAACTCCATCTTAGCACTTTTTTGGGGAAGAGATACCTGCTCTGACTCACAGGTCTCAAGGCACCCCAGCCCCGGTGAGCTGGAGCAGTTTCAGTCTCTCCCTGTGCCAGTTCACCTTCCTGACCCCAGGTAACACTTCCACCTCTTTTATCCTGCAATAATGGGGATATCAGCCAGGAAACTCTTATGCCAGAAGGAAAAGCCCATTCAGAGGAAGCAGGGCTGTGAAAGCATCTTTCACTCTGTGCCTTGGCTACGGGGCACTTTGCCATTGCACGGTTACAGTGGGAGGGGTGACTTTTTGGGTGCGCTTTGCAGCCACCCAAACCTTCGCCCTTCTTTCTCTGCCTCATTCACCTCCTCCATTCATGGGTGAGAGGAAGGCAGAGGAAGGAACAAACCAGGGTCCAGATGCACCTAAAGCCCCCTGGACAGCTGACTGTCTTCAGTGTGAGACCCATGTGCAGCTGCTGTCCCTGTTAAAGATGAGATGCTTGGCTCTGTACAGACTTGGGGTGGTTCAAGCTGTGGGGCCAGGCTCACCCCTATCCATCAAACCCCTGCCATGGGATGACAGCAGTCACCCCATCTGAGGGCATCACAGTGACACTGAGCAGCCCGTGGCTGGCATGAGAGAGGACACAGGGCTGTCCTTTGCAGCCCTCTCCAGTGCAGCTCCAGCCCCCTTTGCTAGGCAGGTGTTTCTGCTGCCCCAGAGCTCAATAGCTCCTTGACACAGAATCCTGTTCTGCTGCACATCTCACATGTTCCAGGACACTGTGAGGTCCTGGCCCAGGCAGTGTCCCCTGCTAAGCCAGGCCGTGACACAGGTTCAGATGACACGGCTTCGAGCCCCCACTCAGTGGACTACTCCTCTACTTTGGCCACTTCAGCCAGGGTTAGAAAGAGCTCTGGAAGCAACCCAGCCCCTCACTCCTGGCATCAGTGCTGGGCAGCTCCTGCAAACTCAGCTCACACGTGATCACATCTGGGCAAAACCAGCAGCAGCACTGTGTCCCCCTTCGGAGCGCTGTGACACTGCTGCTGCATCCCCTGCATCTCCCCCCAGCCCCTGCCTGCTGCAAGGAGACAGCAACAGGGCTGCTGGAGAGTGAGGGCTGGAGCTCAGGACAGACAGACAGACAGCCTTGGGCATGGTCGCTCCCAGCAGAGAGCTGGTCCTGAGCTCCTCAGCCCCTTCTCCCCAGCTGCACCCTGACTTTCCAGTCACAGCTGAGTTTAGCAGCCAGCACAGACACAGAGTCCTTTATCTGAGGTTGTATTTCAGCGTCCCGAAGTCTGGAGCCCTTGAAGTGCTGGTTGGGTACTCCTGCCTCACTGCTTATACTCCTCTACCCTGTTGGAGCCAGCTCTGCCTTCCCCTGCCCTGCTATCTCACAAAAACACGGTTACAAAACAAGCCTGGGTCCTGGAGCTATGAACAGGTCTTTATTTGTTGAGGTTTCTTTTGGTTTGTTTTTTTTTTTTTTTTTTTTTTCCCTTTCTTCCCTTTGAATGAAATTCCTGCCAGCTCTGAGAGTGAGCGAGAGAGCGAGAGAGAGCGAGAGAGAGAGAGAGAGGGAAAGAGTAGAAAGTTTAACTCCTCCCATTGGAGTGTCTCACGCCCCTGCCCAGCCCTTGAAACCCAATAACCAAGATCATTCAGCAATGCCTCCCCTCGCCTGGCCGCATCCTCGGCACACTGGGACCTGCCGGAGATCCCGTGCCCGCTGCGTGCCCGGCGCCCGCCCCGCTCCGCCGCGCCCCGCCGAGCCCCGCAGCCGGCCGGCGGCGATGGACGCGCTCCTCTTCTGGGGCATTCTCCTGGCGTGCTCTGCCCGCTGCCAGGCGGTGCCTGTGGAGCCAGGTGCTGCGCCCTCCTGCCCGCCCCAGTGCCACTGCGAGCAGGATGGCATCGTGCTCTCGGTGGATTGCTCCGAGCTGGGGCTCTCGGAGGTCCCTGCCAACCTGAGCCCTCTCACCGCTTACCTGTAAGTACAGCCCTCGCTGCTTCTTTTGCAATGCTTTTCCCGGACCCCTCCAACAGCTGCAGCTTTGCTCCGGCTTGGAAGTTGGTGCCACATATTCCCGAAATTAAATTTCCTGTGGAAATTAGAAACCAAGCAAAATAACATCAAAAAAGGCAGCTCTTTGGGCAGGACCTGCCAAGCTCCCCTCCTCCCGCGCCCCTCTGCGAGCGCTGTTTATACTGCGATGTTCTGCTCTGCTCCGTGATTGCAGCGGACCGGGGAACTGACTTGCTGGGTCGATTTTGATTGTCTGAGCACATAATGGAGTATTTTTACACAGCAATTAGCGCAAACTGCTCTGGGATCCTTCTGTCAAGCATTTCAATAGCTGCAATAACTCAGAGCTTTGCGGGGTTTGGGTTGTGCTGGCCACCAGCAGTGTCCGAGCTGCCTTTCTAAAATGAGTATTAAAGCCTTGGAAGAGGTCTAGGGGGTTGGTAAGTGTTGTGATTATTTATGTATTAATTTTATTTAAGAACTATTGATTATCTGAATGCTTCATGCCCCTTCTGATGTTAATACCCCGAAGGTTTAATTGACAGAGACTGCTGCGTTCATTACTGGCCCCACAGGTGGTCTCGGTGCCATCGTACTGGTGATGACTGAGGATCCTGATAAACGACTGTGGAAAAATCTCAGGGTTTAACCGAGAGAGGAAACATCTCTCTCAGGGACACAAATTATCCCTGAGGAAGATGCTTCCTGGGTTTGTAGGCAGCCGTTTGGCAGGCAGGCTGGGCAGGACCGTGGCATTCCCAGCTCGGAATGCAGCCAGGGCAGTGCCAAGGGAAGCCGTGTGTGCCGCAGCCATCAGGGAGCACCGGCAGCCCCAGACGGTGCTGGGGATGTTCATGCTGTGCTCGCTGCTGAGAGCGGACTCGTGCCTGGGAGCGGCGTACAGACCTTGGGGTTGGTTTTCCGACGTCCCTGGATTGTGCTGAGACGCAGGTGCCAGCTGCCAGAGCAGAGCGCCCAAACCCGCCCAGGAAGGGCTTTTGCACAGCCAGGTGGAAGCTGCCACAGCTGGATGAGAGCTTCTCAGCTCCTCCTGCTCGCCTGAGGAGCGCAGTCTTGTGCCAGCCACGGGATGGCCAGAGCTGTACTGGGTTAGCTGGGAGAGAAATAAGACAGGAAGGGACGATGCTCACTGGAGACCACGGAAAGTGAGAGAAATGTGTCATGCAGGCTGTATTCTCCCAGGGAGAGGGAACCACTTGTGGCATGAGGTGTGACTGCACAGAACTGTCCCTGGGGCTGGTTTGGAACCGGCTGCCCACGAGTGAAAAGTCACAGGACCATGTGGGAGAATGCAGAACACTGCCTGCTCCTGTGGGGACAGGAGCAGCCCCGGCAGGCACCCCCTTCACCCTGAGGTATCACAGGATGGGGCACCCGTTGGTGCCACTCCGCAGAGAAGACGCTGCAGGTCATCCCCACAGATCTGTCCCTTGGGCTGGGAGCTGCAGAGCTGCCCGCATGAGCCCAGGGACATTTCGGTGTTCCCGGAGCTCAGTGCCGCGTTCACCCTGGCCACGGTGCTTGGAGCAGGGACACGGAGCGCTGGGACACGGATCCCTGTGCACGGACCCCAGCGGCTGGATGCTCGGAGGTGCTGCCGGCCCGGGGAGGTGGGGGTGCGGCCGGTAACTGTTGCGTCTGCTGGCAGAGCCCTGGATTTCACCGGGACTGGATCCTCGGGACAGCCTGGAGCACCCAGCACTTCGGGATGCTGTTGGTGCTGGTCCCTTGGCCGCGGCCCCACTCCCCGCGTCTGTCCCGGACCCGTTCCCCGTGGGCTGTACTGGCCCCGTTCCAAGTGTCTGTCCCGGCCCCGTTCCCGGTGTTTATATCCCCCGTGTCTGTCGCGGCCCCGTTCCCGGTGTCTGTCGCGGCCCCGTTCCCGGTGGGCTCACACGGTGGTGCCGGTGCCAGCGGTGTCCCCGTGCCCGGGCAGAGCCTCCCCTCCCCAGCCCCGGTCGCGCAGGGCTCGCCCGGCCGGGGGGACCCTCCGGGTGCGCCGTACGCGGGGCGGGCCCGGCGGTGCTGGAGGAAGCCTCCCTTCCTCTTTGGGGAAAACCAACCCGTCTGGTGCTTCTCCATTAAACCCTGCCAGCGAGAGGACCAAACAGATGTGATGGAGGTAGAGAGTCAGGGCGAGCTGGGAATCACTGGAGGAGGACTGGAGAGCTGGGTTTTCTCCCTGCTCCTGCCACTACTGTCAGCAGGTTAGGGGAGATCAGCTTCCCAGGTACAAGTGTGCAGCCAGGGCTGGTTTGTCAAAGCAAATCAGCATCAATTTTGTAGAAAGTATGGATATTGGAGTGAGATCTAAGTTGTTCGTGGAAATACAGGCTCGAACTCCCCATTCAAATATGTAAAGATTGCTTTGGAGAGCTACAAGGGCTGAAGAGAGCCCTGGAATAGCAGCAGGAGCGTGGAGCTGGTGGGCAGCTGCTCGCAAAACTTTCCAGCTTCTTTTCTCCCTGCCCTGCGTTCTCAGTAAGTCACTGGCAGTGTGAGAGCAGGACTTCCTCCGGAGCAAAAGAAAGGATCCTGTAATCACCCTTGATTAGACACTGCCTCACCACTAATGAGCTGGTGGCCGTGCCCCATCCTGCCAATGCCGCGCCTGCACCGTGCCTGTCTCTGTGCAAGAATCCTGTCCTTGCTCACTCCTGCCCCTCTCTGAACTTGACCCCGATCCCACCCAAAGCCAGGTGTTTTCAGTGGAGACACCGCTGGTGAAATTGCAGCTGTGGTCAAGGAGAGGGGAGAGATTTCCCCTTTAGCTGAGGTGCCAGTGCCAGTCCTGTGTAACATACCACATCTCTGTCTCCTCGTGTGTCAGAGAGCTGATCTGGGGCTGCAGCAGAGCGGGCTGGAGCTGCTGGGAGCTCCCTGGAAAGGACTGCAGCAAGCTGGGGATGCAGGAGAGCAGAGCTGCATAGGGGAAGATTCCTGTGCAGCAGAGAGGCCACTGCACAAAGGGGCTCACAGGAGGATGGGAAAACAGGGAAAGCTTCTTGGGGCTTAAAATATTGTCTTAGCTGGGATCCCTGGCACCACTGCACGCCCTGAATGGGACCTGGAGGAGCAGCCCCACCTCAGATTGCCTAGGGAATCACAGGGGCTGGTGCAGTTCTATCACCAGCTGTCCCTTGGCTGTCACCAGGAAGATGCCCACAGTTGGGTGCAGGTGCTCAGGGCAGGCCCCTGCCCCAGGATGGCATCCTGACCCCCTCAGCCCCATGGATCTGGCTACCAGCCCCTGCAAGGGAGACAGGTGGCAATGCTGGGGAGAGGAAACGCTCTCAATTTGCTGAGGCTGCTCCTCTTTCACAAAAAACCATTTGACACCATGTTGGTTGTGCCTGCCATGTCCCTCCCAGGGATGGGCTGGCCTGTCCAGCTGTCACGTGCAGGAAGGAAATGGAGAGTCTGTCTCAGCAGAGGACACTTTGGGATGGAAAGGCAACACCAGTAGTGCCATGGCCACATGTGGACTTCAGCTGGCCGGGGAGCACACACCCCAAAACCTTGCACAGGTCTAGAGGGATGTGACATGTCCTGCACATCCCTTATCCCCAGCCACATACATGGGGAGGTAGTGGAAGGATTGCCCTGATATCCTAGGCTGGAAGACACTTCTGGAGGTCTCTTATCCACATTCTAATGTGTCCATCTTGTGAGGCTGGCCAGGATCATGTCCAGCAGGTAAACCTACTGGATAATCTTAGGAGTATCTCTAAGAGTCCCTCACCTTTTTCCCATTTTTTACCATCCCATGTTTCCTAATACCAAATTGCAAATTCCTAGGCTTCTTTTGTGCCCCTTACCTCTCATCCTTCCCCAGCACGGCTCCTAGGAGATGTTGGCTCCAGCTTCTCTACACTCTTCCAGTCAATAGTTAGAGAGAGCAGTAACACTCTTTGGCTGTTGTTCCTTTTTTTGTGAGGACTGATCAAACCTGCTGCTGTGGGACACGGGCAGAGTGGGGAGCACAGCCCTGAGGGAGTGCTGATACTGCAGGGAAGAGATGAGGGGCACAAACCTGGAGTGTGCCACACAGCAGAAGCACCATGGCTCAAAGCTCAGCTGGAGGAGCCATCCCCCCCTTCCCAAGGGTCTCATGTCTCCCCAGCCCCACGGAGGGGTCAGGCAGTTCTGCTGCTCTGTGCCCATCCTCAGCAGAGACCTGGGGCAGGGCACAGCTGATGGGGCTGCCAGGCTGCTGCTGCCATAGCAGGAGCTGGGGGAGGGAAAACCAGCACGTCCTGGCTGCTCCCAGGTATCTCCAAGCATCTTGTGAGGCTTCCCAGACAGAAAGCTTCTCATTCCCCACACTCTTTCCCTAGAGGAGAATGGGACCAGGAGCCTTCAGGACTGTTCTCACCTTGCAGAGACATTTTGAGACACTGTCTGGAATTTAGCATCCCACTGGGAGTCTGGGGCCCTGCTTCACCCACTCTTCTCCTCTGAGCTGCCCTCTGGAATCAGGTGTCACACAGACCCCTGGCAGGGATGTGCAGGAGACAGGGATGCTTTGAAGCTGAGAAGACACTTCCCAGGTCACACAGTGCTGGGTCCAGCACAGGGCAGAGTGAGGGAAATATGCCTTTTTCTTGATATTTGCATTTTCTAAAGACCCACAGAACGGCAGGTGGGTGAGGCAGCAGGTTTGCAGGCTCAGCACACAGCTGGTGCCTGGAGCAGTACAGCAGCAGTGCTGAAGGAGCTCCCCTCAGCCCAAATCTCTTCCCATGTGCAACATCTGCCCCTTGCAGCCCCCACTGGGGTAAGGACAGCCACCACAGCCCCCTAGGATGGGGAGCACAGGAGCTGGGACACCAGGATGTGTGGCTGCCCTCTAGAAGCCTGGGCAGACAGGACAGCTCTGGGGAGGGCATTGGGGCTGAAGGGGTGATTAAGGCTTCCAAGGAGTTGTGGTGTCCTGCAGGGGTGACAGGGACCCCTGTTGTGCCTTTGGGACAGTCACACACCCTAGGGAGAAAGAGGGAGCAGCCAAAAATGCAGAGAGCACAAAATCCCAATGCAAAGTGTAAATTAAGTCCTTCCTGGGGCCAATGCTGCTCTCCTGCCCCAGGGGATTTTGTACCGAGCAGTGAGTCAGCATCCTGTGCCCAATGCTTGCCCGGTGCCAGAGCCCATCTACAGCTTCTTCTTTATGCCATCGTCACCACAGGAGCCCCACTGTTGCACCAGGAACCATCCAAACACACCACAAAGGTGCAGACTCACTCCCAGACCCATCCACTTCTCAGGCCATGGTGCAGCCCAGGACTACCAAATGCTATTACAACTGGCCAGGGGACGGGGGCTGCTCTCTGCTTGACCCTCTTTCCTGGCAGACTAATAGGAAGTGCCATTCCTGCCCTGTTTGGGTTTGAAAAGCCAGGTGTCTGCTAAGAAAGGCAGGAGCCTCCCTTGAAATGGAGAATGTAAAACCCTTCCCTCTGAATTATTATAATTTGGAAATTAAGGGGCTCTCAGGCAAAGATATGGGAATAGGAAAAACAGTTCTTTATTAGGGAAGAAAATAAAAACAAAATAAACAATGCAATAACACAAAACAACACTGCCAGAGTCAGAGCAGGCCCTGGCAGCCTGTGGGTCAGGGAGGTGGCAGCAGTCCCATCCCATGGTGGCTCAGCCCTCCTGCAGTGCCAGCTGTGGCTCTGCTGGAGCAGGGATCCTGGAGAAGGGTGGAGTTTTCCTCTGAAGCTCCAGGGCTGCTGGAGATGGGCCTGGGCTTCCTCTGGGAATGCAGTGGAGAAGAAAGCTGCTCCTCTGGGAATGCAGTGGGCAAAGGCTGCTGTGGTGTTCCAAGGTCAGATTGTATCCAGGTAGGAATGCTTGGCTCCTCCCCTGGGCGGAGCCTCTCCCCATGGGATGATGGAATTTTCTCAGCCATGCAGGGACACTCACTGGCCATGACCAGCAGAGATCTCCTGGAGGGAGGACTGGCTGTGGGAGAGATAAAGAAAAGTCCCGATGAACAGCAGATACCTGCCCCAGCTCTGACAGGTGGGGATGGAATACACACACATCTTACAACCCAGGACACCTGTACAGTCCAAAGGCTCATCCTTGGGAATGCCTTGGAGAAGGGAAACCAAAGCAGGAGCAATGGAAAACGTTTATGGGCTTGGGGTTGTGGGTGAGGGAGATAAAACTAGTGAGGGGCACTTGAAGAGCTGGGCTCTGCACACTGCAGTGCATTCACAGGTTTATATTCACTATTTACCAGCTTTGAGGAACTTTTTTCCCCACACCTAAAATATTAGGGCTAACAAGGGTTTCCCACTTTCAGGAATTTGAGTTCCTTCGAAGGGACTCTACAAAGTCCATCTGCTGCCTCCATACAGGCATTCCACAGGGACACAGGTGTGCTCTGCATGCTTGCCAGCATCTCAAAGATTTTAGGGGCAGGCCACCTGGATTCAACTCCAATTGCTCAGCACCTCAATTACAGCCTCAGGGTCTCCTGTGGGTGACAGTGGCTTTTTGCTGCTGTGTTGTTATGAGTGCCCCAAGGGGGGACATCTCCCAGCACTCCTGCACAATGACACTTTGGGATACTCAAATGGGCTGGTCCAAACCGAGACCTGCCCAAGATTTCAGGGAGAGCTGCTGGCACTGAATGCAAGGCTCTGGCTGGTGTTTCCCTCTGGAGCAGGGAGATGAGCACTAACCAGAAACAGGAATTCCTGTCCTGTGCTCCCCAGCCTGCAAGGATGTTCTGGTTTGAAAGCAAAACCAGTGAGAGACTCCAAGTCAGAAATACAATTTATTAGGAAAAGGGAAAAAGACCCCAAAATGCATGCAATAATACAAAAGAAAAACCACTGACAGAGTCAGAATACAACCTGACACCCTGTTGGTCAGGGTGTTGGTAGCTGTCCAATTTGGAATGGCTGCAGTCCTCCTGGAGTGGCAGATGTGGTTCTGTGGGAGCAGTGAGCCTGTAGAAGGGTGTAGTCTTCCTCTGAAGATCCAGTGGAAAAGGCCATTAATCATAGAGTCACAGAATAGTTTGGGTTGGAAAGGACCTCAAAGATCATCTCATTCCACCTTCCACCATCCCAGGCTGCACCAAGCCCTGTCCAACCTGACCCCAAACACTTCCAGGGATGGGGCAGCCACAGCTTCTCTGGGCACCCTTTGGAATGGCTGCAGTCCTCCTGGAGTGGCAGATGTGGTTCTGTGGGAGCAGTGAGCCTGTAGAAGGGTGTAGTCTTCCTCTGAAGATCCAGTGGAAAAGGCAGCTGTCCCTCTGGGAATCCTGTGGAAAGGCTGAGTCTGGTGTCCCAAAACCTCAGATTATATCCATGTAGGAATGCTTGACTCCTCCCTCTGGGCGGAGCATCTCACAATGGGATGCTGCAACTTTTATCAGTCACCAGTGACATTCAATAGCCCATTGACAGCAGATGTCTCCCGGGAGGGAGGATTGGGTGTGGAAGAGATAAAGAAAACAGCCCAATGAACAGAAGATAACTGCCCCACCTCCAACAGATGACAAATAGGATACATCTTGGCTTGCAGTCTAGGACAAAGGAGGTAAAAATCAAATGGAGAAAATCTGGGACTAGGCACAGCTTGTGAGAGAAACTGAACAGCAACAAGGGAACAGCACAGCTCCTGAGCAAGTGTTTCCAAATGACCTTTTGTGTCCTTTGGGCAAGGTGGAGCTCCCAGCCCGGCAAGGGCTGAAATGCCCTGGTCCCTTGGCCCACAGCAGTGCTCAGTGTGCCTTCATGCCCGTGTTGAGGATGATGAGCATGATTCTGCAGATGCTTTGTGGTTGTGTGTCTGGACTCAAGGCTCAGGGCAGAGCAGTGGAAAGACACCGAACTCCACAGCAAGCAGACAAAACAGTGGTGAGGAAGCCCAGATCAGGGGGTAGAGGGAATGAAGGGGTGGGTGGGAGTGCTCAGAGCAAAGCCAGAATTGCAGGACCATTAATCATAGAGTCACAGAATAGTTTGGGTTGGAAAGGACCTCAAAGATCATCTCATTCCACCTTCCACCATCCCAGGCTGCACCAAGCCCTGTCCAACCTGACCCCAAACACTTCCAGGGATGGGGCAGCCACAGCTTCTCTGGGCACCCTTTGCCAGGGCCTCACCATCCTCATAGGGAAGAATTTCTTATGAACATATAATCTAAATCTGCCCTCTCTCTGTGGGAAACCATTGTCCCTTATCCCATCACTATCTGCCCATGTAAAAATTGCTCCCCCTCTTTTCTTTAAGCCCCTTTAGGCACTAGAAGGGACTCTAAGGTCTCAGAGCCTTCTCTTCTCCAGGCTAACCCTAGAGCTCTCAGCATGCCTTAATAGTGAAGTCAGTCCTAGAGCTGCCTAAAGAGCATGTTTGGTTGGGATGGTTTTCCAAGCAATATCTCATTTAATTGAAAAGGAAAAGCTTAATGAAAATGGACAGTGTTCATGGGACTGTAAACGGTAGAAATGTAGTAACAAGTTCAATCAGGAGAGATTATTTCAATGTTTTCATTTCATGGTGTCTTTCTAGAAAAGTTTCCATTTACATATTTTCACCTACTGGTGTTACATTTACCCATAGGCCATTTAATAGTCACGTTGCAGGATTTCAAGAAGACTATCAAAGCAAAACATTTTACTGTTTTTAAAACACAGGAACTTTTTTGGGTTGGTTTTGGTTTTTTTGGGGGTTTTTTTGTTGTTTTTTTTTTTTTTGGGGGGTGCTTTTTTTTGTTTGTGGGTTTTGTTTTTTTTTTTTGTTTTGTTTTGGTTTTTTTTTTTTTTTTTTTTTTTTTGTTTTTTTTTTTTTGTTCTATACTAAATATTGACATGCTGGCTCTTTGTTCTAGGTCCAAGGGAAAGGAAGTTCAGAAGTCTCTGAATTTCCAATGAGTTTTATGACATCTCTTCCCATTTCCTCCTGCTGCTTTATCTCCCAGGCCCCTTTTCTGCCACAGCCTCTGCTCCCTTTCTGCTCTCGATGCCATGAGGTAGAAGCACTTTGGGTCCAGCAGTGTTCACTTTACTTGGCTGCTGTTTTCCCAGTGTGGGTACGGTTGAGATTAATGGGATGCTGGGCTCTCTGGAGGAAACTGGTCCATGAACAAGGGGCGCATCCCTCAAGTCCTTCCAGCCACAACAGGCAATGCTGCCGGTGACAATGCAGGTGACAAAGGCTGTGCCTACAGTGCCACCACGCCTGAGACCTCCCCAGGATCTCAGTTCCAAAGGAAAGAGGCATCTCTTGCAGGGCAGGTGGGAAGTGGTGACGGGTATCTGGATGTGAGCAGATGTCTGACGCTTGGTGCGGGTGCTTTCAGATACCACAGAATGGTGGAATCTTCTGAGCTGGAAGGGACCCCGAGAGTCGTTGAATTCAACTCCTGCACGAGGGGAGATGCAGGACGGGAGATGCAGGATCTGCCCCGTCCCAAAGCCACCAGCTGGTGCCCAGATGACTCTGCAGGGGAGGCAGCAGCCCAGCCATTGCTGCACTTGCTGCATTGCTCCTGGCAGGAGCGGAGCAGGTGCGCGGACGGGGGCGCGGAGGGAGGGCGGTGCAGGGGGTGCTTAGAGCCAGTGAGACAGAGCTGGGGCTGTGCTGGGCTGGACAGCCGTGTGCGACTGCCAGCACGCCTCCTCCCTCCTCCTTCCCTCCGTAAACCGCTCCTAGGACACTCGGCCGGGACTGGAGGAGCGCGGCCGCTCCGCTCGGGCTTTGAGGGATGCCCCAGCGCCGTCCCCTCCGCGAGATGCGGGCAGCGCCGGGCCCGGAGCCCGGCCGGGGGGATGGAGGGAGCTGCTGCTCGCCGGCCACATGCCCTGGGCTCCAGCTCGCCCAGCCCCATCCCTCTTTTCCTCTCCTCCGTCCCCGAAAGGCGCGGCGGAGCCCGGCTCTCTGCAACGTCCCTGCACCGCAAAGCCTCGCTCCCCCCCTGCTCCCTGCCCGCCCCCCAGGCTAAGCAATATGCCACAGCCTCCCCTCTCTCCCGCCCTTTCTTGAAGAATAACCTCATAAATCTGCCCGGGGCAACGAAAACACTGAGCTCATGGCCCTTAGATCTGTGTGGGAGGAGCTCTCGCTGGCGATTAAAGGAGTTTAAGGTTTGCTTTGAAAAGCTCTTTGATTCTGGATGGGGCTCTGGTGCCAAAAGGCAGCGATGGGGCTGCAAATGCCTCTCCCCCTCTACACCTGCCTGGGTCAGGGAGCAGCGGCAGGCTGGGGCAGGGAAGGGGGAGTGCAGCGCTCGCAGCTCTGCGGTGGGAGCGGAGGGACCCCTGGCACCCCCTGGGCAGCGCGGGGAGCGCCCTGTGCCACGGCAGGGCAGTGGCTGCTGCCGCCCGGGACACCGGGCACTCGGCCGGGTGCCGAAATGCCTCCGTGCCTGTGGAACACGCTGCTCCCCAGGTCCTTCCTCCCAGGGGCTGCGCTGGGGCTCAGGCACGGGGGTCCTGCCGGTGGGACAAGGACCACAGGGACAGGAGCGGAGTCAGGACAGGGATCACCCAGCAGCGCTCTGAAAAGTGGTGGGAAGGGATAGGGCAGGAGTGTCAGGGCTGGGAGGAGTCTGGGGTCTTGGAGAATGACTTGAGTTTGGTAGGAGCAGAAGAGAGATCAGAAACGGTCTTTGTGAGGAGCAGCAGGACCAAGCACAAGCATCCCGTGGCAGCCCAGTGGAAACAGAGCCAGGCTCCAGCCCGTGTGGAGGCAGGAGCTGTGCCAAAATGGAGAGCAGGGGGAGGATTCAGGGAAGCTCAGGTGATGCCTCCAGTCCTGCAGCGATACATCAGGGACCCAAAAAGGGCTCATGTAAAACCGTTCCCAGCTGCACCAGCTCAGGCTTTGCTGGCAGTGATGAAGGAGGGCAGCTCCCAGTCTCCTCCCTTCCATGGATGGACAGGTCTCTCAGGCTATCCACAGCTCCCTGTCTCCCTTTGCCTTGTTTGCAGCCTTCCTGTAGCTGTTTCAAGGCCTTTGAAGGATTTGCAAATGAAAAGCAGTCCCCATGGGAGTGGAGCGAGTAGAACACACCTGTAAGGGCAGGACATGCTCAAGGGACATGCTGTCTCTTCTTGTGAGCAGCCACAGGTCCCACTACAAAGAGAGCCCGGGAGACAGGATGGTTTCCAGTACTGAGCATCCCCGTGGGGCACCAATTAGGAGCATTCCCGCGGTTCAAAGGCAAGGTGAAGCCCAAGCACCACGTGTCCTCCCATCAGATGTGCCACGGTGGGAACCGCAGGGGCGGAAGGGGAGCAGAAATGTGGCCTCCTCTGCCCAGTATGGTGGGGAGACCAGGGGCATGCGGGCTTGGGGCTGCCCTACACACAGGCTGAAGGGTTTGGTAAGGTGACACTGAGCCCTGAAGGCCACCAGCCCCTGGGACATTCCCCCTGCCTGTGCCATCTCGCAGCGCTGGCTGTGCCATGGGCGGGGAGCAATGGGTGCTGCTGGCAGTGTGACATGTGGCAGCAGCAGGGATCTCAGGGACCTGCAGGATCAGAAGGCACAAGTCACCTTCCAAGGATGTCACCTGATGTGGGGATGGCTCTGGGTAGAATTGTGTATTGAAATTTCAAGAGAATTCACAATTGTGGGCATTTCCCAGCCTCAGTAAAGCAAATATTCATCTTTGCATGAAACCTGCAGGAAAAACATTTGCACCTTTAGATAGAAATTCATCTGTCTTTCCCTGATGACACAAGAAAAAATTCTGGTTGCAGGAAACAATCTCTGCAGTTCTGCTTTATCCCTGGTTCTGCATCCCTGAAAGTGTCCCCACCAGCCCCTCAGGGTCTGGGGGCTGAGAAAGGAAATAGCCATGTGAGCATTTCATCTTAGAATCACAGAATCCCAGAAGGGTTTGTGTTGGAAAAAACCAGAAAGCTCATCCTGTCCCACCCTCTGCCATGGGGAGGGACACCTTCCACTGGCCCAGGTGGCTCCAAGCCCTGTCCAGCCTGGCCTTGGACACTGCCAGGGATCCAGGGGCAGCCACAGCTGCTCTGGGCACCCTGTGCCAGGGCCTCACCACCCTCACAGGGAACAATTCCTGCCAAATATCCCAATATCTCTGGCAGTGGGAAGCCATTCCCCCTTGTCCTGTCATTCCAGGCCCTTGTCCCAAGTCCCTCACCATCTCCCTTGGAGCCCCTTTAGGCCCTGGAAGGGGCTCTGAGGTCTCCCTGGAGCTTTCTCCAGGTGAAAACCCTCAGGTCTCCCAGGCTGGCTCCAGAGCAGAGGGGCTCCAGCCCTGTGACCAGCTCAGAGGCCTCCTCTGGGCTCGTTGCACTCCCCAGGCAGCACTGAGTCACCCTGGCTAAGGACACAGCCAGCACTCCTGGGCTGCTCCCAAGGGAAGAAGGAGATGCAGATCCAAATAGCTGCTCTCTGGCTCTCTTCTCCCTGGACACAGGGGCTGGCAGTGGCCAGATATCATCCCAAGCTGCTGTCCCAGGTGGTGTCCAAGGGTCCTGCCCCAAAACTGTAAGGTTGCCAAAGGACAGAGAGGCACCTTTAGGCTCAGGTGTGTGGTACTGAACCAAAGGCACCACAGCCAGGACAGGCCCCGGACGATGGGTGCAGGTGAGGTTTGTGTGCTGCACTAATTCCTGTGGCAGTGTGTTCCACGGATTAATGAGCTCCTGTCGCACAGAGTGGATTCATGTGTGCCCTGGTGTTCCATGTGGGGCTTTCTAGAGCGTGGAGCAGCCCTCCTGAACACGCTGTGTGTAACTTCTCCTCAGCTCAGGGCCAAGCAGCAGGTTCCTGTGCTGCAGGTTGTGTTTGCAGCTGCGTCCTGTGCAGGGAAGTGCCTGCCAGTTTAGGTATTGTTGTGCTTTCATGTGGTGTAAGACAGCAGAAGATTTATTAGTGACAAAAGCATGAATGCTGGAAGCTGTGATTTATTGAAGAAGGGGGAGAGGAAGTGTGTTGCAGCCCATGCTGGTTAGTGTGGTGCGTCTGAGGTGAGCTCGCACACGCTGTGAAAACCGCCCTGCTCCTCCACGGAGTGCTCTGGCTCACCTGGGGAGCCCCTGGGGTGGACCCAGTCCTCCTCCAGGAGAGATCTAACACTGACCTTCTCACAGATGCTCTGGGGAAAGGGTTTCTCCCGTGTGAAGGGACACAAGGACTCAAACTTTTGGGGACAGTGTCCCACAAGCTTTGTCTCATCTCCCTTGTGTGATACAGGTGGGGGACACAAAGGACAGTGCAGCACGAGGAACAGGTTTCTAGCTCTGTCCCAGCCTTATGGTTGACCCCAAAGCCCTTTTCTTTTCCTGTGACTCAGTCTCCCCATCTTTAAAGCACTACTAATAAACCCTTCCCAACGTGCTTTGAGGTCAATTGATCAAACCAGTGCTCCGGAAGAGCTGGAGACTCTCTGCACTTTCCAGCCACATGTCTGGACCTCTCAAGCTAAAATACCTTTTAAAAGTTTATTAAAAAGTTCTTGAGCTTTCCATTTGTTCAGCCACAACACGAAGAAAGCATCATTGAGCTCTCAGATTTAGTGCCTGCCTTTCATGTCCGCTGACCTCATCACTTCTCGCTGCCGGAGCAGCCACAAGTCAGAGCAGCTACTCAAAAACTCCTCACAGCCACGGGCAGCGGCTGCTCAGAGCTCCTGGGCAGCACTGGAGGGCCCCAGGGAGGAAGTGAACCCAGCTGGGAAATGTCAGCTTGGCCAGAGATGCTGTAAACCCCAATTCTGCTTTCTGTAGGAAGCTCCCTTACTTGCAGCACAATTCTTCCTGAGTGGATGGGGTAAATAACAGCTAGTTCAGCTCTTTGCTAAACCTAAAAAGGAGGGAAAAGGCTGGCTCAGGTTAAACAATTAGGGATGTTCTCTTCAGGTTTCCCAAGCAATTAAAACTAAACCAAACGAAACCACAAGTTTTCTCTGACTATCCCCAAACCATTTTGCTTTGACCCAAAACAGAGTACTTTTCTTTTTTTGAGTAATTTGAAAATCTTTAAACCCTTTTAAAAGAAAAAAGGTCTTACAATGAAAAATTCCACCATTTCCCCCAGCCTCACTGATTTTTTTGGTGGAACACAATTTTTCTGTGAACTTACTTTTGACCAAAATGCTGTGGGTTCTACCTTGGCTGGAAGTCGCAGTCATCCAGATGAGCTTGTGCTGTCACTTGCTTTTCCTTTCAACAACATTTCTCTCTTTTCATCTCCCACTGCACAGACACAAAGTTCTCATGGGAGCATCACCTTCATCCCAGGGCTGTGCTGAGTTCCCAGGGAGACTAAAGAGGGGCTGGGAGAGGGAAGGAAAGAAACCATGAAGGCTCTTTTTAGCTTCAGAGAGCTCCTCTGGCTCTTCTGACTACCTCTGGCTACTGCCAAGGCACCTTTGAAACACCTTTGAAACATCTCCAGCATGTTGGGCACCATGACTGGGCTGGAGGGGAAATCCACATTCCCTTTGAAGTCTGGATGCTTGAACAGTCTTAGAATTATAGGGCTGTAATGTACAGGAATGTGTGGGGCTGTAATTGTGACTTAGATCCTTGGATGAAAGGTGCTATGTACATACAAAAGGTATTATCATTATTGCTACTATTATTACTATTATTATTACTATTATTATTGCTATTATTATTATTATAGGCCTGCAATATGTGGATTGGAGATGAAAGTAGCACCAAAATATCCTGAAATACAAGATGTGACTTAAGGAAATTTCAGCTTGGAATTGGGTTTTGTCTACACAGGAAAAGTGGAGCTGACTGGCTCTGCTGCACTGACAGCTCTGGGGTTTGATGGAAGAACTCCTGTGTGCAGCCATAATTCCCAAATCTGAGTTTCTCTGGCCTTCAGAATGGTGTCTCCAGTAGGAGCAGTTCCAGAGCAGTTTAAGCATAAAAAGTGGAATCAGACATTTTCACCATTCTTTACGAGACACGCTGATTGCTCTGTAGACATCACAAAATCAGTCCCTGCTGTTTGGACCATTTGGTGTGAGGAGTTTGGGAGCTGGTGTCCTGGCAGGGCTCAGTGTCAATTCCTGATCTTCTCTGCCTCTGTCAGGGTCGGGGTTGAAAGTGCTCGAGATGGTATTTTGTGTTCAGGCTCAAATGTTTATTATTTCTTATCTATGTTACAGTCCCACAAGTGGTGAGTTCCACAGCATTCTACTAACAAGCTACAAAATGGCTAACTATCTTTCTCTACAAGGTCTTTTAAGGCTAAACTATCCAATTAAGAAATGACACCTAAATTATTTTTACTTTTAACCCAATAACTGATCACCCAAAGTTGGCAATGCAGACTTTTCTAACCAATTGCACAAAACCACTCAAACCCATGAAGAAAAAAGTGAAAGAGAAGGACCAGCCTCTGCCCTAAAACCTCCATCTTGCTTTATATATATTGCTATATTCTAAAACCTTAAACTCTAAGTTTTCCACCCTGTGATGTTACACACTTCTATTCAAACTCCCCACCCACAATCCCAGTTCTACCATTCCATTTTGGAAGCCTTCTCCACGGCCTCAGGTGGAATGCAGGGTTCTCTTGGGGGTCAGTGTCTGTCAGCACAGAAAGTTTAAAATTCTCAGCATCCAGGGTTCCACCAGCTCAGAGGCTGCAGTGGAACCTGGGACAAGCTCCCAGTGTCGCTGGGTGTGGAGAGAGCTCATGTGTCCTGGTGCTGCTGCACTGCAGCAGAGCCAGGCCCACACCCGGCGTTCTCCTGCCCTCTTGAGCTGCCTTCCAGCACCAGTCACCTTTGTGCCAGGGTGGCCTGGATGAAGTGCATGGAGAGATCAGGGATCAGCTCCCATCCTCACACGGGCTGGGTCTGCGCATTTCCATCCTCACAGGTGCTGGGTCTGCGCATTTCCATCCTCACAGGTGCTGGGTCTGCACTCTTCCATCCTCACACGGGCTGGGTCTGCGCATTTCCATCCTCACACGGGCTGGGTCTGCGCATTTCCATCCTCACACGGGCTGGGTCTGCGCATTTCCATCCTCACACGGGCTGGGTCTGCACCTTTCCATCCTCACAGGTGCTGGGTCTGCACTCTTCCATCCTCACACGGGCTGGGTCTGCACACTTCCATCCTCACACGGGCTGGGTCTGCGCATTTCCATCCTCACACGGGCTGGGTCTGCACACTTCCATCCTCACACGGGCTGGGTCTGCACCTTTCCATCCTCACACGGGCTGGGTCTGCACCTTTCCATCCTCACACGGGCTGGGTCTGCGCATTTCCATCCTCACACGGGCTGGGTCTGCACCTTTCCATCCTCACACGGGCTGGGTCTGCACCTTTCCATCCTCACACGGGCTGGGTCTGCGCATTTCCATCCTCACACGGGCTGGGTCTGCACACTTCCATCCTCACACGGGCTGGGTCTGCACCTTTCCATCCTCACACGGGCTGGGTCTGCAGACCTTCGCCATCAGCCGCTCGTTGGTCCTGCCCTGTTCTCATTAACGGGGGGGCCATAAGTGGAGTCAGACACTGGAGGGGGACTCCCCAGGACAATCCCGTGGGGATTGTCTCCTGTGTCACAGGCTCAGCAGAGCATCAGGTTTCACTTTCTACCTGAGCCGCAGGGGCCGCGATACCTGACTCACGCTGGGGAGCTGGGGGACGAGTCAGGTCCACCAACAGCAGGTTTTCCATCGCTAAACTCCCACAAGAGCGATCTGGCTCCTCGCAGGAGGGTTCAGCTCCCCAGCCCTCTCCCAGTCGCACTGATCAGCGGAGCTTTTCCCCGCTGACCGGGGGCGCTGGTGCTTCCCCGCCCGCGGTGCGAACCGCGCGGCGCAGGAGCTCCGGCAGCGGCGTGTGCTGGGGAGGGAGACGCTCGCCAGCCGCTTGACAGCAGAAGAAAAGCTGTTCCCGGGGACCACCCACCCGAGGATAAGACAAAGCAAGAGCTCTGATGCCTTGTGGCTTCCTGGTGACACCGCAGAGTCTGCCAGCGCTAATGGAAACCCGCTCGCTCCTCGGGGTAGCAGACATCGCTGAGGAGCCAGCTCCCAGCATCTCTGACACACACAGCCTGGCCCTCCCGAGGAGCTGCCAGCGCTGCCAGGCCATCGCTGGGCTTGGCTGGAGAGCACCTCAGCTCAAATCCCTACAGGCATCTCTTTGTCCTGAGAAGGCAGCGAGCCTGGTGAGGAATGCAGCTGGGATCCATCTCCTACCTTGGGCTCCGCGCTCCAGCCAAGCAGCCGGGTACCAAAGAGCACGGAGCTGCTCTCCTGCGCTGCTGCGGCAAACTCTGTCAGTAAATCACGGCCTGTTTGGGGAGGCAGGGCTGCGAGGCTGGCTGGCCACAGAGATCCAGGCTGTTCTGGCTGAGTGCTGGCAGGATGAGCAGCTCCCGGGGAAGCGCTCAGAAATGACTGGATTGTCAGCACTGGCACCGCGAGGGACGTCTGCCCGCGTCAGAGGGGAGGAGTGACAGGAGCCTGTCTGCCCCGTGTCCCCATAACCAGGATGCGTCCTTTGGGTTGGATCCTCAGTTTCTTCTGGCTGAATTTCACAGCTGCTGTTTTTGAAATGTCCTCTTGAGAAGGCCAGAAGTCCAAAAGGCATTTTTCAAAAGCTTTCAGCCATAATGTTTCTTTTTGGGAAGTCTTTGGTCTGAACACAGATAATTATCAGCCAAAAATTACTGAAAACCACCAGCAATTTTCAGTTCTGATAAAAATGCTATTCTCCATTTTACAGTGTCAACAACTATTTTTTGCTCCCTGTTCATTACAGTTTCCTGCAAGAGGAGTCAAATATCTCCAGGCAGCTATCCCCTGGGATCCCAGCAGTTTATCCATCACTGTCACTTCTCCCAGGACTGTTTCTGTTGCCTCCAAAGAGATGCAGAATGCTGCTCTGGCCCAGGGTCTGAGTTGTGTGTGGATGGCAATAATATTTGTGGAACTGGCTGGATTGTGCTTTGCTCCACACTAAGGCTCAGCTCAGAGAGGAAGGGTAAACCACAGCTCACAACAGTGCTGGCTGATAAAGTCATGGCAGCAGAGGGCAACAGATTAGGTGGGAAAATCAAGTAATAAAGCTCATGAGTATCTGTGAGACTGTAGCAGCAGGAAATCTTGCCTGATGAAGCAAATGGGGAGCAGAGTGCTCCTTCTATGTCCTGGGCTTTTCTTTGCATGCAGCCCTGTTGTAGTTGAGACAGAGACAATACAGAGCGACACACTCCATTTTCAGAAGGCCTCAAACTGTTTTTATTCTAGCATGCATGCTTTTTATACATTCTTACAAAACTCGTAAGTTTACACTTTACTCATTGGTCATGAAGGACAACCAAAGTGCTGATTGGAATAGGCAGTTGCAGGTTTCTCTTATTTATCCTTTCTTTCTTGGTTTCTCTCACAACGACCTTGGTAGAAAATTCTTTCAGGGGTAAACATGGATCCTCTTCTCAAACTTGTCTCTGGCTCACAGATCCGCTGTAAAACCTCTTCCACAGAGCCCAAAGTGAGGGACTGAGCTGCACACTGATGGGGCTGCCCCAGAAGGAAGGCAGGCTGGGATGCTTGAGTGGTTCCTCAAGGGTTATTGTGCTACAGTCCGAGAAACAGAAGAGATGGTGTGGACTGGGACTTCTCAGAAGATGTGGTCTCAAAGAGTACAGCACATTTCTCACTCTGGCTGCAGTGCTGCCAAGATGAGCTGTAGCAAATCCAAGGCTGACTGCACTGGCCCTGAGAGCTCCCCCATCCCTGCAAGGCAGCTTGTGCCTGGTGCTCCTGAGCAGCAGCCCAGATCCCTCCTGGTACTGCTGATCCCTCTCCCCTGTGGCAGAAGGGAGAGAATCAGAAGGGCAACACTGAGAACTGTCATGGGTAAAGACAAAGACAGTTTAGGAGGTAGAGCAAAGCTGGGTGTGCAGGAAGAACAAACCAAGAGAATCATGCACTGCTTCCCACGCCAGTCAGGTGTTCCCAGGGAAGCAAGGCTTTGTCACACCTCAGGGTTCCTTGGGAAGACAAATGTCACAACCACAAATGTGCCCCCATGCTGCCCTTTTCCCCACAGCTTCCAGTGCTGAGCCTGATGCCATAGGAGGTGGGACATCCTTTTGTCAGCTCAGATCACAGCTGTCCAAGCTGTGTTCTGTCCCCACTTCCCACGTACACCCAGACTACTCTTGCTGGGGGAGAGGGGGAAAGCTGCTGTGCAAGCCTTCCTCAGCACAGCCAGGACACTGGTGTGTTAGCAGCATAGTCACAGACCCAGCCCACAGCACCCCACGGGCTGCTGTGAGGAAAATTCTCTCCATCCCAGCCAGGCCCAGTTCATATCTCCATCAGCTTGCCCAGCTCCAGCTGCTTGCACTTCTCCCTGGCAGGTTTTTGCAGGCTGGTGTGGAGATGAAGGCTCTCTTCCCAGATCCTGTTATCACCATGTTAATTCATGGCCATAACAGATTAGAATCATGTTTTATTTAATCTGATTGTTGGCCTTGATCTTCCAGAGCACGGTGTAGATGCTTGTTGCTGTTGTGGGCAGGATTCTGCTCAATCTTGATAAATCAATCCAATTACGATAAATCAATCCGATTTATTCACTTTATATCTCCTTCTTTCTGTAATGATTTTCATCAGTTATGTGACATCCTCCCTGACCATGTTTCTCACAGCTGTTTGGGGGTAGAGAGGAAATATTGATGCCTGTAGCTCCAGTCCCACAGTCTTTCCCAGAGTCCCACACAACTGGTTACACAACAGCATGAGCCTTCTGGGGCAGGACCTAGCCATAACACCATTTTTCTAAAGGTCCAAATAAAAATTAATATTTAGTTATGACATTCTTCTGCTTGGCAGATGTGAGGGAGTTTTGGATCTGTGCAGTTTTGTGTCTGAGGTCTGACTGGGTGGCATCAGGAGTTTTCCACAGTTCCTTGGCCTGCCCTTGCTAATTCCTGATAGAGGCTGAACTTTCACCAGACCCACCAGGCTCATGATTGGACATAAAAGGGCTTTTTGTTACCCTGAGACATTGAGGTATCTTGGCTGGGGGTGACCTATCCCACCTGCATGATTGCAGTTCTTCTTAGCACAGGAGGGAGCCCTCAAGTTGTACTGGAGGAGCTGTGTTCCCCTTCTGTTCCCCTTTTGTTACCCATTACTTGTCTCACAATGCTTCTTTAAAAAAGTTCCATCTTGGCTAGCCCAGGTCTTGGATATGTGACAGACCTCCAGGGCTGGGGCCAATGTTCTCTGTGTTCTCTGAAACAGAGCTCCAAGTGCTTTCTGGTGAGACTGAGACCTTCAGAAGGGAGAGCACGAGCAGAGATGATGCTGTGCACCCAACAATGTACCTTCGAGGGGAAGGGTCTAGAGCTGCAGTCTGGTGAGGAGTGGCTGAGGGAGCTGGGGGGACTCTGAGAGTTCTGGAGGAAAGGAGGCTCAGGGCAGACCTTCTGGGTCTGCACAACTCCCTGACAGGAGTGGACAGCCTGGGGGGTCGGGCTGTGCTCCCAGGGAACAGGAACAGGACAAGAGGAAACAGCCTCGAGTTGTGCCAGGGGTGGATTAGGCTGAATATTAGGGGAAAAAACCCTCCCTCAAAGGGTTGTCAAGCCCTAGCACAAGATGTCCATGGCAGTGCTGGAGTCACCATCCCTAGAATCATTCTGAAGATGTGTGGATGTGTCCCCTGGGGACATGGTTTAGTGGTGGCCTTGGCAGTGCTGCATTAATGGCTGGACTTGATCTTAGAGGCCTTTTCCAGCCTCAATGATTCCATGATTCTGTGATCAAGCAGACCTTAGAGGAGACCTGGTTTTGCCCTAGCACAGCACTGAGATTCCTGTGAGGCACTGGAGGCGCCCAGATCTCAAGCAGACATAGACTGCACATGTCCAGAGCAGCTGGGGGGATGGAGGATCAGACCATGACAGTCACACCTGACAGGTCACCGAGACAGCCACGAGCTGTCTGCCAGGAGCCCTTCCCCAGAGCTGTTGGAGAAGCCAGAAGCAAACCCTGCCTGCTCAGGGAGGAGGGAGCAGGGAAGCCACCTGCCCAGCATCCTCCTCAAGTGCAGATCCCAAGCTGTTGGGAAAGGAGCCTCTGTGGAGGCCAGGGCTGAGCCACACAAGTCCTTGCCCTGTGGCCAGTGCAGCAGGAGCTCATGGGGACAGAAGGTGCAGGGAACAGCAGCGTGCCCTCCTTCCTCATCTCAGCCTGTTGGGTGGTATCTGCAGTGGTGGAGGTGGTGTGTGCCTGGCATTTAACCTTCCCTTGGCCAGGTGCTACTGGGACTTCCCCACCTGGCACTTAGCAGGCGTGAACAGAGCTGTTTGCCCTGTGGATTTTGGAGTGGTGAGGCTGGAGAGTGTGTGACCTTCACCAGCCAGGAGCCTGCCATGGTCTTTGATGGCTTTCTCTGTGCCAGGAAGGGTGTTAAACGGTGCCCACCAGCTGTTCCCTGAGAAAACTGTGGGCTGTTTCCCACAGGTGGATCCTGTCAGCTCCAGGCTCTCAGATATTGTTATTTTGGAATATTGCTGGCTTTTGCTGTTGCTCACGCTGGTGAAACTTGTCTGGACAGGACAGATGATCTTTTGGTGCATGAGCAGAGGGAATGCCAATGAATCACCCACAGGGCATCTGATTTCCAGACGTGGCCCACATGCTTCATTGCCTTTCTCCCAGGAGACCAGGCCACAGGTCCTGGGCTCATTACACCATCATTTGAAGGGAGGGAGCAGAGCTGGCACTCAGGGCACTCCACCAGAGCAGCATCTGCTGCCAACAGGCAAAGGTTCCCACGTTCTGCAGCTACCATGGAGCTGGGACCAAAAGGGACTGTTGGGATGTCCTCTCTCATTCATGAGGAACATCTGGGTCAGCTCCCTACCTGGAGCTGTGGGAGGAATGAACAGCAGGAGCAGCCTGGTGCTGTGGTAAGGAGGGTCCTTGGCAGCTCTTGCCACCTGAGAGCCCCTGCAGGTCACCTCTTGCTGGCTGTGTGTGGTGACAGTGTCCCCAGGCACTGTGGAGATCCCCAGGCACTGACAAACCCCAGGTGGTTTTAAATCTGACCTCCAGGACTGCAGACCAGAGCTGGTGTTAATCCAAGCCCACTTTCTGCATCTTTCCAAAAGACAAGATGGTGAAAAGAAAGATGGTAATCAGGAGACAGGGTGGGTTAATAGTGGCTGAGCTTTGTGATCATGGTGCTTTATCCTCCTCAGTGTTCCCACCCCGGCTGGGCAGCAGTGGCTCTGCTGCAGTAGAGTGGAGATGGCCAGGGCTCTGGAGAGCAGCTGCATGTGGCATTATGCACACTGGGACATGCAAGGACTGGGTCAGAGCATGGATTAGGCAGGAACTGCCTCACCCCAGAGCCTGCTTCCCACCCCTGCTCTGCCCCCCTGCTGTCCCACACAGTTTGCCCTACCTGCACCAGAAGGAGCTGGGTAAAACCAGTGCTGAGCCCTCAGGCATTGGTCCAGCACATGGCAGCCAGAGGTGGGGAGTTTGCACAAGTTCTGCTCATGATTTCCCAACCCAGGAGAGCACCAGGAAACATCAGGCCAGCCCACAGATCTTGGCCATTGCCAGGGTAACCCCCTGCAGTTCAAAAACTCCTTCTCATTAGTGAACCTTCCCATCACAAGTCACAATGGAACAATTCATTATTAGTGATGTGTGCAGGCCCTGCATTCCTCTGGCTCTGCTGCTTCTGCAAGAAGGTGGGGACTGATCTAAAGAGATGAAGCCATCTCATCTGCGTCGTCTCTGGTGATTTAAGAGTTTGGCTCTCTAAGTCTTTGGCAATTACCTGCTTCTTAATCCTCCACATCCACCAGCTTCCAGGTCATGCAGCCAAGTGGATTTGCACTGAATCACATCTGTCAAAAAAAAAGGAATTTGAAACACTCTACTTGAGGGTCCCTTCACTGTTGACCCCACAGCAACCAGCAGGGATGTCAAAACATGAGCTTCCAAACTTCCTCCCAATGTGAGCACTCAAACCAAATCATGCTGTCAGAAACTTCTGTTTCCCCCTGGAATTCTCATTACTTAATGCTGCCTGTGAATCTCCTCTGTTTAAATGAATTGTCTTTTGCAGCTGTGAGGGAGCAGTTCCTGGATGGGTGGGATGGAGGGGACTGGCAGACAGGGATGGGTAGCCCTGGGTGGGCTGGGGGATGCACAGCCCCCGGGGCTGCAGCTGGGTTTCAGAGGGAAGGCAGAACAGCATCCTCTGATCAGAGCAGGGAGCTGTGTCCCAGGAATAACTTTCTTTTCTCTACATGGAGGGCACCATGCCTAGGAAAGAGCAAGGTGACTTATTAAATGTTAAAGTTCTGTTCTTGTGCCATTTGCACTCTTCCCATCAGGGAATTGCCTGTCTGGCTTCTCCTCTGGTGAGGGAGGTGCAAGCACTCCAGCATGGACACTTGGGACATGTTGGCCACGAGGACTGTGGTCCTTCGGCAGCCTGAGATTGACTGGGTGGATCTACCTTAGCCTTGTGTTCCCACCTCACGGCTCCTCTCACCCAGAATTATCCTGGAGACAACAGAGAGAGTCACTGCCACGATTTCCTCAGTGAGCTGTGGTCGTGTCAGGGCTATTCCTCAGGAGGGTTTTTACCTGTGGGACAGGTTTGCTTATGTTGCACTCGTTGTGTCCCCAGAGCCTGGCTGCCTGGGGGATGCTTGGGCAGTGGCCACCCCTGCCTTTATTCACTCTGTCAGTGTGCAGGAGTCCTCCCAAGGCAGCCTGTGCCTGCCCTCAGAAAGGCATGGCCAAGGGCTGGCTTTGCTACAGACTGCTTGTGTAGGCAGCTGGCCCTTCATAGTCCTCCTTTCAAAACATTTTAGATGTTTCCAGTCTGTTTTCCTGACAAGAACGTGGAAAGGGGGGGAAAAGCCTTCAAGAACCCATCTGACACTCACACTGTGCTGTGGGTCTCCACTGGAGCAAGTGCTGAAACCAGAACAAAATAGAAACAGAGATGTTTTTCCATACAGAAATAAGGTCTATGGGACAGGAAAAGGCTGGATTAGGGCTCAAAGCAGGAATCAGTAAGAGATGCATGGGTAGAGATTTGAGGAGCTGTTGGCAGCTGAGTGTAGGAAACTTTTGGGATTATTGGCTCATTATTTATCATGTAGGTCCAACATTGTTGGGGAGGGGTTTCTCTGGACATGGAGCCTCTGTAGAAACTCCATCTACCACGGTGTGTCCTGGATTTCCCAGTGTCTGATGGATGGCAAATTTTCATGAGATTTTCAGTGCCTTTCCAAGAGTTCTCCAATGTGCATAACTCTCAAAGCAAAGGAATGCTGCCCTGTGAGTTGCCTCATAATCAGTATTTTTTAGATTTGACACTCTGGAAGGTCACCAACGTAGATGAGGGGGAGGGGGCGAGTGTTTTTTCAAACGTGTCTTCGTGGGGATTCATGAAACAGAGGAAGAACTCAAAGCAGCAAAGATGTAATTTATTGGGTGGATCTGGGCAGAAATTGTGAAAGGTTCCCCACAAAAACAACAGTTACATTTTTAGATGGGAGTGAAGTTTGTAGGTGTTTTGTCTAGACTGTCTCTTCTTTTGATGAAGTTGGAGACTCCCAACAATGAAAACCTGGCTGGGCTTTAAAGACTTCCTTTGATATTTTCAGAAGGGACTGTAAACCCTTCTGAAGACAGAAGGGTACAGAAGGCACAGTCTGGCCTCGGTGAGAAATCTGGCCTTTTGTAATTTAGTGTGGCAGAGATTGAAATAATTGATAGACCTCAACCTGTCAGTCCAGACAATTGTGCAGATAAATGAAAGGAGGAACGCTATGGGAAGCAGGATAAAATACACCTGGTCAATCAAACAGTACAAGCCAAACCATCATCCCAGAGTTTAGTTTAGTTTCTATATTTACCCATTACCTTAAAGAGAATACATAGCAGTGATTAACTCTTTTGTTCCCAATATGATAAGAAATTTTTTTCCAAATCATGGATCAAATCTGAGGCTTGCAGTGAGAAATCCCAGTAGGCAGCAAGTTTGCAAGTTAAAAAAAGATGAGCTGCTCCTTAATAGCAGGAGGGTAGGTACACAGTAGAAGGTTTATAGTCTTAATTAAGCTGATTAATAAGGCCAATAAAAAGCCATTTTGATTCCGTGGAGGTAGGAAATGTAAGCTTACATCAAAACATCAGCTAAAGAGAGCTGGTGTGATTACAGATGCAGAGTTCCTCAGCCTTGATCTATTTGCAGGGTTTGGCCTCTAAAACACACTCCTGGCTGTCCCCAGGCATGCTAGGCTGGTCAAAAAGAATATAGTGAGAAGCTTCTAATCTCTGAACAACCTCCTGGGTCAGGAATGTGGCTTGCTCATACCTTGAACCGGGCATTCCACTGTGGGCTCACAGGTGTCTCCCAGCCAGGGCAAGCAGGCTGATATGTGCACACTACAGAATCAGGAATCCCCTGGGCTGGAAGGGACCCACCAGGATCATCCAGTCCAACCCCAGCCCTGCACAGACACCCCAACAGTTCCACCCTGGGCACCCCTGAGAGCACTGTCCGAACTCACCTGGAGCTCTGGCAGCCTCGGGGCCGTGCCCATTCCCTGGGAGCCTGGGTAGTGCCCAGCACCCTCTGAGAGAAGAACCTTTCCCTGAGATCCAACCCAAACCTGCCCTGACACAGCTCCAGCTGTTCCCTCAGGTCCCCTCACTGTCACAGGGAGCAGAGATGGGAGCAGCCCCTCATGAGGAGCTCTCCCCTCAGTCTCCTCTCCTCCAGCTGAACAAGCTGAGTGCCCTCAGCTGCTCCTCGTGTGATCCCTGCAGACCCTTCACCATCCCAGCACCCCTCTTTCAGATGCTGTCTAACAGATTTAGAATTTTTTCATATCGTGGTGCTTGAAACTGCCCCCAGGCACTTGAAGTGGGGCTGCCCCAGAGCAGAGCAGAGCAGAGCAGAGCAGAGCAGGACAATCTCCTCCCTGGCACTGCTGGGCCTGGTGCCCCCCAGGACCCTGCTGGCCCTTCTGGCTCCAGGGCACTGCTGGCTCATTGGACTTGCCATGGACCAGGACCTCAAGGTTTCTCCTCACGGGGCTGCTCTCCAGCCTCTCGTTCCCCATTATTCCCACATCCAAAGTGCTCCATCCTAGGTGCAGAATCGAGCACTTGCCCTGGTTAAAACTTCACTGTTCAGCACAGAGAAGGAAACTTTGGGGGTGCCATAACTGGGGGCCTTCCAGTACCTTAAGGGAGCCTGCAAGGAAGATGGAAAGAGACTGTTTGAGGGCCTGGAGTGACAGGATGAGGGGAAACTGCTTCAAACTGACAGAGATTAGGTTTAGATATGAGGAAGAAATCCTTCCCTGTGAGGTTATTGAGGCCCTGGCACAGGTTGCCCAGAGCAGCTGTGGCTGCCCCATGCCTGGAAGTGTCCATGGCCAGGTTGGACAGGGTTTGGAGTACCCTGGGCTAGTGGAAGGTGTCCCTGCCCATGTCAGGGGTGGAATGAGATGATCTTTAAGGTCCCTTCCAACCCAAACCATTCTATGATTCCATGATTGTTCTGCTCTCTCATCTGTTGAGCTCTCTGCAGGCCCTCTGTGTCCTCCCAGTTCAGTGTCACCAACAAACTTACATATTATACCTTCAGTTGCTGCACCTGAGTCCTTTATGAAGACACTGAAGGGTGCCTTGCATGGGTACCCAGCTTTGCTTGAAGACTGTGAGCCATGAGTCAGCACAATCTTCTTTAGGATGGCTAAAGAGTTTACACTGACAAACCCCAGGTGGTTTTAAATCTGACCTCCAGGACTGCAGACCAGAGCTGGTGTTAATCCAAGCCCACTTTCTGCATCTTTCCAAAAGGCAAGATGGTGAAAAGAAAGATGGTAATCAGAAGACAGGGTGGGTTAATAGTGGCTGAGCTTTGTGATCATGGTGCTTTATCCTCCTCAGTGTTCGCACCCCGGCTGGGCAGGACTGGCTCTGCTGCAGTAGCTCATCAATTGCAGCTAATTCTCTTGAATTCAGCTGCTGTCATCACTAAGAATAGCTCATGTAGGGAGCAAGCTGTGGTTGAAAGGTCTTTACCTGACTACAACTGCTCCTCCAGCACACTGAGAAAGACCTGCTTTCACAATGACCTGATGGGAAGGGTCTGTGGGTATTATGAATGGGACAATTATAAAGACCTGTTCAGAATTATCCCATATTTCCTCAGCAACCAGGGCGTGATTTACCTCCGCCTAAAATGCACATCTAAACCAGGCAGCATGAATCACACAGGGAAAGGACTGGTTTCTCCTCATGAGACTAGAAAGGAAATCCAAAGTCTAGCTCAGATGTAGGCATGCACATCGTAGGCTTCTAAACTGAGGTGGTGAGATTCAAACGTCCTCCTCTTTAGTAAGTCCAGAAATGGGAAGATTATTTGGTGAAGTCTTTAATTAATTGGTGATAAAAGCTAATGAAGCTAGAAAGCACTGGAACCTAGTAACTGTCTTTGGCGTGGCCATGTCTGTGATTTCTCAGAGTTCATTTCCATTGCCTCTGGGGAGCTGAAGCAGCCCAGGAATTCAATGGAAGACCTTTCAGAATTATACCTCTCTAATTTGGCATATGAGTTTGTGACAACTCAAATATTCTGGGACTGATTTTACAAGCTGCTCAGGTTGGTTCATGTCCTGTGAAAAGAATAATGCTGTTGTCCAAGAACATTATTATAAAGGAATCTAGTAATTCTCCAAAAAAGATAATTAAAAATTTTGCAAGGTAACTGCAACATTACATAGGCCAAAGGGCATCACCAAATACTCAAGTTTGTTTCTGGTCCAAAAGATAATTTTAGTTTTATCTTCTGAGGGTTCTCTTGCCAAACTTCAGATGTCTCTGAGTTGCAGTTTTGTAAAGACATACCCTGCAATCTAATTTTCAAGATCAAGAGTAAAGCTCTCTTTTCTCATCACTCTTAGCTGATTTCCCAAACCTTGATGTACAATGGAAATAAGCCATCCTACTTGCACACAAAGAGAATGTGGCGCAGCTGAAGGACACACAACCCCTCTGGCTTTCAGAGCTGTTCTCCAGGTGCTTTCATGCTGGTCTTACGATGGATAAAGGAAGTCAAATCTGGCTCCCAGGGCAGTGTGGTCACCTGCCCAGAGGTGGGAGGAGCAGCATTGTGTCTCCACAGCCAAGTCTTGTGTTGGCATAAGCAGGACTAGTCTGACTCACCCAGGCTGGGGCAATGCCAGGGACCTTCCTCCCAAAATCCTGACTGGGATGACATCACTGCTGATGACAGGAGATGGAGACAAACATCAAACATCAATGTTATCCCCTTACTCCTAATGGCTTTGGGAATTTTATGATTGTGCAAAGGGAGTCAGTCCCTTGTACCCCTTCACATGATTGGGAAATGGGGCAAATGAGCCAGACAACTCTTAATAGCTAATTACATTTTCTCTGTAATTGCAGCCACTAATAATATTTCTAACACAGGAGATGCAGGCAATCCAACAGGCCAAAAGGTGGCAGGGATGGGAAGAGCTGCTCAAACACAAGGCCATCACCATAAAATTAAATAATTTTCTTTGTTTTTCCCTGAGAACAGGCTGTGGGTGCTTCCCTCAAAGTCATTCTTAATGTGGACAAATCTGAAAACAAATGGGTAGGATGAATAACAAAAAATATCAGGTGATATTCACACGGCTCCTAAAGGCATCCAAATTTGAGACTATTGACCTGCTAACCATTGTGCTTAGCCCACTGCTTAAACCAGTTCTGCTGCCTGAAAAAATGCAAAGGGGCAAATGCAACACCAGCTTTCAAAAAGCCTTCAGGGGCAACCCAAGGGATCACAGACCCTTAATCCCATCAGATGGAGTGAAGGTAGAAGTAAGGAACAGAAATAGTAGACTAAATTATAAAGGGTAAATGTGGTGGAAGATAAAAAGAGGAGGGTCTGAGAAAAGGAAACCATTTATTGAAGGTGCCAACAGGCATCTGGTCCAACAGAAATTGGTTGAATTTACAGAGTCTCCAAAATGAGCCCACATCAAACTCTCTTAAAGGGATTCAGTTGGTGTGGGCTGATAACTGGTCAGAGAAAGGAAATGAAAAAATAATCAGTGGGCATTTTGAGAGCAGAAGGCAGGAGGAGCCAAGAACTGGGAGAGTATCACAGAAATCTGTGCCTCTGCCATATGCCAGAGCTTTGCCAGGAGAACAGATGAGGGAGAAATCAGTTTTGAGAAACCCAGGGACAAACTGGCACCTGTGCGCACACAGCAGTGGGCTGCAGAGGTGTGATGGATGACCAGCTGAGGAGCAGCTCCCAGAGGCAGTGCAGGCAGGCTGAGAAATGGGCCAGCTTGGTCCCTAAGCTGATCACAAAGGCAGGTGTTGAGGGTTGGGAGGAACCACAGCACAGCCAGTCTATAAAGCCTAGTCCATGGTCTATAAACTGTGTGGTAGGTCTGCTGAAGTCAAAAGGAATGACCAGAAGTGGTGCCTGCCCTCATTCTGATCTGCAATTAAATACATATCTCACAAGCTCGGGGTCCAGAGCTCACAAAGGAGATGGCAAAAGGAAGAGAGAGAAGATGTGGTTCTGTGTCATCCCCGTGAATCAGTTCCTTGCTCTGGTCTCAAATCCCTGCTTCCCTTGCTGACTCCAGCAGGTCCTGCTTTACTGCCCCAGCCAGTTTCACATGCTTTTGACTCAGGAGCTTAGGAAAATGTGCATTTTGCCAGGCTTTTCCTCCCTTTGCTGCTCAGAGCAAGTTCCCACGCTGTGAAGCACTTTTGTGGAAAAATTCAACTTCAGACGTTTTCAAGCCTGTTCTGGGTGCAGGGTTCTCTCATTGTGTGTGAACTGACAGTGAACTGATCATAAAGGTGAATGTAACTGAAATACAGAATTGGTATAAATGAAATGATAAAAGCATGGGTTACTGATCCCATCATGATAATATTAATCCCATCATGATAATATTACAGACTAATTCTGGTAACTTATATGACCAATTCTCTGACTCTTCTGCCTTTCCAAAATATCATTAACTTCACAGGAACCATGTCCTGCTTCCTTCCTCCTGTTCCACCCTGGGTCAGACAGACCCAGGCCCCTCTGAAGGATCTCTGTCTAGGTTGGCGTATTGGTTTTGCATGGCCTGTTTTTTAGTAGCAGGGGGCTACAGAATTGGCTTCTGTGAGAAGCTGCTGGAAGCTTCCAGCATGTCTGGCAGAGCCAATCCCTGATTGCTCTGAAGATGGACATGCTGCTGGCCAAAGATGGGCCAAATAGAGGGGTTGGTGACACCTCTGTGACAGCAGATTTAAGAAGAAAGATAAACAAAGAGGTTGATTGAGCAGTTTTAATTTCAGCCAAAAAAGAGCCAGGTGAGAACAACTCTGCAGACACCAAGGGCAGTGGAGAGGAAGGGCCAGGAGGTGCTCCAGGCACCAGAGCCAAGATTCCCCTGCAGGCTGTGGTGATGACCATGGTGAAGCAGCTGTGCCCCTGCAGCCCAAGGGGATCCACAGGGATGCAGAGATCCACCCACAGCCCATGGGGATCCACGGGGATGCAGAGATCCACCCACAGCCCCTGGGGATCCATGGGAGGCAGAGATCCACCCACAGCCCAAGGGGATCCACAGGGATGCAGAGATCTACCCACAGCCCATGGGGATCCACAGGGATGCAGAGATCTACCCACAGCCCATGGGGATCCACAGGGATGCAGAGATCCACCCACAGCCCAAGGGGATCCATGGGAGGCAGAGATCAACACACAGCCCATGGGGATCCACAGGGATGCAGAGATCTACCCACAGCCCATGGGGATCCATGGGGAGGCAGAGATCCACCCACAGCCCATGGAGATCCACGGGGATGCAGAGATCCACCCACAGCCCATGGGATCCATGGGGATACAGAGATCCACCCACAGCCCATGGAGATCCACAGGGATGCAGAGATCTACCCACAGCCCCTGGGGATCCATGGGAGGCAGAGATCCACCCACAGCCCAAGGGGATCCACAGGGATGCAGAGATCTACCCACAGCCCCTGGGGATCCATGGGAGGCAGAGATCAACACACAGCCCATGAGGATCCATGGGGAGGCAGAGATCCACCCACAGCCCCTGGGGATCCATGGGGATGCAGAGTTCCACCCACAGCCCATGGGATCCATGGGGATGCAGAGATCCACCCACAGCCCCTGGGGATCCATGGGGAGGCAGAGATCCACACACAGCCCATGAGGATCCATGGGGAGGCAGAGATCCACGGGGGCTGCAGAGATCCATGCGCAGCCCCTGCAGGAGCCCACAGGAGCGGGTGGGTGCCTGAGAGGAGGCCATGATCCCCTGGGACACCTGTGGAGAGACAGGCCCTGCTCGCAGGCTGGAGCAGCCTGTCCCTGGAGGACTGGCCCCGTGGCAGAGTGCCCCGGGCTGCAGCAGCCAGGGGAGGACTGCTGTCCCTGGGATGGTCTAATGCTGCAGCAGTTCACAGGGAGCTGCTGCTCACAAGATGGAGAACTGTCTCCCTTGGGAGGGACCCCAGGGTGCAGCAGGGGGGTGGCTCTCTCCCTGAGCAGCAGGAGAAGCCACGGGGCATTAGCTGACCCAAACCCCCATTCCTGGTCTCCCTGCACTGCCAGGGTAGGAGGTAGAGCTGGGAAGGAAGAGGGGAGGGAGGAAAGTGTTTTTAAGGGCTTATTTACTTCTCATTATTTTGCTCTGATTTTGTTTGTAATAAACTAATTTCATATTTCTAATTAGGCTCTTTTGCCCATGACAGTTTTTGATGAGTGACCTCTCCCAGTGTGATCTCAACCCATGAACCCTTCATTGAACTCTCTCTCTCTCTGTCCAGCTGCAAAGAGGAGTGAGTGAGCAGTTTCAGTGGGTGCTTGGCATCCATCCAGAGCCAACCCATGACAGCTGGATTTTAAGTGCTCAGTATATTTGGTGCTGGGGTGCTCAAAAATTGAGTCATTATGTCAACAGGAACTGCTGGTGCTACTTCTTTATGAAATCCAGACTGTACTGAGGTGCCTACAGGGAAGCTGAACTCTTCTGAAAATCTGGCTCCAAAACAAGCAGCTCCTGGCGCTGTTTCTCCAGGCAGGAGCTGCTCAATGAGAGAGGGAAGTTCCTGGCTTAGGGGTTTTTTTAAGTGGCAAAATGCACTTTTGTCCTCAAATTGAATATTTCCTTCAGAACATAGTGGTGTTTGCCAGAATGTCTCAAGTTTCCACTGGGAAAGTGAATCATGAAGAATTGACTGGTGTCCTCCAAGGCCCAGTCAAAGCACCTGGCTGGGTCAAACAAAACCACGTTTGACTTCACAAAGACACTGAACTGTATAATGGGAGGCACTTGCTTGGACCTGTAGCTCAGATAATCCTGCTAACAGGTTTCCTAATTGCAGCCCCAGAGTGTCTGTGATGTGATAAAGACATTACTGCTAGAGAACTGTTCTCTGTGTAGAAAACGGAAAGTAAATATTGTATTTCAAGCTTTGCTGCCATTCTGAAAAACACACTGGGAATATTTCAGTCAGCCTTGATCAGATTAGCTGGCCTTTCACCAGGTCCTTTCTGATTCCTGGCTGGTGGTCTTTGTAAATGGAGATGGACAAACTGTAGGAAACAGGGGAAAAAAAAAACAAACTAGAACAATATCCTAGAACAATATATTCCAATTGTTCTCACAAGCTGAAAAGCAGGATCATTTGTTCTCAGTTGAAGACAGTGTTTTGTCTGAACTGATTTCAAGTCTATTGAACTACGTCAGTTTGCATGAAGAGTAATGTATTCCAAGGGTCTTTGTAAAACCAGAGCATTTTAGTATTTCTAGAGTTTTGCAGCCTTTGCCTCCACAAATTAGAAAACCTGATGCTGACTTGCCAATTCCTGAATTATCATTCTACAAGCACATTTGGCAAAGAAAATGTCAGTCAAAAACCTTTTCTCTGTCTCTGCAATGGGTCCATTGCTTTGTTCCATCTTCTACTGGCTCCCAGCACAGCTCAGAGGGAAGCAATGACTGCCCAGCAACGCCAGTGGCCCAAATAATCTCTGGTGAACACTGGTGTGGGCAGGTGGAGATCCTGAACATGGTCTCTTCATCAGGAACTGTAGTGACAGGACAAGGAGCAACAGGTTTGAGCTGAAAATGAGGAAATTTAGGTTAAATATACTGAAGAAGTTCTCCCCTGTGAGGGTGGGGAGGCCCTGGCACAGGGTGCCCAGAGAAGCTGTGGCTGCCCTATCCCTGGAAGTGCCCAAGGCCAGGCTGGACAGGGCTTGGAGCACCCTGGGACAGTGGAAGGTGTCCCTGCCCATGGCAGGAGGGTGGGATGGTATTTATGGCTGCTTGCAACCCAAACAATTCTGTGATTCTTATTCTAGGACAGAGTCAGTCTGGGTAACTTGACACAAATTTTCCTTGTCTTAAGCTACTGTCCAGATCTTTACACAGATCTCCTCAGCAGCAAGCCGAGGGTGACATTTTCATTTTGCTCCTCCTTTAATTTTTTTTTGTCTGTACTTAAAGCTGACTGTGGAACCCAACATCAACAGCAGCTGCCTCTGGTGAGCAGTGATGGATATCCAGGAGGCTTCTGGTCTGGGCAATGGCAGCTCAACAACAAATGTGGGAAAAGCTGCAGAAATTTTGTTTAGTGAGTGTGGTAGAAAAGAAAATGAAGGTTTTGTGTGGGGGGATGCAGTCTGTGAGCTGCCCAGCAGATGTTCCTCTCCAACCATGGAGAAAAGGGCAGCCAGCTGCGCAGGTGGGCGACAGGGGGACAGTTTTGAAGAGGGAGATAAGGAGGTCTGAGAGCCATTAGCTGGCAGCAGAGCAGGAACTGGGAATAGGACAGTGTGGGCTAAGAGCAGAAGCTGGTTTGGAAAGCCAGGTGTCTGCTAAGGAAGGCAGGAGCCTCCCTTGAAATGGAAAATGTAAACCCCCTCCCTCTGAATTGTTATAATTTTGAAATTAAGGGGTTCTTAGATAAAGATATGGAAATAGGAATAACAGTTCTTTACTAGGAAAATTAGAAATACAAATGCAATAGTACAAACAAACCAGTGCCAGAGTCAGAGCAGGCCCTGGCAGCCTGTGGGTCAGGGAGGTGGCAGCAGTCCCATCCCATGGTGGCTCAGCCCTCCTGCAGTGCCAGCTGTGGCTCTGCTGGAGCAGGGATCCTGGAGAAGGGTGGAGTTTTCCTCTGAAGCTTCAGGGCTGCTGGAGATGGGCCTGGGCTTCCTCTGGGAATGCAGTGGGGAAGAAAGCTGCTCCTCTGGGAATGCAGTGGGGAAGAAAGCTGCTCCTCTGGGAATGCAGAGGGCAAAGGCTGCTGTGGTGTTCCAAGGTCAGATTGTATCCAGGTAGGAATGCTTGGCTCCTCCCCTGGGCGGAGCCTCTCCCCATGGGATGATGGAATTTTCTCAGCCATGCAGGGACACTCACTGGCCATGACCAGCAGAGATCTCCTGGAGGGAGGATTGGCTGTGGGAGAGATAAAGAAAAGTCCCAATGAACAGCAGAGAACTGCCCCAGCTCTGACAGGGATGGAATGCATGCCCCAGCCTAAGAGAGTGGGTGATGGTGCAGTGCCAGCTGTGGGTACGTGGCACTGTCCTGGGAGCTGCTCTGTGCCTCTGCCCCACGGAGCCTCTCAGAGCACCCACAGGGAGTGTCGCTCTCGGTCTGACAGAGCTGGTCTCGGGGTTTTCTTCTCTCCTGCTCTCAGGAGGATTTGCTGCCTGTATTAGGAAGGCAGCAGCAGTATTAGCAGTGGAGCAGAGTTTTGAAAACACAAATGGAATGGAGGGATGGTCTGGCATGGCTGGGCCTTTGCACCCTGCAGGCAAATCCTTGGAGTCTTCCTCCGGCTGAGCCAGGACACCTGCAGCACCAGGGCTGCTGCTTCCAGAGAAAAGGCAGTTTCTGCTGAAACTCCTGCACTGACTGCCCTGGCCAGAAGCCAGAGAACTTGTGGTCAGAGTGGAGAGTCTTCCCAGGTGATGTAAATGTGCTGGAGGTAATTGGACAGCACACAGTGACATGCCCTCGCTTACTGTTTTGATACTTGCAGGGGGTTGCAATCCAGTTTCTAGGTCTTGGCAAGAGGTAAAGCCATTTTTCCTTGTTTTTCAGGGATCTCAGGGGCCCAAACAAAGAAAGGGACTCATTGAGTGTCCCAAGAAGAGACAGTGGCACAGCTGGAATCAGGGAGGTCACCCACTTGCAAACGTCCCTCCCCAGTGCCAGCTCTCCCCAGCACACCTGCCTGTGAAGCACATGAATTATGTCACATGTGTCACAGGAGGTGTGGGCACACCCTGCCAGTGCAGGACATGGGCACCATCCCCAGGAGCTGCCTGGCTCCCAGCTGTGCTGCAGGCAAGGCAGAGGTTGCTTTGAGGGCCCTTCATTTCACAGGAAATAGCAGAGTGCAGATCCTGAGCACCGAGCACAGACTGTTTGCACGTCTGTTGGTCCCAGGGAGCTGCCTGGCTTTGGGACACACTGCTCAATCATGGCTGAGGGAGGGCACGTGCAAAGCGTGCAGGCAAGGTGTGCTGCACATCACACACTGGCCAAGTGGCCTCTTTTTTTTGGTCTGGGGGTACCACAGGAGCAGCCCTGGGTGTTCACTTCCTATCTCCCACTCTCACCAGGTGTTAGGGACAGTGATTGTCTCCTGGAAGCCAAATATCCATGTCCCAGGTCACTTTTTGGAAGATGGGTTGGCAAGGAGCTAGGCTGGAGTTGGTTAGGGAGCAGAGAAGGCAGCACACACAAGACTGGTGGTGATATCAAACCTTCACTCTTAGAGCTTGCAGCAAACATAATCTCCTGGAATCACTTGAAATGAGTGTATTTTCTTCGGAAAAGATATTTCCCAGGCTTCTAAAGGTTCAAAATTCAAAGAAGCCAAATAATAGAAACCAAGAATTCGTCATTGTTACCCCTTTTCACCAAGCAAGCTGACAATACCAGAGTCACGAAGGCCTGCTTTCGTAGGGATGAAAATTAAATTATAGGAGTTGGGTGCTTGATGTAATCTATTTATTTACCAAGAACACACTCTGGGGCCTGTTACCCTGTTCACTGCAGAACAAACACCAGCAGCCTTGCTCCGAAATCCCACACCTGCCCCTCTATGCCCAAAAAACCTTGGGCCATGGCCTGTCTGCTGTCACCAGGCAGTGTTTCCCAGGCCAAGCTCCACCACCTGCAGCCTGACTCCAGGATTTGATTCTTCAAATCCTGCACCTCCACAGCTTTCAGCCTGAGGTTCCCCCATAGGCTTGGGCAGCAAGTATCAGAAGGGTGCTTCTTACAACTGGTTGTTGAAAGGGGCTTGACTTTTGGAGACTGGATGTGTTTGGAACTGGATGTGTTTGCAGCCATTGCTGGAAGGGAACTGGAGTACACTGAGATGGTTGCCTTGAAAATCTGATGTCTCTTTAAGATAAATTAATATATGCATCGTTCTGCACACATGGGGCATTTGAAGGCTGGAGATGGACATCTCTGGTGTCAAAAACAAGACTGGAATTGCTTGCAGTATTGTGACAGGAATGCACTGATGCAGGTGGATATAGCAAGGAGGTAGGAATGCACTATCTGGTGGGGCATAGAAAACTGGAGCAGTGCCTGGAGTCCAAGTATTGTTGAGACACTAAATTACTAGACCTATTCCAGACTTTTTCAGAGGCTGAACAGCCAGACCTGCACTGGAATACTCATTCCTGTAGTCTCAGGGTGATTCAGTGCTTATAATAACTTGTGTCTTGTGATTTTCCTTTGCATTCCCAAGCAGAAGTCCACTTAAAAAGGGTATGGGGGCACCAGGACCCCTGCAGCTCTGAGCAAAGATTGTCACCCCCTGCTGCAGGCCCAGCTCCAGAGGCATCTTAAAGCCTTGTGTCCACTCCCAGCCTCAGGCTGTGAGCCCAGCGTGTCACCCTGCGTTCCCTCCCATCTGCCTTCCATGTGCTGGGCACCATTCCCCGTGCTCCAGTTGAAGTTTGGAGGTATCTGTAGCAGCCAGTGCAGAGTAACAGTGTTCAAGATATTCTTCACTCCTTTCCCCATGCTTTACTGCTTCTGTTTGAGATATGAATAAGGGTGTTAACTTTGTTAAAGTGCTTTACAGCAGCATTCACCCATGGTTGGGGCCTGCACCTCCCACCAGCCCCTGCAGTATTTTGTGCCTTTTCCCTGGGTCCCACTTCACTTCAGGACACCTGTCAGATTCACAGAATCACAGAATCACTGGGTTGGAAGGGACCTTAAAAATCGTCGAGTCCAGCCCAGCCCCAACACCTCAACTCAACCCTGGCACCCAGTGCCACATCCAGTCTGTTTTAAACACACCCAGGGATGGTGACTCCACCACCTCCCCAGGCAGCCATTCCAGAATTTTATCACCCTTTCTGTAAAAAAACTTTTTCCTAATATCGAACCTTGGCACAGCTTGGGACTGTGTCCTGTGGTTCTGTCAGTTCCTGGAGACAAAGCCCAACCCCACCTGGCCACAGCCACCTTTCAGGAGCTGTAGAGTGCTGAGGTCACCCCTGAGTCTCATTTTCTCCAGGCTGAGCACCCCCAGCTCCCTCAGTCGTTCCTCACAGGGTTTGTGATGTGTCCCATGGTGGCACAGCTCAGTTTCCAGGGGCAGTTGGGCTACAAGCAGTGACAAGAGCAAGCTGCAGCTCTCCCAGCTCCTGCTGACAGTGACAGCCCATGTCTCTGCCATCCCCTGGCCATGACAGCAGAAGCTCAGTCACTGCTCAGGGGTCAGGGTGCTTGGAGTGCCTGACTGCTGCCAGGAGCCCACCTCCAGCTCAGACATCTCGTTACAAGCACTGAGAAGCTGTAGAGACACTCCTGGTGCCGTGAGCAGTGTCAGGTGGGGCTCCCACCTCTTCTGCACAGCTCAGAAGGGACAGGGACCTGCTGGAACAAGAACCAAGGAAGTCACCAAGTTGATCACGGAGATGGAGCACAACTCTCACAAGGAAAGGCTGAGGGAATTGGGATTGTTCAGCCTGGAGAAGAGAAGCTCCAGGGTGACCCAAGTGCAGCCTTTCAGTGCCTGAACAGAGCTGACAAGGAAGATGGAGAAAGACCTGTTTAAAAGGGCCTGCAGTGACAGGACAAGAAGAAATGGATTCACACTGACAGAGTGTAGGTTCAGTTTGAACATTAGAAAAACATTCTTCCTTCTGAAGGTGGTGAAGCCCTGGCACAGGTTGCCCAGAGAAGCTGTGGCTGCACCATCCCTGGAAGCGTTCAGGCTTCAGGCCAGGTTGGATGGAGCTCTGAGCACCCTGGGCTAGTGGGAGGTGTCCCTACCCATGGCAGGCAGGTGGAACGAGATGAGGTTTAAGGTCCCTTCCAGCCCAAACCAGTCTGGGTTTCTGGGATTCTGCTGGAGCACTGACAGAGAGAGGCTGTGGCACACTCCAAACACCATTTCACAAAAACTTCCTTGAAAAGCAGCTTGATTCAGCCCTGCCAACTGCCAGGAGCAGTGTGGGGACTAGCCCAAGGGCCCTTCAGGACACTGACCTTTGGTTTGTGGCTGTGAGAAACAGCTCAAGGTGTTGTGTGGGCACAGCTGGCTCACCAGTGGACACCTGTGCAGCCTGCTGAGGAGACATCAGCCATCATCCATCACTCACCAGATGAGACTGGGTTCAAACATCACTTTGGGGCTGTGATGGTGGTTTCAGATTCCCCCCACAATGTTCAGCAGTTGGGTGGGTCATGGTAGCTGTGTCAGCTCCAAGCACAGTGTAGAAGGCTTTGTCTTTCTCTGTGCCTAAGTCTGTTGGGGCAACGAAATGCTTCTGATCCCAAAGCTGAATCCAAAACATGGGGAAGAAATAACACAATCACTGTTTCCCCCCAGAAACATTTTGCACAATTGAACTGCATGAGATAAAAACAGCAAAATGGAGTTGGATGAGAGGGCTGGACCAGCCTAGGGTGGTGCTGCTTGTCTCATTGGCATCCAGAGTTGCCTCCTGCCACCTAAAGAACCACAGGGACCTGAAGCAAGTCAAGCCATGGCTCTAAAGATGGTTTATACATGATCAGGCTGCCAGCAACTGTTCCAACCATGATAAGGTGTCTGCCCATATCCCAGGGTGCATGGCCACATCCTGAGTGGGAAGGCAGTCAAACCCCAAAGCACTCCCTGGGCTACCCACACAAATGTCAGTCTCTGTGTCCAAGGCCAGCTCCTCTCAAACAGGGCAGAGGAGTCACCTGGAGTTGGGCATGCAGCCAGAGCCTTGCTGTGCCTCCACACTGCAGGATCCAACTTCTGGCTGTTGCCCCTTTCTCTGCTGCCTTCGGGCTAGAGATGAACCCCCTCCCAGCCTAGGCTGTACAGAAAGAACCTGCCAGCATCACTGGGTATTATTCTGTGTCCTGGAGAAAACAGAGAAAAAGGTGGCACAATGCTGCACTGGGGCTGCAGAGGACAAGAGGTGCCCACTTGCAGCCAATGCCTGCCAAAGCACTGAGCAGAGGAGAGTGCAGCAGTGCTGGAAGATAAACGAGAAAAGCATCCTGTGCTGTCCCTTACCTGCCTCACAGTCCTGTGTCCAGCCTCCACCTCGTGCACACAGAGAGGCTCCCCAGGCCACAGCACACGGGATGTGCCCTCTCAAACATGTACGAGGGATGTGCCCTCCATGCTGCTCCTCTCCTGCACCCAAGCATCAAACACTTGGTACAGGTCTGGTGGTCAGCAGAACACCTGGTCTGGTGGTGTAGCAGGGGCAGGAAGAGGTGGTGGTCACACATCAGCCAGTGTCCACGGATCCAGCAAGCCTGATGACTGCTCCTCACTCGGTTATCCTCAGTCTCTCATGGTCTGCACAACTCTGGACTCACTCTATTTTCTCATCAGAAGTCTGCTTTAAAGGAATTCTTTGATTTCATTCGGGCTTCTATCTCCTACTCTCAGTAATCTGGTCTAGCAACACTGGGATATGGAGTCTGGCCATACCTGGGCTTGAGAGAGATGACTGCAGTTGGAAGGACTCAAACTGTGGAGCAGTCCAGCCCCACCAGTTCACAGCTGCAGCTCCTGGTTCTTCCAGACTACGGAAAATGCCTCGGAATGCAGACACTGCTGCAGCTGCTCCTCGTCTCTCCACAGCCACAGTGCAGGATACAGCAGGATACAGTGCATGAAACATGGACAGATGTTTAACTCCCCCAGAACCTTGGTCTTTCCTAGGAAGAGCCATGCCTTGAACTTTCCAAAGGAAAGGTGAGGGTGGCTCCAGCAAGCCTCAAGGCTGGAGAGTGCACCTCCATTAGCATCCATTGACCCGTAATCAATGCAGGACCACCAGGTCTGATGGCAATAACAAAGAGATGTTGTTGTGTGAAAGTCTGGATCTTGTTAGCAAAAAATACTTTCTTCTTTCCATTTTCTTCTGATGCAGATCAGTTTGAACATTAGGAAAAAATTCTTCCCTCTGAGGGTGGTGAGGCCCTGGCACAGGTTGCCCAGAGAAGCTGTGGCTGCCCCATCCCTGGAAGTGTTCCAGGCTAGGCTGGATGGAGCTCTGAGCAACCTGGCCTAGTGCAGCGGGGCACCACAGAGGGAACCAGAAGATGACCAGCCCGATGATTTACCAGCCCTCAGGGGCTGTTTGCCACCTAGCTGCCTGAAGACTAGGCAGCTTGGCCTCAGGGAAGACAGCTTTAGGGTGCATGGACAGGGTTTGGACAGTGCTGTGGGCAGCAGTCTCCTTCCAGGCCAGCAGAACCCCTTCTCTGAAAACCCTGAGGGATGCCCAGCACATCCCTGACCAGCATCCAGCCTGAATGACACCTGCACCCACTGGCTGGAAGCAAAGCAGACACCCCAGCATCACAGCAGCCTTTGGAGATCCCTTCCCCACCCAGCTCTCCTTGGCCCTTTCTCTGCTTTATTCTGCATTTTAATACATCGGATGTTACACAAACCCACGGATTGTTCTCCCTTTTGTGCTGGGGCAGACAGACAGGCTCCCCAGACAATAGACAGGCTTCACCGGTGACTGGGAAGGAGAGGTGGAAGATTTACTGCCATGAAGTAATTGGCTGGAGGAATTTGAACTTTCTTTGCTTCTGGAACTGCCTCCATTGTCCTGCCCTTTCAGCAAAGCAGAACCAGGGAGGGTCCCGAGCACGGGGTGCTTGCAACAGGCAAGTTTTGCCTTTTGAGCACCAGCTCCATTCACAGATGGCAGCCAGAACCTGAATTCTTGGGCTGGGAAGGTTTTCTGCCCCTGGGTGCAGCTTACCTCACCTGCTTTGACACTTCTTTTGCCAGATTTCTCAACCATGACTGGTTGGTGACCCCCCTCTCCCTTATTCAGAGCATAAAAATGTCCCAACCCTTTTTCATTTACCTCATCAGGAAGAATTAAACTTCTCCTTGATGCCTTTGATAGTGCATTAGGACATGACAGGCAGCATCACTTGCCAGATCACACAAGTGTGTGGGTGCATGGTGAGAAAGTCAGTGCAAGAGGTGAGGTCTTGTGGGCTGTGTGAGGTGAGGAGAGATCTGTTTTCAGCTAGGAAAAAACACTTTTGCAACTTGCAACTGCCCTGGTGCTTTTGAAATCCCTTCCCTTTGTGGTGTGGGTGCAGCAGGCACAGACCAGGAAATGCTCCAGCAGCAACACCAACACTTCATCATCCTTTCAGGTGCAAAACACCACTTTGTTGGCATCCAGAGCTTCAGGCTGCCACATTGCTTAGGCTCTTGACTGCTCCAGACAGGTGCTGTGTCTTTACTGAATGGCTGGTTTAGCTCAGTATGGGTTGCAGCTTTACACAGCTTGGTCACAGCCTCTCCTGACGGCGCTGGCTCACGGAGTTGTCCAAGTTCTGGAGGCTGTGGCCCTGGACACAGGTCAGTGCCTGGGTGAGCTGGTGAGAAGGCTGACAGGAAGCTGCAGGATGATGTGTTAGGGGCCCTTCAGCACAGCTCTGCACAGGCATTGCCAGCAGGTTAGCAGCTGGACAGAGCCTGGCAGGCAATCTGGGCAGAGGGTGGGAGGGTCAGGTGGGGATACGCTGGGGACAGCCCCAGCCTTAGGCTATGCACCCCGAAAGATCTGGTGCCTGGGTGGTGGGGGAAGGCAAATAGATGAAATCCATGTCCAGATTCATGCCATGGCCTCTGATAGCCCTTCCAGATATCAGTGGGAGATGCCCAGTGATATCCCATCTCTGCACCTAACATCAGTCTTGTGGAGTCCCACCCCAGTACCAGCAGGAAAGCCAGTGCTGTTCAGCTTTTGTAAAACTCTAGATGCAGGACTTCAATGATACTAAAAGAGGTGTTTTAAATTTTATTTCAGCTCCTGAATTGTGTCGAATGCTGGGGATTTTTTTCCTTTTCCTGACTCTGTCCCCATATGCAGGCTCAGCCATTGGAGTTCAGGCAGGGATTGCCTGTGAATCGCCCAGAGCCTGTTCTTCTTCCCTGAGTTAAGGTGATACCTCCCTTCTCACTCAGCAAATTCATCCTACTACACAAAATAAAGGGAAGGCAAAAACATTTGCAGGAGAAATTTTTTTTTTTTTGAGTTTTCATTTACTCAGAGCCTCATGATGAAGGCAAACATTTCATGCTGGCCTGGCCACCAGCAGAGGCTTGTCCATCCCCACAGCTCTGGCAGCAAAGCCTTGTCTAATGGAGGCCAAAGTAGGGATCCAGGTTCCAGAGTGAAGTGGGCAAGCCAGCTGCCCCCAGGCTGTGAGCACAGGGCTGGGGGTGCACCAGCCCCCTCCATCCCCCTCCTGTCTGGGCTGCTGAGTGGCCAGCACTGCCTTCAGGAGCATTAGCCTTGGCCACGGCCTCTCACGAGCTGACACTGCAGGGCTGGTGCAAAACGCATCCTGGACACCCTTCCTAGGACAGCACCATGGACAAGTTGTCTGTCCTGCCACAGTGCTGGGAAAATGTGGCCTCGATTGGTTTTTCAATCTCAGTGCTCTCAACTGGCCTTTCAATCTCAGTGCTTGTGCCAGCATGGCAGCACGGGGGGCTGGAGGGCAGGGGAGAGGGCTGGAGGGCAGGGGAGGAGCCCAGCTCTTCCTGCCTCCCCCACCCCGGTTTCTGCCAGCCCTGTCAGGTATTTGGGGCAGGATGTTGAAGAGGCTCTGAGCTCTGATCAATGTGTCATGCCTCTGACAGCACCCAGCATTACCCAGCTCCCAGGATACAGAAGAGGGCAGTTTTGTGCACTTCTTTCCCAACTGACCTAGTTAATAGTTGGCCATGCCACAAGCTGGAATGGTTTAAACTACTTTTTGGGGCAGGTTGAATACAATTGAAAACCAAACTTCTGTTCTATAAAGGCACCTGCCAAGCCCAACTCTAAATATAAATCATCTGCTGTGCCAGACCATCCCAAGGCAGTCCTGCTCAGAGTGAATTACTGCCTTCCGTTCCTGCTTGACTGCATTAAATGTATTCAGCTCTGGCATGACATGGTTGCTCCTTCTCTGCCCTGTGTTGGCACAGAGAACTCCACCTCCAAGACAAGTGAGCTGAAAGGCAAGCCCTGGACATTGCCTTGCTGCTCAGCAGGTGTTAGGTTATGACAGGCTTTCTCCTCTCAGGGCAGCCATTCTGCACATGGGCTGTTGCTGCTCTTTGCAATTTTCAGGGCCTTACTTGAGTGTCTTTGAAAATCCCAGCCTGCACAGGTAGTCCTTTGTCTAAACAACTGCTTCTCACAGTCGTGACTAAAGTAGTGGCACAAACCAGACTGAAAAAGCAAAGTGTAAACCTCAAGGGAAGTTCTGTTGCCCCATCATTGCAATGGGCAGCTCCTCTCAGGGCAAAGCAAGGGATTAGAACCATAGGATCGTAGAATTACAGACTGATTTGGTTTGGGAGAGACCTTAAAGCACATCTGATTCCACCTCCCCTGCCAAGGGAGGGGACAGGGCTGGGGTTAGGGTTCCAGCAGATCAGGCTGCTCAGAGCTGCACGCGGCCTGATCCATCCTGTATCCTTGTGATACACCTCCCTGCTGGTGGAGAGCATAACCTGAGCTCAGGGCACCTCAATCCGTGGTAAAATGCACAGGCATGGGGTTCTTATTCCCCCACAACTCCTCCCCACCTCTCCTGTTTCTCTCAGCCATTCTGCTCAGGGGAGGACCCTGCTGACCTGGCTGCTGGGGTTCAAAGCATATGGAAGAGACACAGCTGGGATTGAAAGACAAGAGGCACAGCTGGGAGGTGTCTCTGCCAGCTCTGGGCTGGACACAACCATTGTTCTTTGCTTGCCCAAAGTTTTGGCCAAGTCTTTTGGAACTGGATGCAGTTTCCCCGCTAAGGGCTCTAAGTGCTGTCTGGATAGCCTGCAGTGTCACAGCCATCCCTGTGGGCACAGTGCAGGACCCCCAGCTCCTGTGCCTGAGCACAGCTCAGAGTCAAGACCGGGCTTCCCTCAGTGCCTTTCCTGCAGTGCCTGGCACCCGCAGGGCCCCAGGATGGTAACTTGCTTGGGAGCAGCAAAAGGATCCCCCTGCAATGCCCAGGGGAACCAGGCTTTTTCCTGAGGAAACTTCCTGGAGCAAAAACTACTCTTCATCAAATGCAAAGATTTCCAGGCAACAGAGATGTGGTAGAATTTTTTGAATGAAAACATATTGGAGATGTTTGAGTCTGAAGTGAAGGATTTTGTTTCAATTGGGGTTTCATTTTACTTTTGATTTTTCCAAATTCAGCCTCGGGTTAGTTTATGCAGGTGCTGCCTGTCATTAAATATTGCATTGTCATGGCTTGGCTTTTAGTGAATGAAATGTTTTGATGTGAGCATAAAGCATTTCAATCAGCCATTCAGACATTTTCAACTACAAAATTTATCAGATTTGGTCCCCTGTAAGATGTTTCCAAATTTTGCTTACTTCCAAGTAGTGACAGGCACAAACTGCACTAAGATTCAGCAGTGCATCTACTCCAACGCTCCAGTTCTCCTTTACTTGCCACTCTCAGGGCTTTGGGATCAGCTTGGCCCCCAGGCAGTGGTGCAGATGTGGTGCTTTGCCATAATGTGGTTTAGCTGATCTGATGGCATTTGATCAAAGGTTGGACTTGATGATCCTGGATTAATGACTTTATGGTTCCATACATGATTTGGTGTTACCCCCACTGAAATGGGGGAGAGGCAGCCTGGCCCAGTGGTTTCCCAGTAGTGCCTTGTCCCAGTTCTCCATCTCAGCAGCTTTTGCCCCACTCTCGTAGCACTTACCCACAGTGACTGAACACCTGTCAGAGCCTTCCTCTGATTTCCTGCCAGCCAGAGAATGACAGGAAGAGTTGTGTGCTGCCAGACTCTCTCAGTGTGGTAGAACCCAGAGTGTTGACCTGCACTTCTGGCCAGTTCCAGGCTATGGAGCTCCTGCCACGGGCAGTTCCAGGCTATGGCCCACCAGCCACAGGCTCGGCCATCAGCTCTCTGTGGTCTGGAGGTCACTGGAGCAGGGATGGGGACAACGGGCATCAGCTGCAGGGATGGGACAGCCCGGGGAGTCAGGGCTGGCAGCAGAGGGGGGATGTGTGCAGTGAAGAGAAACAGGAGCAGAAACATCTGCTCTGGGCCTGATGTGCAAGGAATTCTTGCACAAATTAATGGTGGGCACCACAGAAAGAGTGCACGAGGGCTTTCAGCTCCCAGTAGAGGTGGAACTCCCTGATTCAAGTGCTGCCTTTCCTTAGACTTCCAGCTGATACTTGTCCACAATATGTGGGGGCAAATCTGCTTTGAGCACAGCTGGTGCAATCAGAGGAAGGGTGTGTGACAGTGGCTACAGGAGCCTCCAGTGTGCAGCTGGAAGCATGTCTGTGGCAGGAGTGTGCAACCCACACCCTCCTCCCTTCAGCCTGCTCCTGAAAGGAGATGCAGAGCTCTCAGCAGATTCTCTGGCCTGGGCACATGTACCAAGGTGGTCTGAAAGCCAGTCCCAGGCTAGTACACACCCAGGAAGCACTTGGGTCACACGAGGTATCCAGCACAGCCAGCCTGTCACTCTCTGGTGTTTGCTCATGGAAATTCACCAAGAGCCTCTGGGAGCCACAAGAAAACAACTTGCAATAACCTCTCCTTGTGTGTTGCCCTCAACCTGCCTGGACCCACTGGCTGGTCTTGGGAATCAGTGATTTAAGCACCCTTGAGCCAGATGTAGCACTGAATAATCACTCTGAATAGTCACAGAGAGACTTATTCTATGTTAATTTGTTGTGTATCTTTGTCTTGTGTCTGTATAGAGAGACTCTATAAAATTCTTTACCAGCAATTTGTACCTAAAAAGTACATCCTCCTACTGCATCAAACCAGCATCAGGCCCTTTGCCACACCCTCCTTCCTCATCTCCTGCAAGCAGAGGAGCCCTGCTATCTGCATGTGTACATGGACCCAGATCCTTAAACCCTGTTCCATCTCCTGTTCCTGTCTGCTTCATCGCTGTCTGCTTTTTAAGCACACTTCAACAAGCCTTGCTCTCCAGGTGGACCAGCTCTCTCCCAGGAACATTTCCATAGAAATTAACTGCTGTTCCCACCATGTGGGCTCCAAGAGTGGTTGGACCACCGTGCAGGTGGCACCAGGTGGGCTGTAAATCCCTTTACCCATTGGGGTAAACTGCCCAGAGAGGTCTGGGAGCTGTGGGCAGGACCTGGAGCAGGCAGGGCAGGCTGTAGTGGATAAGCTGCTTTCTGAGGTACTGTGGTACCAGAACAGTTCCAGTCTGCTGGCAGGAGCCTGTGCCAGGCCATTTCTGGCTGCCCAGAACAGCCCTGTGGCTTAAAACCATCCCTGGCTGATCTTGACCTGCTGTCCTGCTTCCAGAAGTGGGTTAATTTTTGCAGTATTTGGGAGGGGACACATTTCCAACACTCATTTGGTTTCAAGGACACTTGCATGGGGAATGCTATGGATGCACCAGTTGTGTTGGTTTGCTGTTTGCTGCTCCTTATCTTGTTCAAAAGGCTTTGGCTTGGCAGCAAAGAGGAAGATGCTCCTGGGTTCACCTTTAGCTGTTCTGGGTTAAGAGAATAATTCCTCCCACAGGAGGAATTTTGTCCCCAAAAAGTCTGGCAAGTGAGGACCTGCAATGCAGCAGAGACCTGGAGGAGGACAGGGAACAAGCCCACGCTCTGGACACAAGGGGATGTGAGGCTCTTTTAATGGATCTAGCAGAGACTTTAGTTGCCAAAAGTCAGGATGTTGCTGGGCTGTGACTGCTCCAAAGGACATGGTGGGAAGAAAGGACATATACTTACAATCTCATTTTTCTTGCTTTAACAAGATGTTCCTTGCTGTCATTCAGGTCCCAATATGTCTTTTTAGTTTAGAGGTGTTTTTTAGATTTGATGTGCTCATAGTAATGAAAACGTTAAGTTTGACCCAGCTCATCCACTTGCCAACTCTGAACCCTATTAAGTTAGGCTAACATGTAAAAGAGTTTTAAAGAGGTTGAGAAGTCCTGCTTTGACATTTTCTGGATAGAAAGCATTTTTCTTTTCAAATTACTTCTGGTTTAGAATGTCCTTTCTGGGATGATTTTTAAATGTCAACATTGAAGGAGGGGAGAAAAACAACATGGTTTTTATTATTTTGATCAACCCAAACCAATTCCTTCTGGACCTTTCTTTCATGGCAATCACCAAAAACATGAACTCGCAGAATGGTAACAGAAAAGAAAAATTGTGCTTCTTGCCCAACATCCAACTCAAAGCAGACTGCTGCACTGGCTGCTCTGCCTGGAAGGTGAAAGAAGCTCTGTCAGCCTCGCCCTCAGTTTGGTGTGGGAGATTCCCCATCTCCAGCTCTGTGTGATGGGCACAGAAGCCACCACGGCACTCGTACAGGCCAGAGGATGTCAGTGCCTGTCGTGCTCCTCAGAGCTGCATCCAGCCAGACAAGCCATCTGCTCCCTGCCTCCTCACAGCACAAGGGCTGGGATTTCCCCTGGGATTGTCATGTTCCTTGGGAGCCAGGACAGCTACAGACAGGAGGCAGAGCCCAGGAGAAAAATCTCCATGGGTTCAAGGAGCGTTTGGACAACTCTCAGGCACATGGAGAGATCCTTGGGGCTATCCTGTGCAGGGCCAGGAGTTGACTCCATCCTTGTGGGCCCCTTCCAGCTCAGGATATTTTATGATTCTGTGATTCCATGACACACTGTGCAAAATTCACAGTTTTGCCTATTTAGAAAGAGTGCCCTTATGTTCTGATCCAAGTCTCATTCCTGCCCCTGGCACAGGGGCTGCTGTTCTCATCCCTCTCTCCTCCATCTGGCTGCAGCCTGTCCTGCCAAGTGCCCTGAGCTTCCACCTGCCCTGGGCTTGCACCCCACACCCTCCTGTCTCCTCTGCCCTTCCCCTGGCAGCCCCTGTGGGCCCTGGGGTGGATCTGCTGACAGCCCTGACCTGGCAGAGGGTTTCTAGAAGTGATTTCTTCTGGTTCTCCCACCAGCCATTCCCAGGGGCAGAAAGGCATCACTGCCCTGCTCATCCCCTTCCTGCTCCCACGCTGGAGGGCACCTGGCACAGGGCAAAGCCAGGGCAGGCACAGGACGAGATGCAGGAGGAGCAGCCAGAGTGGCAGAGCTTTACTCACCAAGGGTCACTGTGCTCTGCACAGACCCAGCTTCTGGTGCAGGAATGGGCTTCATCTCACCCTGGCAAACTGGCCTTGGCTGAGACTTTATTATTGAAATATTGTGGAGATCTGGGATAGGGCCTACACATGGGGGATGATCTAAGATGAGTGATCTGTTTTCAAACGTGGAGAGGTGGGAGTAGAAACACGTTCTGCTCTTGCCCATTGCAGTGATATGGGATTGAAGCAGTGCTGGTGCCTCCAGATATGGTGTGGTGTAAATGAGCTCTTAGTGCTTTGATCTCTTTATCTTCCCTTTCTCCTTCTCTTTATGGAGACTACCTTTAGTGTAGTTTTCAACCTGCAGGCTTTGAGGAAGAATTTCAGCTGGTTCCATGGCTCCAGGTACCGTTCTATCCTCTGCCCCAGCTTTGCCCCAGGCAATTCAGGCATTTTGTGGGGACCTTGGAGATTTCCAGATAAAGAGGAAAAGAGATAGTGAGAACCTTTATGAATCACTCTAGTATAATCTGAAGTATTTCTGAAACCATCATTAATTGCCTTTGGGCTTCTTTTCTGGTGGTGTAGCTGTGCATTTTTACTGGATGCTAATGAGAGTGGCCAGGAGAGAGGCACAGACAGTGCTCAGCACCCAGGGATTTCAGGGTTTTCATTCTTTACAAGAACAGGCCTCGTGCTGGGCCTTTCCAGGATAGGGATGGTAATTTTGGTCTGGTTTGTTCAGCTGCACTAGAAATGCTGGACTGGGAGCCCTTAATGCTGTAATTGTGCAACTAATCAATCAAAAGGATACCAGGTCATTAGCGTCTCCTCACAATCACAAAAATTTCTGCTCACCTGCCTGAGTGTAAGGAAGGATTTTTTATGGTCCAGGAAGCCCCACATTCAGCACCAAAGGTGAGAGGAACTGGGTTGAGCCTGGGCTGGGAAGAGAACACATTAATATCCTGAATATCTTGAAAAATATGAACATATTCATATAGCAGAGCAATTTAGGGGCTGAGAAGACAGTCACCATCCAGGATTCTTAGTAGCTTCCTGTAGGCTCAAACCAGGATCTCAGTCAGATTTGTCCCTCTTTGGGGTGACTTTGCCTCCTTACAAACAGAGAGCAAAAGGTCCATTTCCCAAAATACTGAAAGTCTTGTCCAGTGACTTGGGCCATGTCTGTCGTCATTTCCAGCTGGAGCTACACACCCTGGATTTCACTGAGGTACCAGGGAATCCAGAAGCCCATGGAGTGCCCCACTGTGGCTCTGTGAAAGTCTAGGAACAGCAACCTGAGCTTGGCAGAAACCTTGCAGAACAAAATTCTTGAAGGCAACTGCAAGAGCAGGAAGGCGCAGGCTTCTTGCCCTGCTGAGTGGCAGAGGGACCCATGGAGAGCACCTCAGGGGACTGGAGCTAAGGACCAGACTTTCTACCCCTTTGGAGTAGGCAGAGGTGGTTGGGGAGTGTCTTCTCCCAGCCACAGGGAGGAGTTGCTCTTTCTGTAGGAGAATCTCTGCCAGCTGTGCAATTTTCTACGGACAGATGCACATCTGGCTCTGAGGTCTCTCTGCTTGGCCTCAGACAAACCCCACCCCTGCAGTTTCCCCTTCAAGCCCTCCTGGCTGAGCAGCCCTGGTCCTGTTGTGCTGCTTTGGGAGGCTTCAACCTGTGTTGCTTTAGGTCTGTTAGCTTTTGCTTGCATTAATTCCCATTGCAGCCCATCTCTGAGGAAACACTTTGCTTCGTGCCTGGGAAGACACCTCAGGAGCTGTGGGGCTCATGGGCAGGGCTCACCTTCCCCCAGTTTTGTGGGCAGCTTTAGATGCCTTGGGTTTGTGAGAGGCATTGATCCTGCTGTCCCTAGAGGAACATCCTGGGGATGTTGCTCAGGCCTATCTCAGGCAGGGGTTGCAGGGCGTCCTGTGCAGCCCCCTTAGAGCAGCATAAAATCCTGCCCTGATGGTCCAGAGCATGCAGGTCCACCAAGCCCTGCAGGTGCCTTCTCTGCCTCCTCCCAGAGGGGCTGCACACTCCCCACAGTGACATCCATGGCTCCGTGGCTCAGAGCACACCACAGCCTGCCCCAGCAGGGATAAACCCCTTTGATCTTTAAAGCTCATATCACCCCTGAGCTACAGCTCTGTGGTCCCCATCCCAGAGCAGGGGTGGAGAGCGTGGCAGGCCATCCCAGCAGGGAGCCCAGCACTCTGTGTGTGTGTGTGTGTGTGTGTGTCACCTCATTTTTTCGTAAGGAATATCAGCTAATCAGTGAATAATCAAAGGTTGTTCATGAAAGAAGGTGACATCAAAGCAAATAATTTAAGGAACCCCTCGAGGGCCAGAGGAGTTGTAAGGTCTGAGGCTGAATCACATGAGCTCAGTTTCCATGAACTGTGTCTCAGTTTTCCTGCAGGTACAAGTTAGAAATGCTTACGATAAATGTTTAGAATTAGTTGGGGAAGGGGGGAAAGTTAAATCACACTAATTATAGCCATGATGGTGCAGTGCCATTTGAAAGCATAGGTATATTCTACACCTAATGCAAGAGGCATTAAAAGGCATTGCTTCTTGGGTAAGCAGGGTGATACGAGAGCAGAGTTTCAGTTTTGGGAGTAGTAGAGTAGTTCACTCTACTGGCAGCACTCCAGACCACAGCCATGAAGGATGATTTGACAGCAAAAGAATTCCTGCTTCTATTTGATATTTGGTAGAGAGGACAGACAGGCCAGTCACTGGGGAAGGAGGAACAGGGGAGCTCTGGGACAGGAGAGGGTGGCTTGTCCCAGAGCACCACTGCTGAGTGGTATCATGAACTCAAAGGCAAGAATCTGAACAGTTCCTCTGCAGGTCCTACACTGCAAGCCTGGGTGATGCTGCAGCACCCCATTTCTTTTCCTCCCTTTCTGATTTCTTTTAGAGTTTAAGGGACTTTGGGGTTTGAATACTTTGTGCATTTCTGTACTGCCTGCTCTGGTACAGACCTCACCTTTGGAATGGTTTCTCAAGTGAAAATGACAAGAGCCATGCACAGACATGAGTGACCCAGCACTTGTTTGGCTTCCCTGGATGCTCAATCACTCACAAGAGAGCTCTAGCTTGGAAAGCCGAGGTCACTGACACAGCTGAGAAAGGTCAGAGGAGCCCCTAACTCATTTATCCATGGATCCCTATTTATTCTGCTAGATGCTGCAGGAAAAATAATCCAACAAGGTTCAAATACCGTGGGTTCCTTTTAAATTGACTGAATGTGGCTGACTGAAGTAACCACCCCCAAACGCTTGAAGAGATAAACAGCTTCTCTGATTGCTCTGACAGGAAGCATTTCCACCCTTGCATGTGTTGGGGATGTACATAACATAAGAAACCTTACTAAAAGGAAAATCCTGAGCTTGGGAAAACACAGCAACAAGTCAACAACATCTTTAAATGAGTAATAAGTCAAATATTTACTCCCACAACACTTCAGGCAAGAATCCTGTGCCTCAGCTTTCACACAAGCATGGACAGCCTGTGGAGAAACATCTCGTACTTTTGTGGCTAGAAAAATCACCGGGTCCAGGGCTGTGCTTGGGAAGTTTATTTCCAGCCCTTGGAGGAATTTGTTCTTCCTTCACACCATTTGTCCTTGCACATTCCATGCTGTCCTCACACCACGGCCAGGCCAGGAATTCCACCACACCAAGCTGGCTGTGATGTCCCCTGCTCTGGAGGGGCTGGTGGGGGGTCCCTGCAGGATGTCACACTGGAGAGTTAATGGCAAAACTGAGTCCCTGGAACCTTTGCCTTGCTGTTCATCAGCTGGCAAACCTCTGCCAGGATTTGCCCTTTCGGAGTGCCCTTTTCAGGGCTGTCAGTGTAGATGTATTACACTTGAGTCCTGCAGGACTGCAAACCACCAGAGTGTTCAAACAGCCAAAACATCAATGACTTTTCAGTAAAATTACTCAAAATATTTTTCTATGTAACAACCTTGAAAATACAGGCTGGGCTTTTCTTCACTGCCCAAAGAAATGGTGGGGGAGAGCCCCTTGTCCCAGACCTGCCTGTGGCCAGGAGCTTCAGGGCTGCGGGGTGGGAGGGAAGGGGGCTTTTAAAGAAAAGCCACATGCTGTGGAGCTGTGAGGCTGCCAGAGTGATGGGACAATGGCATCTCTCCTCTGCCTTTTGGAAGATTTGTTTCAGAAACCAGTGTATTTTGTTCCTTTTAGGTATGGATCAGGGCAGGGGGAAAGAAGTGTCCAAGGCCAGGTCGGACAGGGCTTGGAGAAACCAGGGAGAGTGGAAGTTGTCCCAGCCATGGCAGGGGGTGGAACGAGATGAGCTTGGAGGTCCTTTCCTGCCCAAACCATCTGGGATTCTAAAAGATATTTGACCTCCCATATCCTCAGCCCCCTACAGCCCTGCTGCTGTCTGGGACTGATGAGTCCCATCCTGATGAGTCTGGACATCTTCAGCCACCACCCACCCAGGTGTCCAGCTGTCCCCATCACACCTGGGGAGCACCTGGGCACACAGAAGGCAGTTCCGTGAGGCTTGGAAAGTGGCAAGCAAGGGGTATTCTCCACACTGCCAGCAGAAGGCAACTTAAGGAATATACCTCACAGTTTCAAGGAGATCTTGGATCCGTGTTTTCTTTCACAGTCTTTCATTTTACATTATTTTTCGTTATTTTCACATTGTTCCACAACATGTCAAAACATCAGACAGATTCATTACAACACAAACAGGAGACACTTTGATGTAGGAAAAAAAATGTTTTAATGGGTGCTAAGTAGCAACTGCCCTTGGGGGTTTAAAAATAAAAATAGAAGCAGCACAAAATAATATTTTAACCCTTGTATCCCAGGATCACCAAAATATAGAATGCAACATTGCACACAGAACAGTGCAGGCAATAATTTTATTTTGCACTCATTCTGAAAACAGAATTTTGAATTCTCATAGATTTTTGGTGAGTTTTCTACTACTTTTTTGGAGAAGAGAAAGTTATAAAGGAAAAAGTAAACTTCTCCAGGAGTATTTTTCAAAAGGGCTCATGAAAGTGCACGGTTTTGTCACAGTACACCTCTCCAGAGAATATATAAAGACAATTTCCAACCTTCCTGATGTGTCACCTGCCTCCACCAATGCCAAATAGAGCTGGTTAGAACATGGTGGTTTGGGTTTTTTTGTGGAAAGTGGTCAAAATGTTAGAAGCCTATGCCCCCCAGGTGTTCTGCTCTTTACCAGCAAAACTCCAGCATTTTTTTACTGAGGCATACAAAGGCATCTCAGTAAATTTTTCAGTGAAGTCCTTTTTCAGTGAAGCAATTTCCTAGCCAGAGCCCAAAGCCAGCTGAGATGCTCCAGATAATTTGCTATGTGACCTGTGAGATCTCAGGTGCTCTGAGCAGGTGGAACAGCTCGGAGAGGTCCCTCTTGTATTGCTGGGTTCTCCTGGGGGGCTTTTCTCCTCTGTGCTTCTGTCCTTGTCCTTGGCACAAGCCTCCTCCCAATGCCAAGACATTACCAGTGCCACTGGGAGGACAGGGAACGTCCTTCCTCAGGCTCACAAGTCTGTGAGGTTTACAGAAGGACAGAGTAAATAAATTGCCTTTATTTTGTTGTTGTTTCTCCTCATTTTCCCATCGCACTCATCAGGCTGTGCTATTCGGTCCAAGGAGGAGCCGAGCTGTGCCCTGTCTGTGCACAGTGACAAAGAGCAGCCCCTTCTGCCTCCCACGAGGCTCTCCAGCAGCCCAGATGCCACTGCCCGCATTGCTTTGCTCACTAGGGGATATGCCCCATCTATCCCCATTGGGTTTAACCACACCAGCTTTTGATTCAGCCTCATCTTACCTCTTAGATTTAAAGGTCAGCGCTCCCTTGCCCACCTGGACACAGCCTGATCTAGGCTGGGGTAAGCAGCGTGGTTTTCTTTACATGCAGCTGCTCATGAGGGCAGGGTTGCAGCTATCAGACTCCAAGAACAGCCTTGAAACATCCTTGTTTTCTCCAAATAGCAGCTTGTGTATTGAATCACTTGGGACAGACTCAGCTGCTCTCACACCCTGAGATGGGGAGAGCTCTGCACAGGCAGCTCATGGTGACTGTAATGTGCAGGGGGCTTCAGAACCACCCTGGACCCTCTGGCTGCCAGCACAGCCTCCTCCAGAGGCTCTACTGGAACCCAGGCAGAGGAGATGAGCCTTTAGCTGGAGATGGCAGAGGGAGACAAGCACAATCAGCCAGGTTCCTTCCACCTCCAGACCTCAGTTGGTCACCCACAGAGCCAACCTCTGCCCCTCAGTCCTGGTGTGGTTCTCTGGTTTGTACAGTGTAGAGAAAGCCAGTCCAGTGGGATGGACCCCTTCTCTCATGGGCTGCTGTCTTCTCAAAAGCAGATGTCTGTCCACACACTGGAAAATCCCCCTGTGGGGGCTGGCATGGCCATGGTGACAGAGATGCTCTTGGGCCCAAGGACATGCTGTCCTATTCCAGTGTCACAGGGCTTCCTGTTCACTCTCCAAAACTTGTGAGACAGCAAGACTGCCTATGCTGTTGGGAAATGTCCTAACTTGCTTCATAACTTAGGGAAGCTCAGGCAGACCACCCTGAAGGAGCCAGCTCTCTCTGGCTACTCCTCTCCGTCCCTCTGCAGGCAGAGCCCGGGCTGTGATCAGATGTCAATGCTGAAATGCTGTTTGCAGAGGCTTCTCACCCTCCCATTTAGCAGAGAGGGGCCACAGAGCCTGGCACTGAGGTTCACTCTATGCAAACCACTGCGTGACTGATCAGAAACCTCTGTCTTTTCTTCCTGCCAGAGACCTGAGCATGAACAACATCAGCCAGCTGCAGCCCAGCGCGCTCCGACACCTGCGCTTCCTGGAGGAGCTGTGAGTACGGGGTGGTGACGGGCAGGGGATGCGGGGGGACACTGCACAGGGTCCTCTAGCACTGGCCACAGCTTCCAGTGCTGTTCCTGCAGCTGCAGGCTGAGGTGGAAGCAGACTGCGTGCTGGGACAGGGTTTATTTGCTGCTCCAGCTTAGGGGTTTCACTGAGGTCGTCACCTTCAGGCTGAGGTGGTGAGTGTGCCAAAAGCCAAAATAAAAGAGAACCTAATCTCTCATTCAAAAATCAACCCTGCACCCTGGAGCAGAGCCAGCAAACAGAGAGTTTCACTCACCCTTCAGCAGACAGGGTCCCCCTCACAGCCTCCTGCAGCCCAGAGACACATTAACCCCTGGCGCTTCGCCGGCCGGGTGGAACCCACCCTGCACAACTAAAGTCCAAAAAGTTCTCCCCAGAGGCTGAGGTGTCCCACCACGCACCAGCGTGCACTGAGGTCAGAGCAGACACACTCAGACACAGCAGCAATCTCAGTCCTGGGGATCAGCATGTGGCTGTGTGTCAGTGAAGGAGTGGCCCCACTTCTGAAAGTGTGAAAATTAACCAGCAGCACAAGAAACCACTGGAATCCTTTGTGAGCCCCAAAAATGGGAGCCCAGGGGGCAGAATGTTGAGGTTGACCATTTCTGCATGAGTAAATTGCACCTGTATGGTCTTACTCCACTTGACCATGAGAAATACCTCCAGGTGTTATTCTCATGCTGTTGGTACTTTCAACACAACAGCTTCTGTTGGAAAACACCATTTCTTCAAAACACTGTTATTGCATTCATGAAATACTAATATTAATGCTTCATTTGATGTGTGCTGTAAACTTACTGTGTATATAACAGTTACTGCAACTTAATCTGCCTAAATGAAACACTTTCACTTCTCTGAATCAGATCTTGCTGCCACCACAAGGCACAACTCCGGCATTTCATAAATGGTATTTGCCAAAATGTCAGAATTACAGATATCACCCTAACACCTGTGAGGGTGGTGAGATCCTGGCACAGGTTGCCCAGAGAAGCTGTGGCTGTCCCTGGATCCCTGGAAGTGTCCAGGGCCAGGTTGGACAGGGCTTGGAGCAGCCTGGGCTAGTGGAAGGTGTCCCTGTTCATGGCAGGGGGTGGAATGAGATGATGTTTAAGGTCACTCCAAATCCAGATCATTGCAAGATTCTGTGATTTTATATTACAGGTTTTTACTTCAAATGGTCTTGTAACTGATCACCATCTGTCTGTATTTCAAATTCATTGCAGTTGTAAGGACCCCAGCCACCCAAGCCCCACGCCCAGCAGGCATTTACAGGCTGACAAGGAGGCATTTTTGATCCTGTTTTGGCTTTGGAGCCAGAGCTGCCCACAGAAGGGAGGCTCTTCAGCACTTTGCACCCATCTTGCAGCCTTTCTTCTTTAATTTTATCAACATCCATGTGGAAGTGTGGGCACCCAGCACCTTCACTGGGGGTGCTGAGGCTCTTCACACACACAGACCACACTCTGCTGGGTACAATTAGCAGTTGTCTTGCTGCAAGCAACCGTGTCCTGATTACGTCATGTACAAACAGAGCAGCCTCAACCAGCAACGAATAAATATTCATGGGTTCCAAAAGAGCCAGCTTCCCACAGCCAAAAATAATTATGAATGAAACAGGCAAAGGGGAAAATTTAAAGAGGAAAATCTGAAAAAAATAATTGGAAGTTGTTAGATAACATTTTACTGGAGGTTCAATATGTCACAAGTCCCCCTTTGGAAAGGACTAAGATCACAGTTAGGAGAAGAAATGCCAACTGCAGCATCATAGACCTGTGCATAGCAAAGTGTCTACTTCAATTTGATAGCAGTAAGATAGTAATCCTATTTATATGAAATTAAGTAATTTATATGAAATCAAGCAAGGAAGGATTTTGTGTCTTATGGCGAATTAAAAGTGATTCTTTCAACAACAACAGCTAGATGGACAGTTTGTACAGCATTCATAGGGTTGTCATTGACCAATAGTGCAACTTGCCTGGCATTTCCCCTGCTCTTTTCATTTTTATCTTCACCAAATTTTCATCCCACAACATTACATCAGGACCATGACATTCAGGCTGGGATCACCCTCTGTGCCAGGACACGCATAAGAATCAAGCAAACAAATCCTGCTTGTTTAGACATCCTCAAGGGAAGTTTGTTCAGGTTTCACAGCTCAGATATCTGCTGATTTCATCTGCCTGGGACACATTCCCAGTGGCTGCCAGGGTGACACGCACACAAGACCAAGCCCTTTGTCTTCATCCCCATGGCAGAGCTGCCTGTGCTGGGACATGCCAAGTGAGTGAAGAGCAGAAACCCCTGCTGAGCAGTGAGGGACAGCCCAGGTATCCCAAACCCAGCTGTCCCAAACCCAGCTATCCCAGTGGTAGTGTCTCCTGGGCAGGAGGGAGACCTGCCTGCCTGCGCTCCTGCCTGTACCCCTCCAGCAGGGAAGTACTGACAATGAAGAGGGCTCTGCTGCAGCTCATCCTGGCTGCAAGTGCCTGTCTTCAGTTAGATGGACAGCCTTCAGCAGGTTTCTCATCCCCAGGGAATTTGGGTGGCATTACGGCCCCAGTCTGCCTTCTACACAGTCACAAAGTCACAGAATAGTCTGAGTTGGAAGGGACCCACAAAGATCATCAAGTCCAGCTCCCAGCCCTATACAGCACCATCCCCAAGAGTCACACCTTGGTCCCAAGCATGCTGTCCAAATGCTTTTTGAACTCTGTCAGGCCAATTCCCTCCCCTGACACAACATCAGGCCAACGCCCTGGGTCCTGTCACTGGTCACAGAGAGATCAGTGCCTGCCACTCGTCCTCCTCTCTGGGGGCTGAACAGAACAAGTGCCCCCAGCTGCTCCTCACATGCTTCTCCTCAAGGCTCTTCACCACCTTCACTGCCCTCCTTTGGATGCTCTCTAATAGTTCAATATCTACAGCCTTATGTTCCCTATTACCTGCTGGGTAAACCAGGTGGGTAATAGGCTGGAGCAATTGAAGACAAAATTTACAAAATTCAGTTCAAGATGAACCAAAACTTATGTTCTGGGGCTTTGGTCAACCCCAAAAATTTCTTTTAACCTGAGAGAGAAAAAATTGTTTCATCTTCATGTTACTTCTTAGCATTTAGTCTTTTCCTTTGGGTGAAGCCCTAAAAGAAACTGGTATTTCAAATTAAATTTGCTTTATTGCCTTAAAGATACCTTAGGCGCTCGAACCTCATGAAAAAAATCAGAGGTTCCTCAGCAAAAAAATTGCCCATTTCAACCCAGATTTTCAAATCTTCTTTTCAAGATTCTATTAAATTATCTAATGTTCAGAAACATCCCAGGTACTCTTGACACCCCTTTTCCTTGATCTACCTTATCTTCTTCAACAGTCAGAGCAAGCCCAGGTTCCTCTGGCTCCTCCTCACAGTTCTCCCCTCCTGCTCTTGCCCATGATTCTGATTCTTTCTACTCTCTCATTAGATTTAGCCCCAGTAGCCCAGGGCCTCGTGGAGGAGAGCTGGTGTTTCACACCTTTCACCACTTCTCCTCCTTCTGTTCCTCTACTTTAGCATCACCCCAGGCTCCTCATGAAAGTGAAGTTTCACAGAAGTCAGAGATCAGCTGGACACATGGCTGAGCTTGTGCATGGAGCTGGGATTCAGCAGAGGAAAAGGAATAATGGGAAAGGGGAAGACAGCTGCAAAAATGGGTGGATGAAGCACGTGTCCCATGCACAACAAGGACAAACGTGCCAGGTTTCACTGCTGTGGAGCCCTGCAAATCCACGTTGCTGAGCCCACTCAAGCCCTGAGCACATTAGTCCTCGGCACACAGCCACACTGGGTGGAGACCTGTGAGGAAAAAACCAGAGCAGGGTGACATGTGAGGGTCCTGCGGACAGCAGGGCCATCACCCAAGCCACCCGTGACACCCAGCCAGGCTGTGTCCCACAGGGCATTTCTGCAGTGCCTCCTCTCCGCTCTGGACACCAAACGTGTCCCCATGGGGTCAGAGGGGATGCTGTGGTTAGGGCACAGCTGAGGGTTCGGGGACAGCTCCAGCTCACTCCCTGTGTGGTCTGGGTAAAGTTATTTTCACTGCCAGTGCTTCATGGTCCAGCAATGAGAGCAGGCCCTCAGGTGGGCCCTGTGGGCCATTTGTTTTTACTGAGAGCTGCTCAGGAAGGTGTTGTGAGTGCAATTAGTTCTCATGCTCAGGGGATGCCCAGAGACCAGATTCTCCAGACTCAGCTGCCTTTGAAGAGGCAATGGGAGAGGGGCCCTCAGTGGCCATGCACCAGGCTGTGCTCTCCTCTGGTCCCCAGCCTCCACCTCCAGAGACAGGAGAGGCTGCACGAGCAGGCATGGTCCCAGCCCAGGCACTCACCAGGCTTTCCCTCCAAAGAAAACCTGCACAGATAGAGGTGTTCAGAGCTGGGCCTCACACAGGCAGGGAGCAGCCCAGCGTTTAGTATGTCTCCTCTTTGTTTCTTTCCTTTTTTCCCCTTCTTCTTTTCTTTCTCTCTTTTTGGCACCAGGAAGATTGTTTAAAGTTGCTAATAAATTCCAGTTAATGAAGCCTGAAAAGCCAGAGCTGGGAGCCAAGAGAAACAAGAGCAATCAGTACAGAAGGAATAGAAAGAGATCTTGAAAGCAGTCCTGGGAATAATAACATGTTGAAATGTGTTCGCCGGCAAGGGCTTTGTTACCGCGCTTTGAATCCAAGCACAGGCTCTCGGTGCCAAGAAGAGAAACTGCAGCCAAAGGCAGGTGTTCATTGCCATTCACCTCTTGCTTCGGGGCACAGCGGCAAGATCAGACCCCTTCCCAGCCACTGGCTCTTTCACCTGCCTCTGCTCGGGCCCCGAGGGCAGAGGGACTCACCATCACGGGGAGTGCAGCACGGCAGGCTCAGCACCGCACGCTCAGGACCCGCTGTCGCCTTCTCTGCCAGCCTGGGGGACCAAGAAATAGCACAAAAGCAAAATGAAATAAAATGCAGGCATGCGTGCTGGGAATGTGAATGCAGCAGCCCTCTTCTCCTGCCTTGCACCTGTGATGGAACCCCCTTCTCACTCCCCTTCCCATGTGGGTCCAATGGAGCCATCACAGCTTATTGGGCACCAGCGCTGTTCTTGGCTGCCCTTGCCTGAGGTTAGAGCACCCCCACCCCCTCATCAGCTTCCAGGCATCTGGAACATCCACTCTGGGGGGATTGTGCAGCACAAACTCTCACTCCAAGGCAATGTCTCTCTTGGAGGAGGCAGCACTGTAGTGGTGCTGGCAGTGGGGCATGGCGGGCTCCGTTGGGAGTGACAACTCCTGCGTGGCAGGGGGGCTGACATTTCTGGGCAACGCTCACGTGTGTGCTGGCACTGTGAGAAGCTGTTTCTGGAGCAGTGCAGTAACGTGTCTGAAGTAGGGGACTCCTGAGACAGCAGCTTTGGTGGGTTTCCATGACACATCAGGCTGGACAGGTCTCTAATGGAGACACAAATGCTTGTAGGGCCATGACCTTGTTTGGCCATGCTGAGATTTGGAGGCAGAATCACTGCTCCCTTGGTAGTCACCTTGCCTGGCACAGCCCTCCGTTTCCAGGTGGCCGTAGCTAAAGAGCTGCAGCTCTGGATTCTTGGCCTCTGTGCTTCCCCCAGGATTCTGCACGGCTCCTGTACAGAGAAGGCACTAGGGTACAACTTGTTGACAAAAAGGAGACCAGCTCTGGTTGATCCAGGACTTTCTGTCCCCCTGGCTGGCACCAGTCCTTGGCAGAGGACGGTTTGCTCATCAATTGAGTGGGTGAGCAAAAGCACAGAGAGAGTTAAAGGATAATTCCTCTGATGAAGCCTTCCAAAGCTCATCCCTGTGCACGGTGTGAGGGCTGTCCTTAGCACTGGCTAAGGTGCAGGTGAGGACAGGAGAGAAGGGCTTCTAAGGGGTTGTCTATCATGAATATTGATCAATGAGGCCAAGATATTGCAGCTGGCCAAATCAAATTCAAAAGTTTTGAAAATTTAGAGATTTCCATTCTATTTCTACTCCATTTAGACCAAGGAGAGTGTTCAGCAACTGAAAAATCCTTGCTAGTTGGGATAGCTGGCTCCAGCTTTCCTGAAAACTGCTTTCCATATGACTGTGTTCTGGGGTACCCCAAGTGGGGCACCAAAAGTAGAAGAGAGTCAAAAGTGAAAACTGCTCTGAAGGTTTGGAGGGAACAAACAGAAAACCTTTGCAGTTTATAATATAAAGAGATGGAGTGAAGGTGTTCAGTGTCCTGTTCATTAAGGAGCTGTATCTTACGAATATTAGTTTGCAGATGAATCCAAACTGGCTTGCATATGAGCATTCATGTGGGTTGAAAACTGGCTTGAGGACCATAAACAAAAGAACAAATGCGATCAATCTATCGAGTTGGAACAGGCATTCGAGGGGGGTACAGTGAGCAGGGCTGGAAACAGGCACAGTCTTCTCCTCAGGGATGGAGTGAGACAGCAAAGACCACATTAGAGGCATCTTCAGGAGATACCAGACTAGGACCAGCTGCAGATTCCTGTGTGAGAAGGAAGAGTCCAGGCCTGGCCCTTTTCTCAAATGCACCATGTTTTCACTTGTCGATTTAATTGGCTTCATTCCTGCTTTGCACCAGCACAAGAACAAACTCAGGCATGACAGGGGGCCTGTGGTCCCCTGTGTGCCCAGGGGAAGGCCCAGGCTTGGCGTGATGACACCGTTTAGGCAAGAGCATGGAGTGTCTGGGCACACTGCCTCGAGAGGGTGAGTGCTTGAGAAACCAACCCGAGCAGGAGATCAAAGGGGCGGCCGACGTGCTCAATAAAAGTTTGGCAAGGGGAGAATTTCACTGGGATATGGACACACATGTTTGTCCTGTCCTGCCAATGGGCAACGTTCCTGCCTCCTAATGTGAGTGATAAGAGCATCACCGAGCTGCCTGAGCACCTGACATGAGCGATCTTGCCCAGCACAGCCTTCGGGCATGCCATGGAAGTTGTAGCATGACCAAGAAGCCCAGGATACAGGAGGGTTGAACCTGTGGTAACTGAACAGCAGCAACCATACAGTGGTAAACCATGAGTTTGTTCCAACTTGGAGTGTATTGGGAATGCAGATCAAAGCCTGGAGGAATGTTCCCAGAAATCACGGGAGTGGTGGAAGGGGAGGCGGGGGGGGGGGGGGGGGAGGGCAGAATCTAAAATCCACCACGAGCTTTCTGAAACAAGCCAGCCATATCCAGCTGTCACCCCCCACCTCTACCTGCCCCTTCTCTCCTTCTTCTATCAACCACTTTAAATCCAGAGCTTTCTCTTTCTCCCAACACTATGTCACAGTGTAAACTTCAGGAGAGCAGGACATAGCACTGAATCAAGTCTGTCCTAAAAAGAGCCCTGAGCAGAGCTGTGGACCAGAATTTCAGCCCTGCAATAATAGCTCCTGTTCCCTGCGCTTAGGGCAAAGGCAGTGCCTTTCTGTCCTTCTTGGTGGGGTAATTTGCCCAAGCCTCCTCCACAGAAGGAGTAAATTAGAGCTGTCTCAGGGGATGTCACACTGGCAGCATCACTTCAAATGTTATTGTTCCATTTTAAATGGAAAGGAAGGAACCATTTCACTGCATTTCCTGTGGGATCTCAATTCTGAAGATATATTCAATGGATGCCTGTCTGCCAAGCAGGGGAATTTCTGGAGAGTTTGAGTGAGAGGGACAGAGAGAACCAAGCACTGCCAAGTGACCATGGATGGAGGAAGGGTCACACACAGGAAGACTTTTATGTCTTGGGTCTCTTACATGAACAGACACGGGAGTTAATGGCATGAAAGCAAAGGATGGTCAGGAAGATGCTCCAAGAACTGGAGTCCCTCTGCTCTGGAGCCAGGCTGGGAGAGTTGGAGGTGCTCACCTGGAGAAGAGAAGGCTCCAGGGAGACCTCAGAGTCCCTTCCAGGGCCTAAAGGGGCTCCAAGTACCAAGACTTTGGACAAGGGCCTGGAAGGACAGAACAAGGGGGAATGGCTTCCCACTGGCAGAAGGCAGGGTTAGATGGGATATTGGGAAGGAATTGTTCCCTGTGAGGGTGCTGAGGCCCTGGCACAGGGTGTCCAGAGAAGCTGTGACTGCCCCTGGATCCCTGGAAGTGTCTGAGTCCAGGCTAGACAGGGCTTGGAGCAGCCTGGTCTGGTGAAAGGTGTCCCTGCCCATGGCAGGGGGTGCAATGAGATGAGCTTTAAGGTCCCTTCCAACTTAAACTGTTCTGTGGCTCTATGACATGTTTCCAGTGGTCAACCTTGACAGGACACCCCAAAAGGCTCATCCATTCCTGATCTGCTCATGGACAGGTGGCACAGCCATGCTCCTCTACCTGGAACACCTAGCTACTACCCCCAGCATCATGCAGCACCTGTCCTGGGAGGTCTAGCAAACCTCCAAACCCCATACCTCCAGACCCTGTGTGCATGCCCCAGCCATGCAGCCCTCTAGGAAAATGAAAACTTAGCCTGTGTGCACAAGCACTGACATGTTCCACCTTGCAGTCCCTGCACAGAAGTGGGCAGAGCCCATCTTGGACCTCAATGGCACTGTCAATTGCCTTGGGAGGAGAGTTCAGAGAAGAGGTTGTGGCTGGTGCTTCCCTTTGTGCCTGCTCCTGGCTTGGCATGGACCCCTCACCCTGGGGAGAAGAGCTGGGCTGCCTTGGTGCCAGGGAGGAGGTAAAGGTGTGGAGAGAAGAGCCAGAGCCCAGAGGTGGCCCAGGGACAAGGCACAGTCTGGTGCAACATGGCCAAGGACAGAAACATTTGCAACAACAGTGAGGCATGGGGATGCTTTGGGCCTCCAAATTCACCTGAGACAGGACCCAGTGAAACCAGGGCATCTACCAGAGTAATCTCCCCCCTTATGTTCTGTGTTACCCACAGTGCTAAGATGCCACATGTGTCCCACCAGCATCTGGGGCTCCCCACCACCCTGCGGAGGCCAGCAACCCCAGCTTGGGCTCCATTGAAGCTTCACATTCCTCTCCTGCTAATCCTGGAGGTCCCAGATCCATTTCGGGACCTGGCAAACACTCATACACACCCAGGAAAGTGAACAGAGAGGCACGGAGCTGCCAGAAAAGGCACATTTAGCCCGGAGTAGGTGTGAGCTGCCGGCAGGCAGCCCGGAGCTGTGGGGAGGTGAGGACAGACAGAGCCAGGTAGGAGGATGCAGGGATCAGGCTGAGGATGCCGTGCAGGAACACCTCCCCTCCAGGCAAGCACTCCAGCCTCCCGGACAACACCCCCTCCCATGTGGAAATCAGCAATCAAAAGGAGCAATTACCCCAAATCACAGCCCCTAAGTGACAAATAGCCCAGCCTGCCAGGCAGATCATGTGCTGCAGGAGGCAGGTTACAACCTGCTCACGCACATTAAAGAGACGACCCTGTGCTTTTTATGCTGTCAGAGGCCTAATTATGGGAGCGATTTTCTCCAAATTCCCGAGGGGAGAGGCACCCACACACGTTGGCTCTGCCACAGGTGAGCGTGGCTGCCCAAAACACCTTGGTCCCCTCGGTGACCTCTGCAGAGCCCTGGTCCCCCTGCACTCTGCTTCCAGCCGGGATTGCACTGCTCAGCCTCCACACCTGTCTCCTTCCCCAACAAAATGCCTAAAAAGAAACAAGCTTTGTCAAAGTTTAAAGAATACCTTCTCCAGCATCTGTGCCCAACCTCTTGGGCCTGGTTTGGACTTTCTGTGAGAGAGAAGATGAGCCTGGTCACAAATTATGTTCACTGTCTCTGTTTTGGAGATGCAATATTCCACTCCAAGTCAAGCAGATAAGTTTCTTGCCCAATTTTAGTAGCAATTTAGGGTCTTAATCAGGATGTTGAACCTGTCTTTATGATTTCTGGCTGGTGGGTCCTGGGACTTCATCCATGTTTGTCTTCATGGGTGAAACTGAAGGAGAAAGAGAAAATTCACCTCTTCTCTTAGGTCAAGCCTAGATTCAGGAGTCCTGGACTTCAGTCCTGGCTCTACCCCATGCCCCCACCACAGTCCTAATAATAATAGTGATGCAGTTTCTAATGTGAGCGGAAAGTACAAATGATTTTTAATTCCCCATCCTGCTCTGGGCCTCATTAAATTTTGAGTTCTAAGATCAGGTGATGCTGTACAATGGCAAATTCTTCAATAAATTCTTTCAGTAAGTTCTGAATGTTCTCCCCTGCTCTTTGCTCTATGTCCCAGACTTGTCCCATTTTCCATTGTGATGCTGTCCTTTGCTTCATGTTCCTCTCCCATCCCTTGGCCCTCATTCATCAGCCAGGATTTAGGGACAGTCCTCCCATGAGCAGAAACAGCTCTCCCCTGCTCCACTCTCTGCCAAGGCCTGGCACAGGGCAGGGTCTGCAGGCTGGTCACTACCTGTGCTGTGATTTCTGTGCTGGGGACCTGTATGTCTATCCAGGAAATGGCTTGAAGCCATCTCTGGATGCTGAAAATGCTGGGTTCAGGTCTGGCAGGAGCTGTGATGTTCTTTGCCCGTTCCTCGGGCTGGGCGAGGGGATGATTGCAGAGGCTGCCCGAGCTCAGGATTGTGGCTCAGCTTGCAGGTGCTGCAGCCTCCTCTGCAGGGGACAGTGGCAGGATGGATGAGTTGTTAAGCCTCTGCAGACAGGGGACTGTCATCACAGGGATGTTGACACATGACTGGCTCTTCTTTTCACTGCAGACGCCTCTCTGGAAACCAGATCTCCAGGATCCCAGGGGAAGCTTTCTCTGGCCTCTACAGCCTGAAGATTCTGTAAGTAACTTGCTCCTCTCTGCAGAGCAATCCCTGTCCCCGCCTCTCCCCAGCCCCTGGCACTGGCCATGAGCAGGGACTTGTAGCCATCCCAAGGAGATGGAAACTTCAAGGTGTGGGGTGAGATGTTAAACCCAGCCTGGCAAACATGCCCTGTGTTGACTGGGGAGCTCTGTCCCACCCCACAGACTGAGCAGGTCCCCCCAGGGCACAGTGTGACAATGTGCCCTGGGAGAATCTGCAGGGGTTCACATTTTGCATAAAACTCACCAAACCCCCCTCAAGTGGTGTCCCCCAGATGTGAAGTCCAGACCCCAAGCTGGCCCTCTCTGCTCCGCTGCTGTGCCGGGGCTGGGTTGGAGCAACTCAAAGGTCCAGGTACTGCATTCTGGCAGGTGCTGGGGAAAGGGCCTGTGCTCTGTCCAGCTCAGTTATCCTCACCACAAACCCCCTCATGGCCTCTGCAAGGCTCTGGAGTGAGCTGGGAAAGGTGGGATCCTTGGACAGGGATCCCAGCCTGCCCCATGGCCGATGGAGGCAGCTGTTCCCAGGAGCACTGCAGCCACCAGGGATCTGAAACCCTGCTCAATAAAGGTCATTGCAGGCAGGCCACCCACCCCTGCTGGCCAGTGGGGGAGGTCTGAGAGACAAAGCTCCTCTGGAAACTTTGGAAGCCACACTCAGCTGAGCTGCCTCTGCTGTGGCACCTACACTCACACCTCACACGGGCCACAGTGCTCGTGGAGTCACCCTGCTTCTTGTGTCCGTGTGGCAGTCCTCAGGGTCTGTGCAGGATGTTGAGGTGGGAGTCCCTTTCTCCCTGAGGAACCATCTTAAAAATCTTCTGCAATAAACATTTCATCCCCAAGGGGATGTTTTGAACTCAGCCACAATGTGAAATTGTTGTAGCTGGTCCAGTTTATGCAGAGAGAGCAGGTACAAACCTGCTCCCAGGATTAGAGAGTATAAGGCTGTTTACTACGTCTTCTGAAGATGTAAAGTATGAATCCTGCCCTAAATCTCAGGGCTTAGAGATTTATCCATCCCCTGCATTAGGCAACAAATCAAAGGAACTGAGGAAAAACCGCAGCTCTCCCACCCAATTTCAACAAGAGGAGCCTTCTGCTCTGGGGACGGGAGCTTTTCAAGGTGCTTTTGATCAATTCTATTTGTGTCATGCCCGGGTAAGGACGAATGCAGCTTTACTGGAGCAATGCCTCCCTTCCAGGCCTGCAGCTCAGTGGGGAGGGAGGCTGAGCTCTGCCCTCCCACCCCGGGACAGGGCTCTCTGCCACAGCCACAGGCAGCACCGGCAGGGACACACTCACCAGGGACCAGAGGCGTGAAGGATCAGGGCATTTCCATCTGGGAATGGTTGCATTGGGAAGCTTGCTCCAGGCTGTCTTGTGAGAGCACAGGTCGGTGTCCTCATGCTGCAGGATGAGCTGCCTTGCTCTCAGCCAGGCTGTGCCAGTGACACAGGCTGGCATCTGGGCTGTCATGTCCCTCTGGCTGCAGCCCTGCCTGGAGCTAAACCATGTGCCTGCTTAGGGGCTTGGTTCAATGGTGGAGCTGGCAGTGCTAGGTTAATGATGGCTCTCAATGATCTCAAGGGCTTGTCCAGTCTTAATGATCCTGTTGTTCTCTGGCACTTACCTCACCCCAAACCTTTCCCATGGGGGTGTGCAGAGCACTAGCCCAGCCACAGGGGGAGGAGGGTGGATGCTCACAGCGACTGGTCCACCCATGAACCTCTTATTTAACCAAGTTCCTGCTTCCTAACAGCAGGGGCACTGCCAGGCCCCATGTCACTGGGAGCATTTCCCTTTCCAAAGACACTGATGGTTCTCCTGCTCTGTCTGCAGTGGAATGTTGTGCTACCATGTGCTCTCACTACAGGAGATGCTCTGGTTAATTTCTGCAGTGTTTCTGTGGGCTCCCCTGGAGTGAGGTCATTGGGGGAATGCAGTGGCAGATCCCTGCACCCTCCAGGAAAAGCAGTAACTGACCGCCACCTGTTCCTCTGTCACTGTAAGAGTAAGGGCAGCAGTGAGGGACATGATGGAGATTGACTGGTCCCTGGGAATTGCTGGAACAGGTCTAGAAATGTTGCCAGGACACATCTTAGGAGCACTGAGCTTAATCACATTGGAAGGGCTCTTGGCAAGGGTGGAGACTCTCACTCATTTCTCTACTAAGAGAAGACTGAGGAAAACCACAAGGTACTGAAGAAGGCAGGGGAAGGCCACCCTGTATTTCCTTCAGGTTGTGAGTAAGGTCCCTCAGATCACTGCAGCTGTGACCTGGCTGGGGCTGGTGGCTCTGCAACAGCTCAGCGGGATCTGTTCCATCTCTCCAGGAATCAGAGGGAACAGGTGTATTCCTTCAATCTGGTTGTGGAAAGGTTTGAAGAGCAGAGTCTGGAGAGAGTCCATGGGGATGGATCACCCTGCTCCTTGTGCCCTGAGAGTGACCAAAAACCTTCACCCTCTTCCCCAGCCACAGCTCAGTTCCCTCTTCCCTTTGCTGCACTTCTCTGTACCCCATCCAACCCTGCTGAGGTCCAGAATCCACTACTGAGTTGGCTCCAAGATCTCCCTGTACTCAGGAACTCTGAGACTGCAAATATAAATTTCAACCTAAAAGACTGGGAGGAATTTGGGGCTGCTGGGGATGTGCAGTGATTTATAGGGTGCTGTTGTTGTGGACACTGTGGGTACTACAGAGATAAGGGTACCTTGGTGTAAACTGGTGCCTTATGCAGCCCACAGAAGTGTGCCAGGGAACTGGGGAGCACCTGGGAACTGAGGAACACTAGACTGGCCCCAGTTCTGTCCTGTGGGCTGCAGTTTTGTCCATGTCCTGACCATCTCCTGTGCACTGGGAGAGGACAGCATGTCATGGGACGTGAGGTGCTCACTGCACTGCTCTCCAACCGGACCAAATCTGTGCTCCCTTAGGGCCAGTGTAACCATTCCTGCAGTCATGTGCATTTCTTTGCACTTCAATCTCCACCAAAACCACACAGATATTCCCCTCTCCAAAGTGTATCTGGAGATGGGAATCTGAAGACCCCATGAGACGGGAAACATCAGAGACATTCTGGGATGTCAGGTAGTAAAAGACAGGAGCACGGAGGAAAGTCCTGTCTCCTCACTTTAGGCAGAGGCAAAGCATTGAGATTATAATTAACCATTCTGGCTCTGCTGAAAATCAAGAGCAGAAGAGGACTCAGAGATGGCAAATCTCCTTTCAGGCTTTACACTGAACTTCCCTGGGGGTGTTGGCCAGCAAAGGGCTGCTGGGCTGGGACCCACCTGCACTGAGACACCAGCTGTGATACTTCTGCTCCTCTTGATGCTGGACAAGCTTTGGCCAGGCCACACTGTCCCACCTGGGACCTGCCCTGCAGGACACGAGGCAGCAGCAGAGCGGCCAGATGACAACAGGCAGAAGGATGAGGAAATGCCAAATCCTCGCCTGTGGGGAACCTAGAACAGAAATTGCAGGGCTGCTGGAAGAGTGGGATTGATGTGGCTCCCCCAGCCATGTCCTCCTCCTGCAGCTCCTCTGCACAGCTGGTCCTGGGCAGCACAGGGGGTCCTGGGGGTCCCGGTGCTCACAAGGGCCACTCCAAGCCTCTGGCACTCTGACAATCACAGCTGCCTGCCCCCTCAGCTCCTCTGCTGTACCCCCCTCACAGCACCCTGCCCCTCTCATCTCTTCCCCTGCCTGGGGATCTTCTCCCCTCCTGCTGGCCGTGCTCATGGGGCAGGGAGCCCCGAGCACCAGGAGCTGCCTCGCTGCTGCACCCAGAGCCCGTTCCCATGGGGGACACGCTGCGAGGCTGCTGGCACCCCTCTGAGATGGGTGTCACCCACACAGGATGTGTGGCAGGTGGCAACGAGCCCTGGATCTCCATCATCATGGGCTGTGCTGCTCCTTCCGTGCTGTGCAAGGGCCGTGGAAGCCGCAGTGATGGATGCCGTGGGTGTTCTCTGCAGCCCACTGGGATGGAAAACCTCATCCAGGTGGGCAACTGTCCCACAGGGACCAGCACAACCTCTGGGGCTCCTGCTCCTGCATAGGGATTTGTTTCTGCAGCCAAGGTGTGCTGGGGAGATAAAACCCTGAGTCCTGCAGCCCAGTGAGAAGGACTGGGGTTCTGGTGATGAACAATGAGTCAACCGAGGCCACTTAACCTGGAGGAGAGGGGAATGAGGATAGACACAAACCTTCAAGGCCAGGCTGCTGCAATAAGGAAGGAAATACATAATCTCCATACAGGGAGACAAGGAACGGCCGGTTTTGGAGTAGATGGTGACAGGGGTATTGAGGACGTTGTGTTTTAGATGTGGGTGCTGTGTCACAGGCTGGCTGAGGTTTGACAAGTGACAGGCGTGGCTGTGGTTGGGCATGGCTGCCCCAACCATGACCAGCTGAAACCTGGGGTATTCAGGAGCTAACTCACAGCAGGGTCAAAGATCTTACCTCTGGTGACAAGGGGGTCCCCTGAGGAGGCAGGCTGATATCTGGGGATGGAAACAATTTTCCCAGTTTAATTTTAGTGTGCTAGAGCCCTAGGGCTAATTGCAATCATGTGCACAAGTAAACTCTCGCATGCTTCTTGGGCCTGGTGCTTTCCCAGTCTTTTCAGAGAATCAGTTTATGTTTAAAAAAGGATGGGAAACACCCTGGGAATTCCTCCACCAACCCGCCTGTGCAGATGGTCTCTCCCTGCCCTCGGAGTGAATCCCAGAGGTACTGGAACCTGGACCAGATTCTTGGCTCTGCCTCCTCTGGCTGCTTCACTGCACAAAAACCACCTGGAAAGTGGCCATGAAGATAGGCCTGTGCAGAAACCATGCAGGGGTACACCCAGGGAAGCAGGTGTGTGGAGACTTGGAAGAGAGCAGGGGAAGAGCCAAGCTGCCCCACTACAACAAAACATGGTGCCACAGATCTACTGGGATATGCTGAGATCTTCATGCAAGGAGCCTGGAGCCAGCCAAGGGCAAGGGGAGATGTGGCCTCCTCAGCCCCCCTCAGACAAGGGCAGACCAACAGGGTGGATGCTCAGCAGCAGTAGCTGGTGCTCAGAGGTTTTCTCCGCTGGCAGGTCCATCCCTGTGCAGAGACTTTGGGAGTGCACCTCTCCTGGGGGCTGCTCTGCAGCACGGTGCACCCACATCCTCTCCACGGAGCTCAGTGCAAGCTTCATTGCCAGGATCAATGGAAGCCACTCCACAGGCTGTTTTGACCCCTCTGCAAGCTCCTTCCCTTGCAAAATTAACCCCTTCGTCCATGCTCTCCCAGCCTTGGAGCTTTCCAGGGTGGCAGAATATGCTGCTTAATGAGAGTATCTGGAAAACTGGAAACTTTTCCATCCTTTCAGACCTCCTCATGAGCTGCCTGGATGCTTCTCACCTACAAGTGTCCTGACTGGAGCTCCATCAGCCAGGAAGGTCCCATCCCAGCTGGCCATGGGGCTGACTTGTGCTGCCACAGCTTCCCAGACATCCCACCCTTGCACAGGTGTCCCTCACCAAACTCTGCCCTGCACAGCCAGGAGTGCCCTCCCTCTGACTTCTGGCTGAACATGCTGCAGCAACGGCAGGGCTTTCTAGCCAAGAAGGAATCCCACACCAAACTCCACAGGGAAAGACTCCAAGTACAACCACAACCTCACCCCAAAACGTGGAGGGCAAAATGCCTGGGTGCATCCTCTTGGCTGCAGACCCTGCACCCGCAGCAGGCCCACCCTGCCACTCCATTCCTCAGCAAGCCCCAACCAGCCTGCGTGAGTGTGCAGACCCTGTGCTGCCCAGCCTGCCTGCACAGCCCGGGGTGTGAGCACTGCACTGCCCAGCACTGCCCAGGGTGTGAGCACTGCACTGCCCAGCACTGCCCAGGGTGTGAGCACTGCACTGCCCAGCACTGCCCAGCACTGCCCAGCACTGCCCAGGGTGTGAGCACTGCACTGCCCAGCACTGCCCAGCACTGCCCAGCACTGCCCAGGGTGTGAGCACTGCACTGCCCAGCACAGCCCAGCACTGCCCAGCACAGCCCAGGGTGTGAGCACTGCACTGCCCAGCACAGCCCAGGGTGTGAGCACTGCACTGCCCAGCACTGCCCAGCACAGCTCAGCATTGTCCTGCACTGCCCTGCACAGCTCAGCACTGCCCTACCTGGCTGCACAGACTGGGGTGTGAGCACTGCACTGCCCAGCACAGCCCGGGGTGTGAGCACTGCACTGCCCAGCACTGCCCAGGGTGTGAGCACTGCACTGCCCAGCACAGCCCAGGGTGTGAGCACTGCACTGCCCAGCACTGCCCAGCACTGCCCAGCACTGCCCAGGGTGTGAGCACTGCACTGCCCAGCACAGCCCAGGGTGTGAGCACTGCACTGCCCAGCACAGCCCAGGGTGTGAGCACTGCACTGCCCAGCACAGCCCAGGGTGTGAGCACTGCACTGCCCAGCACAGCCCAGCACAGCTCAGCATTGTCCTGCACTGCCCTGCACAGCTCAGCACTGCCCTACCTGGCTGCACAGACTGGGGTGTGAGCACTGCACTGCCCAGCACTGCCCAGGGTGTGAGCACTGCACTGCCCAGCACAGCCCAGGGTGTGAGCACTGCACTGCCCAGCACTGCCCAGCACTGCCCAGCACTGCCCAGGGTGCGAGCACTGCACTGCCCAGCACAGCCCAGCACTGCCCAGCATTGCCCTGCACTGCCCTGCACAGCTCAGCACTGCCCGGCACTGTCCAGCACTGTCCTGCACAGCCCAGCACTGCCTGGGCTGTGGACTCAGCCCTGCCTGAACCCCCTCCCAGCACACACTGCCCAGCCCTGCCCATGGTTCATCTCCATCAACAGGCAGGCTGGACAGAGCCTGACAGGAGTGGCCTTGCTCAGCACATGCCACTTCCCCTGGATGGGCCCTGCCCAATGGCCACCTCACCATCCCCTCCTCTTTTCCTCCTGAGCAGGGACCACAGAACCTCCTGTGGCCCAGGACAGGTGCTGACTCGCCTGGTGTGTGAACACACATCAAAAAACATCACCAAAAAAGCCATGTTGCCCCAGGATGGCAGGTTTAGAGGTGGCTTGGGACACTTCAGAAATCCCTAGACAGACCCTACCTCCTGGCCCTGAGCTTGTGCAGTACAGAAATGGCTTTGAGACAAAGGGAATGGTGTGCCACATCCAAGAGACGCTCCCATTGGGAGGGAAAAGGAACGTGCAGAGGTTGGAATGTCTTTAATCCCCATGCATGGGCTCCAGGCACAGTTGCCTCCAGCAATAACAGCCCTTTGACTGTGCTGGCTGAGTCACTTCAGCCTCCCAGGATGGGGACATTTTATCATGCACAGGCCTGTACCTCTGAGGGCTGTGTGTCTGCTGAGACTCTCTTGTGCAAGGATCCTGGTGTGATGGGACCCGATCCCAACATTTTTCTGGTCGTTCAGGCGTGGTCCCTGCCAACAAACAATCCTCCTACTTCTGAAAATGAAACCCAACCTCTGAGGAGCTGTGATTTATTCTGGTTCCAGCCAGCCTGCTGTGGGTAGCAGGTGGAGTGTCTGTGTCTGCCATCGTCTGCAAGCCCGGGTACCACCTGAAGAGTGCCAAGCAAGGTGACAGTGCTCCATCCACGCCTGGGCTTGAGTCATTGCTGGTCTGAGCAGTCTTTGCTTGTCATGTTCATCAGTGTCCTCAGCTTGTCCAGAAGTTGGCTCATCAACCAGCAAGGTCATAGAATGACAAAATGGTTTGGATTTGAAACAAGCTTAAAGACCATCCCATTCAACCCCCTGCCATGTGCAGGGACACCTTCCACTAGCCCAGGGTGTTCCAAGCCCCAAACCAGGCCTTGGACACTTCCAGGGATGGGGCAGCCACAGCTTCTCTGGGTACCCTGTGCCAGGGCCTCACCACGCTGAATAAATTCTAAGAAAATTAGACTCAGCAACTGAGAAATCACCTCAACTAGACCAGGATTGCTCCATGACACAAGAATTTGAGCTCTGACTAAGGTTATCTCCAAGCTGCTGTGAAGCAGCACCTTGCTGTAGAAAAGCCAATGAAATCCAGGGATTTTGTTGGAAGGCAGGAGCTGACGGAGAGGCAGGAATAGAGAGATGCTGACAGACAGAGGCTGAGGCCAGTGTGATCTGGGATCTCAGGGTCGCTGTGATTTTGTGGACTGAGGTCCAGCCTCACAGACTGTCTGTGCCTCAGTCAGTCACCCTGCAGCAGGCCCGGGGTCCAGCAGATCCCTGCTCCCCATCCATGCTCACAGCCTGGAAAGCAGCTTCCTGCCCTGGGGGCAGCAGGAGTAGGGAGGGGACAGTGTCTGCCCCAGGCTTAGGAGCATGAGTCAGGTTTGCAGAGTTTTTCCCTCTTTTCAATGCTGATGACATATATCGTGCAATGACCTCTAGAAGCAGAATATATTGGCCATCCTCGGAGATGGCCTGGAGCCCAGGTCTCCTGCTGCAGGTGCTCTCCTCAGTGAGCTGCAGCATTGTCTTCCCCCTTCTTATGCAAGAGCAGCACCCCAAAGGGCAAAATGCCACGACTTAGAGAGGGACCCGGTAGCCCTGTCCAGCTTTTCAGATGCCCTGCTGTCCTCTGAACCCTTTTGCCATTCTCCTGTTATAGCACTGCCCGGGCACCCTGGTATGGAGCAGCCCCAGGAAGCCAGTGCCACAGAGAGGAGGTGTGATCCTGCAGGTGTGTAGGATCATCCACCAGCTTTTGGTACAATTATTTGAGCTCTTCCCAAAAACGTGTTTTATGTTGTTTATGAAAAAAAGGTAATATGCAAGGGTGGTTTAATGTGATGTGTAAGGGTTGAGTGCAGTGAGCAGGGCCTGATGGGAGCTGTCCTTAATACCAGACTGCAAGAGAAGCCGTCCTGGGACATCCAGGGATAAACACAGCATGTCTTCTCCTGCTAAAACCTGAGCTCCCTGTAAGAAAAGCCGGAGCTTTCCTGAGCTTGAGGCTGAATGAAGAATTTCTTGTTTAATACCAGGGTGGCCCTGTCCCTAGAATATTATCAAACTCTGTTTGGAATTGGTTTTTGGTTTCTCTGTGTCACGCTCTGATGATGAGTTACTGGATTCATTATGTGCAATGTGAAGAAGCAGTGGTTCTTGTCCCAATCCCGGCATCTGAAGACTTCTCTAGCTGCCCTGCTGCTGTGAAAAACAGCATTGTCCACCACTCAGTGGTTTTTGAGGTCTCTGAAGCATCTTCCTTAAATATTGTTTGTCTGCACCAAAATGGCTTCATTTTGGAACCAGTCCATGCTGATGGTGGTCTGGAAAGTCTCTCAGTCTGTTTTACTGGTTGGAGAAGGGACTTGTAATAAATGGCAGGCTGCAGGATTCAGCAGAAGTGTGACAATGGGCTTTGCTTTAGTGCTGACTTCAGATACTTCCAATGATCAACACTAAACACCAGGCTCAGATTTCAGAGAGCCACTGAGATTCAATGTTTGTCCCACCAAAATCCTGAAAGCGCCTTCTGAAGCCCCACTCTATATGTCTCTGTGTTCAGCTCTGCATCTCCTTGATTTTTAACAGACATAAATTATTGTTCCACTTCACTGGGCTGCAGGACTCAGGGTTTTATCTCCCCAGCACACCTTGGCTGCAGAAACAAATCCCTATGCAGGAGCAGGAGCCCCAGAGGTTGTGCTGGTCCCTGTGGGACAGTTGCCCACCTGGATGAGGTTTTCCATCCCAGTGGGCTGCAGAGAACACCCATGGCATCCATCACTGCGGCTTCCACGGCCCTTGCACAGCACGGAAGGAGCAGCACAGCCCATGATGATGGAGATCCAGGGCTCATTGCCACCAGCCACACATCCTGTGTGGGTGACACCCATCTCAGAGGGGTGCCAGCAGCCTCGCAGCGTGTCCCCCATGGGAACGGGCTCTGGGTGCAGCAGCGAGGCAGCTCCTGGTGCTCGGGGCTCCCTGCCCCATGAGCACGGCCAGCAGGAGGGGAGAAGATCCCCAGGCAGGGGAAGAGATGAGAGGGGCAGGGTGCTGTGAGGGGGGTACAGCAGAGGAGCTGAGGGGGCAGGCAGCTGTGATTGTCAGAGTGCCAGAGGCTTGGAGTGGCCCTTGTGAGCACCGGGACCTCCAGGACCCCCTGTGCTGCCCAGGACCAGCTGTGCACAGGAGCTGCAGGAGGAGGACATGGCTGGGGGAGCCACATCAATCCCACTCTTCCAGCAGCCCTGCAATTTCTGTTCTAGGTTCCCCACAGGCGAGGATTTGGCATTTCCTCATCCTTCTGCCTGTTGTCATCTGGCCGCTCTGCTGCTGCCTCGTGTCCTGCAGGGCAGGTCCCAGGTGGGACAGTGTGGCCTGGCCAAAGCTTGTCCAGCATCAAGAGGAGCAGAAGTATCATGGCTGGTGTCATGCAGCTCCTCACACGCCCTGCAGTCACCCCCAAGGTCTCTGTTCTCTCCCAAGAGCACTTCTGCCCTGCCCTGGCTCTCCTGTGATCCCCACTAGCCCAGGCAGAGCTGTAAGCCAATGCTCAGCTGTACCTGTGCAGCCTTTTATCCCTGTGCATCTGTGGAGTCATTCCCTCCGTTTCCCTGTGGAATTCTGCATTTCCCAACTGTTTTTCCACACCAACTTCTCTCCACACCCCTCCTCATATGTGCAAGTTGTTGGCAGAAATGCCAGGTGAGATGCTGTCGATCCTTAATCATGTTCTTCATTTGGAAGGAAACCATTTATTAAGTGTGGCCTCTCTGCTGCCCTTTTGTACCAAATACATCTTCTCCCCTGCACTGAATGTCAAAATGTAACATTTTACTAAAGGAAAACATAAGTCATGGTAGCTGGTGTCTATTCTTTCTTCTCCACTCTTATAGTCTTTTACGCTGTATAGAAAAAAATTTTGGCATGACTCATTTTTCACTAACTACTACTGACAGTTCCTAGTTTCGTTGCCTTTCTTCTGTGCTCATACAAATAATTTACTGGTGAGTCCCCATTTTCTTCCAGAATTTGAAGAGTTTTATGCCTTACAGCTTTCCATTTTTAAAGGTTGTCTCTTTCCAACTTCCCATCCATATCAGACCTCTGAATCCTTGGCAGTAAGGCTGCAGTCACTGCAATGGGGAGGTTCTTGCCTAGGTCCATGCTCTTTGGGCTGCCCCTCACCACTGAGGCCATGCCCTGCTCCTTTGACACTGGCACTAAATTATGGTAGGACACTAAGCACCATTTCCTTTTTCATGCCATCTCCAATCACTCTAAGAAGGCTTTGTAAAGAGTAACCTCAGATAAGTAAAACCTTCCTTTTTTAGGCACTTCCCCTGGCCCAGCTACCTTGCTGGGATGTGTCTGTTTTCCAGGGGAGCATGTGCCAGTGATGTCCCAGTTCTGGAAGGAACAAGCAGGTTCAGGACAGAGGCATGTCCAGAGCCAAAACCAGCCTTTGCAAAGATGCTGAGATGATGACAGCAGTAAACTCAGATGTGTGGTGCTCCAGTAGGTCAGTGAGAGAGGGTGGTGTCTGACCAGGTCTGAAACAGCCCTTGGAGTGTGGTTCTCACTCTGCCTCCATCCCTAGTCCCTAGAGCTCTTCAGACACCAACCCTGGGTGCACTGTCACCTTTGTCTCCTCCTTTCCCATCACCTGTGTAGGTGTCTCCATGGCCACGGCCCTTCTCCATGCCCTACACTCTCTTCCATCTCTGAGGGCTCCTCCTGGGTCCTGCCTGTTCAGCCCAACAGCACCAGGCACCTGCTCTCTCTGGAGTTTCTGATTTGGTTTTTCCCACAGCAGTTCCAGTTCCTGCTGCCAGCTGTGCCAAGGTTGCAGGGTCCCTGAGCAAAGAGCTGTGAGCAGCTCCTCGCCCTCTGTTCCTGCAGCTGCCCACAGTGGGGTAGGAAAGCTGCCCAGGGCTGGTTTCCATCCCTCTGGAGGGAACCACTGACACACACGAGCAAAGGATGCCTGACTCCAGGATAAATGTGGGACAGACTGGCTCAGAGCACTGGTGTCAGTCTGGGGTAACATGCACATCTGCAGGGCAGAGGCCCCTTTGTGGTAACATCCTCCCACTTCAGCACCAGACTCACCCCCTGGCCCTTCTGCTGCACCTCCTGGGCCAGACTGGGCTGCAGCTCACCTGCCAGCCACCTTAGGCTTGCTTAAGAGCCCTGGCTGGCCAACGTGGTGCTTTCCAGCAAGAGCCCAGAACAACTTCGGAAACAAGCAGCAACATCCTCCATTTCGTGTCAGGCTGTCGTTGTTGGGTTTTTAACAAAGTTTTCTTTTTTCTAATTATAGGATGTTGCAGAACAATCAGCTGAGCCGCATCCCTGCAGAGGCACTGAGAGATCTTCCAAATCTCCAATCTCTGTAAGTCATTAAAAATCAATGCTGCTAGCTGCACAGTCCCTTGGGGACCCCAGGCTTCCCAGCATTTGAGTCATTAGTTCCTTTGTCAAGGATGTTCTGTTCCTTCTTCCTTTTCTTTTCCAATTTATTCAAAGATTACTGTCACTTACAGTGGAAGGGAGGGGAGGGCAGTTTTCATGGAAGATACACTGTCTTGGTAGAGGATGTTGAAATTACAGCTCCCCATGTGTGCATTGTGATGAAAAGGCCACCAGAGCCAATGCATATTTCAAGGAACATTGGAAAATATCCACCCAAAGAGTCTCTGTCCCCTGCACTGTGGACCACAGTGGGGAAAGGACCTGCCAGCGAGCACAGAGGACACTGGGCTGGCCAAGTGCAAGTTGGGCTGTTTCACCCAAATGGAGGATAATTCTCACAGGGTAGAACTGCTTTAAAGACTTTAACGATTCAGCCCTGGGAAGAAGCTGAGGCTGTGATTGTGCTTTTCCTGTAAAGGAGCTATAGCCACAGCAGGTCTGTGTTCCTGTGTTCCCTAAAAATCATACCACTTTGGAATTCTGCTGTTTTGCTGAGCATGGGCACAGTTGAGACCAGACCCTGGGAGAGCCGCTGAATTTAGGGAAGGTGTGTTTGGTGCAGGGAGCACAGCCGAAGCTTGTAAGAGCGTTCTGAGTTGGGCTGAACCACTGAAAATCTGACCTTATCCCTTAATCCTTAACTTCAGTCCTAGTCTTACACAGCCCTTTTAGCATAGAAATGGTAGCTGGGAGCAGTTTCTGGGAGTCTCCTGCTTGCAGCAGAGCTATCCCAAATACTCAGGGGGGCAGTTGCAGCTTTGTCTATCCAAGCACAGAGATTCCCCTTTCACTGGTAGCCTGGGGCTGTTCTTCCTGCGGAAGAAACTTATTCTCAAATCCAACCTAAAACTCCTGGAAGGCAATTTGTGGCCATTGCTCTTTGTTCGATCACCTGGAACCACCCTGAAGGGCTTGGCTCCATCATCTTTGATTGCAGGTCCCTGGCAGTTCTCCTCTCAGCCCCTTCTCTGCTAAGTGAAACCAACCCTGCTCCTTCCACCTCTACTCATGGGGCAAATGCCCTGGGACCCTGACTCAGCCCTGACTCAGCCTGGGACCCTGACTTATCCTCCACTGGACCTGTCTTATTCCTCTTCATCCTCCTTACACTGGGCACCCCAAAACTGGGCACAGTTCTTCATGTGTGGTCCTCCCAGTACCCAGTAGGAGTTTCTGTAAATATTAATTTAAATATTAATTTGAAATGGGGGTGTTGGCTGTGCAGGATATGAATGTTCTTTCTGCCAGAAGAGATTTGAAACATTTGTTGTTGAAACATCATTGGCACATGGTTGTGGTTATTATTAAATTGTGTTGACATCACCACCAGTGCCAGAGTCAAGACCCCCACTCCAGGGATTTTGAGATCAGGTTGTTTTCCAAGTGACTTCTCTTTCAAGGGAAGCATGGCATGGAAGGTGTGCTGGTTCTTGGCTTCTTTTCTGCCTCTGTCAGGGTCAGGATTGAAAGTGCTTGAGATGATATTTTATGCTCAGACTCAGATATTTATTTTTTTTCTTATCTATATTACAGTCTCACAAGCAGTGAGTTCTGCAGTATTTCACTAACAAGCTACAAAAATGGGCCCATATCTATCACTACAAGGTCTTTAAAACTATCCAGTTAAGAAATGACACCTAAAATGTTTTCACTTTCAACCCAATAACTAATCCCTCATGTCCCACAATGCAGACTTTTCTGTCCAATTACACAAAACCACCCAAACCCATGGAGAAGAAGGTGAAGGAGAAGAACCAGACACCACCCTAAAACCTCCATCTCGCTTTAAATATATTACTATATTCCAAAACCTTAGTCTCTAAGTTTCCCACCCTGTGATGTTACACACTTCTAATCAAACTCCACTCCCACAATCCCAGTTCTATCATTCCATTTTGGAAGCCTTCTCCACGGCCTCAGGTGGAATGCAGGGTTCTCCTGAGAGTCTGTGCCTTTCAACACACAAAGTCTAAAATTCTCAGCAACCAGGGCTGCAACAGAAGGTCACTGCCCCAGGAACAGCCCTTCCCCCCTCAGCCTGTCTCTCCTGTGCCTTGCAAGAGTGTGACAGGCAGTGCCACCAGAGCCCACGGCTGCAGAGAGCCAGCCTTGGCTTCTGAAGGTTCTGCTGCCAACACAGCCACCACTGCAGCTCTGGCCACCAGTCCTGGGGCATTCGCCACTGGTGGGTGGCAACCTGGGCTAGTGCACATGCTCCATCTCCTCAGGCCACAGCCCCTGCCAAAATACTACAGGGCACGTGAGAAATGCAAAACACCCCAAGAAGATACTTGCAGCACTTTGGGGGTCGTTTAAGGGGCAGGGTGGGAGGATCCCTTGTGTGAATTAGCACAGAAGTACCTGCTTCTAGTGCCCTTTGAGGCCACCCCATCCAGGGTGGTTCTCCCAGGTGTCTCCAAAGTTGGGTCAGGAGCTAGGTCCAGCTGGGATCCAGTGCTCTTCCTGCAGAAACTGAAAAGTAAAAGCACTGGATCCCAGCTGGACCTAGCTCCTGACCCAACTTTGGAGACACCTGGGAGAACCACCCTGGATGGGGTGGCCTCAAAGGGCACTAGAAGCTTATTTTTGGAAGAAATAAGCTGCTTTAGACAACCTGAGGGAGACTAGGGTTGGAATAAAATCAGAGGGCTGAGTATCGGGGCAGGTCTGGCTCAGACATGCCTAATGCCTGTCACAGCAGGACTGCTTTCAAGAGCTGCAGCCACAGCGACCAGAGGCTGCTGCAGCCAGCTGTGTCCTCCTTGCCCCCAGAACATGCTGCCCAAGCTGGTTGGTTCCCACTCAGCTTCCAAGGTGACTAAGCAGGGACCTCCTGCCTTTCCTGAGCAGCCTTATTCCTGTGCACCAGCCTGTCTGGGCTGTTACTGCCCTCTCAGAGCTTCCCTCAGCCCCTCACCCCTGCAGTGCACAAGCACCCATGCCTGGTCCCACTGGGCTCCTTTGCTCCTCCTTGTCTCATCATCCATTTTTAAGATACCTGACCTCATTTCCGTCATTTCCCCAGCTCCTCCTGAGGCTCAGGATCCTTTCCCAGCCCCTCATTATTTTTGAATCCTGTCCCAGACCCAGACTGGGCACAGGAGGGACTGTGACTGTGATCTCCCACTCCTCCCTCTGTCTTGAAAAAAAAAAAAACAACCCAAACTGTTAGGCCTGACAAGACCTGAGTTCAGGATGGGAAAGGCACCAACACCTTCTGGCCTGCAGAACTGCTCCATCCAATGCTCCCAACTGCCCCAGCCAGGCCCACAGCATATTCACCAGCTACCAGGCACAGTGGGGGCAAGTAAGTTCAAAGGAAAACTCCTACTGGGAAAATAAATTTTACATGGGATGGGGTCTAAAGTGCCCCTCCATCCAAGTGAGCCTCAATACACATTCTCATGGTCACAGAGTGCCCAGGGCTTCTTTAGAATCAGAACACAGAATCACAGAATCATTACTGTTGGAAAAGATGTCCAAGATCATCGAGTCCAAGCTGTGCTCAATACCCACCTTGTCACCAGCCCAGAGCACTGAATGCCACATCCAGACATTCCTTGGACACCTCCAGGGATGGGGACTTCATCTACCACCTCTCTGAGAAGTCCCTTCCAGTGCCTAAAAACCCTCTCAGTGAAGAAACTCTTCCTGATGTCCAACCTGAACTTCCTCCAGCACAGCCTGAGGCCATTTCCTCTTGTCCTGTCAGATTTACATAGATGACTGATTAACACCCTTTTTGGGAGGCCCATTTGAGAGCTGGCAGAGCTTATAAAAACATAGAGATGTGTATTGTGAACAGCCCCATCCCCTGTAGCAGATCTGTTGGGACCTTAAAGGTTATCTCATTCCAGCCCCCTGCCATGGGCACTTTCCTCGAGGCCACATTGCTCCAGGCCCTTTGCCAACCTGGCCTTGAACGCTTCCAGGGACAGGGCAGACACAGTTTCTCTGGGCAACCTGTGCCAGGAAGATGAAGAGCTCCAGGAGAAGATTTCTGTAACGAAAAGCAAGCAGCAAAACATGAGTAACTTGTGTAGGTCTCACATCAGTGAACCCACCTCACCCATCCTGTTCTGTCTGTGCTTACAGGAGTTCAGGGTGAAGCCACAGGAGATCAGTCACATCCTGTCACTTGCTGTCACTTCTGCATGTGTGCCCCTGAGGCTGGCCCAACTCCTCAACCAGCTGGGGGGGGAGTCTCTTCTGGAAGCAAAAGTTTCAGAAGTGTTCCATGCGATGGAGAACTCTTCCCTGTCTGGGGTGGTTAAAGGAAGGGCCAAAAGTGCTTCTCAGAAGGATCCTGAGCACAGATCACCCCCAGGCTGCAGTGAAACCTGCCCTCAGCACGGAGAGGGCAGGACGGAGCTGTTCTCCAGGATGGGTCTTCCACAGGATGGTTATTCTCCAGGGGAACAGGCACAAGCTAGCTCTGCCTCACATTAGGACCACACCAAACTCTTCTTCTGCCTCGAGCCTGACTTCTCTAAAGGGTGGAGGGCATGTGCAGAAAAAGATGATGATTTGCACTTTCATATAATCACAGAATCCTCAAGGTTGGAGGAGACCCTCAAGATCACCTAACCCAGCCATCAACCCAGCACCACCACATTGACCCCCACACCACATCCCTGAGTGCCACATCCAGACACCTCTTGAACTCCTCCAGAGACAATGACTCCACCACCTTCCTGGGCAACTTATCCCAATGTCAGGCCACTTTTTCAATGAAAAAAATAATTTCTAATGTCTAGTCTGAAACTCTCCTGGAGGAACTTAGGGCCATTTCGTCTTGTCCTACCACTTGAGACATGGAAAAGAGCCCGATCCCACCTCACTATAACCTCCTTTCAGGCAGCTGTAGAGAGCAGCGTTCTCCTCTTCCCACAGAAGCTGCACAGCAGAGACCCTTGGGGTGGGTGAAGTCCCAGGAACCACTTCTGGTGACACAGCCCTGCTCGGGGTGGATGGGAACACTTCTGAGCACACACAGTGTGTTACAAGGTGCTACCACTGCTGTGCCTCACACTGGGGCAAGCATGACCTGGAGAGCATCCTGGGTCTCACCCTGTGCTGCTCCCCTGTGGGAGCAGCCAGTGCTTGCAGAGTCCTGCAGTTCTCCTTCTAGCTCATGTTCAGAGATGCTCTCCACCCATCAGGAGTGGCACAGCATGGACAGCACTGTGTCTGAAGGGGAATACAGGGCTGAGATCATCTTGGATGATACAGGGCTGTGATCAGCTGCTTGGTTTCTACTGCCATGGCTTCTCCAAATGTGGCTACTCACCTCAGACCAAGAGACTCCACGCAGGTCTGCATTAGAGTGATTTTCCCCCCTTTTTTTCAAATATCTGAGTCATTTTCCACGAGTTTATGAGACTCCTGTGTATCTATTGCCAAACAAATTGCCAGCCTGGAACACCTATAGGTCACCCACAGCACGAATTACCAGTCAGGCCATCTGAGCCCCAGTGTATTTGTGCTGCTCAGAGACTCCTTTTTCCCATTCAGAAGGGGAAGTGGCTTTATGGCTCATCATGACAGTCCATGAGTTACCAGACTTGTACGGCACTTGATGAAATATTAACTCTCTGTTTGCATGTTGGCTACACATCCTAAGCAAGCAGGACAGCTGGGAAGAGGGTGAAAATGGGAGCCAACAGGAGTGGGATGGAACCAGTACCAGACAGAAAGGGATTGTGTGCTGGTTATTTTCTTGCTCTTTCAGGTGTTTACATTTGGTGTCTATGTTTGTCGTTCTGGGATTCAGACAGGATTTGAAGGGAAAATGTGTATCCCTTAGGGACAAACTGACCCAGCAGAGGAAAGGCAGACTTCTCAATGACCAAGTCTTTTCTCAGATTACAACAGAAGCAGTAAAACTAAGTGGAGACTGAGAACAATTGTTTTCAGCTAAGTTCTGTCAGAAAAACTTGCCAATCAGTTCAAGAGACAAGGTGACCAGACAAATGGGACAGAAAAGGATGTTGTAGCCCCTGTGGGACAGAAAGAGGCTGGCATTCACTGCCTGCACAGCACTAAGTTAGATATGAAATGTAGCAAAAAACTGTGTCAATGAACTCCAGTTGTCTCCAAATGTGGCAGCTGTCTTGGCTTCTGGGCCTTTAGAGAGGATGAGACAGGACACATCACCCAAGCTTTGGTGGCACTTGGAACTGAACTGCAGGGTCCCTTTGTGGCACTGCTGCAGTCCAAGCCTGGCTCCCAGGCAGGAGAGGTATCCAGACCTGTCCTGAAGCCCCTCTGCTTGCTGGGCAGTGCAGGCAGCTCCTGCAGGCTCTGTAGGGTGCATGCACTGAGATAAAGAACCAGCTGAAAGTCTGCAGGGAGTCTGGGAGTCCCTGACAGCAGGAGATCAGCTTTAGGGAAGTGCTTGAGGAGAGGGAGGCCAGGCAGGAGGAAACTTCAATAAAAGCTGTCACTCAGAGGGCAGAAGGAAAGCCATTCCTCATTTTTATCAGGTGCTGATGCATGTTGGAGTGCCCTGTCCAAAATGATCAGAGCCGGGGGCACAGTCAGAGCATGAACTCTCTGCTCCAGAGTGCCTCAACCCCAGGAAAGCCTGGGGCCCTCTTGCATTGCACACGCACCCCCTGAGCCTTCCACCTCTGGCTTTGTGGCAGCCAGAACACAGGGCTCCAGCTTGCCCTCTGTACCAAGAGTAGGAGCTCTCTGTACCTGGGTCCTGCTCACATCTGTCTCTAAAAGACCAGATAAAAAAGGAGAAACACAGATGTCACAAAGACCACACCTACTCTGCTCTGCTTCTGTGGGCCTCCCCCTCTTCTTGCCTTCTGATGAGGACCTGTCTGCAGGTAAGGAGCTTTCTCAAAGCTGCCAACCCATGGACTTCACGTATGCAGAATTTTTCATGGCAGGTGTAGTGTCCCCCACAAAAGACATGCTGTGGAACCAGCACTGGTAGAACACTAATTTTGACTACTCTAGATGAGGTTCCCTGAGAGCCCAAGCTACTGTAGATCCTTCAGTGGACAGAGAACAAGCCAGAAAAAAATGGTTCAGGCAAGTTTCAGTGAGATGGAAGAGTCAGAGTGTTCCCCTTTGGATTCCTTCTCTTGGATATTCCCATTGCCCTGTGTGATGCCCCCATATCCTTCCTAACCAAGGAAGATGCAGCTCTGAGTTCTGGCAAATAACATTTCTAACCCAGTAAGAGGGCTTCCTCCTGCAAACTTTCACACAGGTGCTGTGAATACCAGCCAGCCAGGAGGAGGTTTCCATCCATCCAACATAACTCTGTGCCAAAATGGCATTTGTAGGTCGAGGACGCCCATTGTCCATCATGCCATGTGCTGACCCAAAGCTTGGCTGCTCCAGGTTGGACCACTGGGAATCACCGACCATTGGTCATCAGGGACCTCCTGTGGTCTGCACCAGCCCTCCTGAAAGGGTTTGGCTTTCCCCAGCAGAGGTGTCCATGGGCCATTGTGCCCATGGATATCAGCCAGCCTGAGGGGGCAAGTGTCAAACCCACCCAGATAGCCCCATCCACATCAGACACCCCTGTGCTTACAAAACCCCTCACCAGCTCCTCCAAAGCTGCAGCCATGCCCAGACCAGAACCAGACCTGCCCTGCTCCCTGTCAGCTACAGGATCTGGAGACATCACTGTCTGCAGCCCCAGCTGTCAGGAAGGAGACCTTGGCAGCTTTCTCTAGATGAATGCAAAGAGGAATTTGGATTTCAAAAGAAAAGTCCAAGCTCTGGAGACCGAGCCTCCTAACAAGTATGAGGGAGCTGCTTCCCAGCAGGCTTGATTTATCTGGGAAGCATGTTGGGAAGGCCGTGGGGAGGATTAGAAAGAACACGCACACCTGATGGCAATGCTCTGAGCCCTGCAAGGGCTGCCAAGGCCTTACATAATGCTCTGATCCAGTTGTGATCCCCTGGCAGAGTGTCTGGCTGCCGGTGGTTTGTAGGAGCAGTAACAACATACCATGTGCATTCTGGAAGAGTCGTGTGTCAGTCTAATTAACGACTTTGTGGTTTGTGAGCACTTACCTAAAGCAGATGGGCACTGTGTCTGTTCCTCTGCCAGGCAGAAAGAGTCCAAGGTATTTCAAAGTGAGCAGGTGCTATAAATTATAATTACCAAGCTTGTCGAAGTAGAGAAAGCAGAGAGAAAAGAAACCTGGTGGATTAAGAGATCAAGATAAACTCCTGGTTTTTCTTTTTTAAATGCCTATGGAAAGCTTTTTTGGGAGTTTCTTGCAGATCAGCATTTTGGGAAGGTGTTTAGCATGTGTCTGGCTCTTCAGGGTGAGTGTTGTCTGTATCAGCCTGGTGGGGGTAGGGAGGATTTACTGCCAGGCAGAAGAGTTAAAGCCTCAAGATCCTGCAGCATGAGATTGAGCTCCCCTTACCCTCTTTCCACACTGCACTTTGGGTTTTCTCTCGTGCCCCTGGCAAGATGCTCCATTCTGCTGGAAGACCCTTGGGTGCAAGCTTGGTTCACTCCCTAGCTCTGTATCCCACAAGGATTGACTCTTGCTGTTGGGCATCCAGGAAAACAACCTGTGACTGTGTCTCCATCTTCTTCTGCCTCTTGGCAACTCCTCCTGTGTTCAGAAAAGTAACTGCTTCCCTCCCTGCCAGCGTGTGCCAGTCCCCTACAGCCAGCCACGCTCTGCTACCTTGTGGCTACTGCACCCCGTGCAGAGGTAGCCACTGCCAGTACCAGTATGCAACAGCCCCATTCCCTGTGATCCTGGCCTTGCTCTCATTTTATTTCCCCTTTCTCCATCACGCCCTTTCATCCCTCTGGAATATTTGCAGAATTCTCCTGCCACTGTGCCACAAACCTGCTGTTCCCAGCTGAAATCAGCCCCGGGCTCCCTGAGGAGCACTCTGGTCCCATCAGCACCATCCCCACCAAGGGCACGTTCTTGTTTGTGACCCTTGTGTGACAGCAGTGCTGTCCTCTGCTCATCCGGCCCTCACAAGCTGAGGGGATGGAATCTGGAGGAGAAACTGTGCCATAGATGTTGTTCTCAAAAATACTGAAATCATTTTCCTGTTTGCTAAAGCTGTAATTTCCCATTATATTCTGATTTCTCTCCAGCTGTACTTGACCCATAATCAATAAGTGCTAAATCAGCCTCATATGTACCTCCCTGTACACAGATTAATTGTACCTCTAACTAAAACAATCCACTTCCCATTGGTTTGCCACCATTTGGACTCCTGTGGAAATGCAATAAAGGCTGCTTCCTGCCCTATCCCTTAAGGCAGGCTGATTATTTTCATACATATGGCCAGAGATTAAAATGCAAAAAATGACTTATAGCAATTTGAGAACATGTGGACTTTGATGTGGACAAAGGAGGAAGGCTCTTCCCACCAGATCAGATTCTCACAAGCATATAAATTCTTATGACAGAAGGAAGAAAAAAATTCCTTTGGAATCAACATGGCCTGAAGAGCTCAGTCTGTTCATTCCTCATTTCACTTCTTTGATCTGTTTGAGATCTGACAGTTTGCTGTTCACAGCAATATTCTTCTCTATAAATCACACGTGATGCTGTGGGGTTTTGGGAAAGTGTTGTTTCCTTTGGTTGTTTAGAGGATAAAAGCAACAGACAAACTGATACCTATAAAGTCAATACAGCATAGCAGTGACTTCCAGCCTGTTGGCATAGGAGCTGTCTTGTGGCAAGACCACCTCAGCTCTGATTTACTGGCTACAGAGTCTTTCTGGAGCACAAAAGGAGGTCAGGGAAGAGCAGTGAGGTAGCTCTGATGGAGTGTATGAAGATGGACTGAAGCAAAGTGACTGCAAATGTTTCCCTGGTGGTTGCTGCTGCTGAGCACACAGGTCCTTGGATTTCCCCTCTTATGGGGAAAAGGAGCAGGAAAAGGAAAGCAGGAAAAGGAGCCCAGGACGGGTATCACAGTGTCAGCAGCATGCTGTCCTTCCACTTGTTAGGACACAGGCTGCTCAAACCCTCCTGTCCCATCTCTGAAATCCCCTTTTTCCTGAGGCCCCTCTTCTCAGCAGCCAGCTCTGGACAGCAGCACAGCTGAGTCAGTGGAGCTCTGTCCCCACTCCTGTTCTCACAAGCCTGATCTCCATTTTGGCACTTCAGGCTTTAATAATATTCCTATGAAGGAGATGGTCTGGGAGGCTCCAGGAGCAGACATTTACCACATTCAAGTGAACACTGCAGGCAGATGTGCCACACATCTGGATGTGCTGAAGTTAATTTTCAGGCACTGATGTAGCCATGGTGTGGTGAGTCTTTGCTGAAGTTTGGTTGCTGGTAGTGCTCCTCGAAGCTGTATGGAAGCAGGAGCCTCTCTGGCGGCACTGCTGTGATCCTGCCTACCAGCCATAGCTTGCACAGCCTGGGAGTCACCTGAAAATGGCACAGTGGCCCCTGTGGCTTGTGCAGTCGAGCCAGTGCACAGACAGGGGAGAGATGATACAATTTTGTTTCAGGTGGGCTATGTCCCTGGAAGGGACTGATGTCTTCTCCTGACACCACTTCTTATAATTTGGTTCATCACTGATAAAGCAAATTCAGAGGAATTACTGCTTTTTGGCACAGACTTTGAACAGATAACATTTTTCTGGTTCTGTGTACCTTGAGCTGTCCTCCAACCTGCCGTGCCCTAGCTCTTCCCTCCACCCAGTCTGAGCTGCCACTGGAGATCCGTGTTTGTCACCAGGACCGGCAACAACAGCTTAGCAAGATCAGACCAGGTTTGAGGAGAAAAAGGTGCATTAGAATACAAATGCAGTACAATATTCTGATTTTGGATTTGTTCCTCTGTTTATATGGGCCTGATCCAAATCCCAGGTCTGGGTTCAAGAGTATCCCTGACTGGGAAACAAAGTGCATGGCTGGACCTTATTTCCTATTCCAGCAGCTTTCTTTGCCATTCAGCTCATCTCCCCATGCTGTTTAGAGTGTGCTCCCCAGTACCTCTGAAAACCATTTTTACTGCAATGATAAGCAGCAATGTATTTTCAAAAGCCAAAGTTGGTAAATCCACTTGGCAGAACACACATCACTCTCTTTTATTGGGGCAAAACCTGTATCTTGGTCACTGTGCTCTTGTTAGGACCCAAGAAGCAGCTTCCCTTCAGCCCACAGGTGACAGCAGGGTCATCAGCCACGGTGGTGTTTGGCACAGCTACAAAGACGCCTGGGCCAGGTTGTAGCTGGGATGTTGAGTGCCTGGGACCAGGAAACGGGTGTCTTTGTGCCTCTGCTGTGACTGGGGTGCTGGATCCTTCCCTCATGGTCCCATGGAGGATCCTAAAATACTGCCAGGAAGGAGATCAAATTCTTCTGAGTCACCACCATGGCCTCACTACACAACCTTCCTTCACTTTGGATAAGTTTCTGCTGTGCCCACGTCTCCCTCAGGCAAACCAGGTGGATTTGTCTCTCTTGACCGTGGCTGTGTAGATATTACCTCACCCCAGGAGCAGTGGAAAATGATCAGCATCTGCAGAGAGTGAATCATCCCTGTTATCTCAGAGCCCTCTCTGGGGGATGAATCACTCTCTGGAGGAACCTGATTTTCTCTTCTGGCTATAGAAAGACCCTATAACTGGTTTCAAGTTCTGTGTGAACAAGGCTGGATGAAATGTGGTTTTCCTACACTTGGAAGGCAAAATAAAAATGTCCCTGTCCCCACACCTCATTTTTATCCAGCAAAATCAGCCCCCCAAGCTGACACACCCCATCAGAGCAGGGGTACCAAAGCAGAGCTGAGCATCTCTGCTCCCCACAGCCCCTGCACATGACCCAGCACACATTTGGGTAGCCCTCAGGGAAATCTATCAGGGGAGATCATCTTGCCCAAAAATACAAATGCAAGGAGCAGCTTACCCTCTAATCAAGGAGAAATTTATCTACACTCCGGAGCTGGAGGTATTTGAATTTGCAACTGCTGTTCTCAGAGCAAGTCAGAAAGAAAGCATGGCTGGTGGAACATCACAGACATGGATTTTTTTCCTGTCAGTAGGAGGAACTCAGCTGGTCAGATTAGAGTCTTTTCTGCTTAGCAGTAAAAAACCATGAAATGCAATGTGGTTGTCCCAGTACAATGGTCTCAATGGCATTTTTAAGAGGAAGATTTAATGACCACACACAAGCTGTCAAATGTATCATCCTCAAGGAGCAGTTCACTTTAGTAGTGCCACAACAAATCCTTGCTGCATTTGTTTTTCATTCATTACTTGCTGTTTTTTCAGCAATGAGTTGCTGTGAAATTTATTTAAAGGCAATGTCCATGTATCTCATGCTTGCAAGTGTCAATGCTGTGAAGGATCCCAGGATTCCTCTCCCAGGAAGACAAGAGGGTTGTGTGGTTTACCAGGCTAACAGCTAAAAGTTTAGCAAACTTAGTCAAGAACTGGAAAATAATACACACAAAAAAAAAAAGCTGTCTGCATGAATTGCTATCTCCTCTGAGCATGGTGTATGTAGATACAAGACAGAGAAACTGCCCCAGCTGCCTCATCTGTGCTCATGATGTGTAAAAAGCAGCAGCTTCCTTTCTTTTGAAATCCTTTCCTGGACTGTGCAGAGAGTAGGTCATTGAGGTCCCAATGACCTTGACTTGGGCCAGCATGTCCATGATGTCAACTTCTCTCTTGAGATTTCATTTTCTAATTTCCCCATTCACTGAGCTGGTGGTTGGCAGCACTTGGAAAAGGGTGTTGGTGAGGGACTCCCTTGCCACGCCGCAGCAGCTCCAGAATTCCCACTTGTGCTGCCAATGAAGAGGTCCCAGCACAGGGGGTGTTTGGAGCTGTGCTTTTCCAGCAGCTTGGCGTGGCTATACCTGCCTGGCTGTGCCCACCAGGTACTGTAGTCATCTCCAGACTTCTCTGTGGTGACTGTGGCAATGCAGCAGGGCCACTGGTGGTCACATATCTGCCCAGATTGTTTCCCCCTTTCTCTGCCCACACTGCAGTGACTGCAGAACCCACCTTTCAATAAGCAGAGGTCCCTCAGAAGAGACTCTGACAAACACTGAAACTTGACTCCACCTTCATACCCTTCTCAAACACACTGTCACTTCCCATCTCAGGCTCTTAGAGCTTTCAGGAAGAGGCAGGTGCTGCCTTGGCTGCCCTCAGTGTGTGTCCTGGGCACATTGTGAGCACTGAAGAAATAATAACCACAGCTCACATCCACACTCCTGCCTGATAAAGTCATAAAGTAAGTTCCAATGTGTTTCCATTAACCTTTGTCATGGCATAACCCATGTAATGTCATGAACCTGAACTCACTCACCCACATGAGCTCCCAGGCCATGCTGTGTGTCCCTGGTGATGGCTCAATAGAAATGAGAGACAACAGTTGTTCCACACAATAGACATGTCAGTGCCAAAGGAAGATGGGTCCCGGGTGTTCAAGCATTGTAAGCTCACATGTGTGTAAGGAGTTGTGGTTCATCAACTCCTGTTGAACCACAGAGGAGCTTCGGGCAAACTGGAGATAGGGAGATGAGCAAGGAATGGACATATTTAAACTGGCAACATCTATCATAGAATCATGGAATCCTGGAATGGTTTGTGTATAAAGAAACCTTAAGGCTCAACTTGTTCAAACCCCTGCCATGGGCAGGGACACCTTTCACTAGCCCAGGTTGCTCCAAGCCCTGTCCAACCTGGCCTTGGACACTTCCAGGGATCCAGGGGCAGCCACAGCTGCTCTGGGCAACCTGAGCCAGGGTCTTCCCACCCTCACAGCCAAGAATTCCTTCCCAATGTCCCATCTAACCCTGCCCTCTGACAGTGGGAAGCCATTCTCTCTTGTCCTGTCATGCCACGCCTTGTCCCCAGTCCCTTTCCAGTTCTCCTGGAGCCCCTTTAGGCCCTGGAAGGGCTCTGAGCTCTCCCTGCAGCCTTCTCTTCTCCAGGTGAGCACCCCCAGCTCTCCCAGCCTGGCTCCAGAGCAGAGGGGCTCCAGCCCTTGGATCATCTCCATGGGCTCCTCTGGACCCACACGAACAGAGCTGGGTGTTTCTTTGCTGAGGGCCCCAGAGCTGGACCCAGCACTCCAGCGTGCCTAGATCTGTTCAGAGCCCCTCTCCCCAGAGCACAGCGTGTCCTGTTCCTTCTGTCCCAAGGGCTGCTCTCCCTTCTCTTTCCCAGCTGCCTTATGCTTGACAAACACCATGGTTCCCAGCAAATATGCAGGCCTTGCTGCTTGGTGAGCTTTGAGCCACTCTGCTCAGCCTCCAGCTGCTCCCTGTACCTTCTCCATTTCCCTGTGCCTGGCACCATGGCCAAGGGGGCAATGCCAGGGCCCAGGGAGAGGCTGGTCCGGGAGCTGGCACAGCTGCCCAGCTTTCAGCAGTTTCTGTAGCTGCACAGAGATTTTGGCAATCCCTCTTGCACCGTTCTGACCTGAGGGGTTTTGGAGGTGTTTGCAACTGGGGATAACAAAGCCCTCTTGTCTACACCAAAGACACTTTGTGTGGAGTCTAGGTATTGCTCTGATTTCATTTCCTGAGCATCCCTCGTGGAGAGCTTCCCACAGAAACATGCCCCATTGAGTCAGGAGGGAAGACTCATTGCAGTCCAAACAGAGCCCTGCAAACTTTCTCAACGGGTCCTGTTCCACAGCCAACTGCAAACATGTTTGTGTCTTGAACCTCCATTCACTGCCTGGGATGGTTTTCACAAGTTTCCAGCTGGAAATGGAGCCAGGCACCACTTGTGAGTCTTGCTTGAGGGCTGTGAGCCTTTCTGTGGCACGGCAGAGATCCCAGGTGTAGGAGTTGGCCTACAAGGCAGTAATGTGTCATTCACAAAATCATAGAATGCTTTGGGTTGAAAGTGACCTTTAAAGGTCATCAAGTCCAATCCCCTGCAATGAGCAGGGACAGCTTTGACTACACCAGTCTGCTCAGAGCCCCGTCCAACCCTGAGTGTTTCCAGGGAAGGGACACTTTTCTGAGCAGTCTGTGTTAGTGTTTCACCATCTTACCGTAAAAAATTTCTTCTTTATATCTTGTCTGAATCTCCTCTCTTTTAGTTTAAAACCATCACCCCTTGTCCTATTCCTACAGACCCTACTGAAATGTCTGTCCCCATCTTGCTTATAGGCTCCCTTTAGGTGCAAGAAAGAGCTCTGAGGTTTCCACAGAGACTTCTCTTCTCCAGGCTGAGCAGCCCCAGCTCTCCTCTCTCAGCCTTGTTTCCAGAACAGGAGGGCTCCAGCCCTCAGCATGGCCTCCTCTGGGACCACTCCCACAGCTCCATTTCCCCACTGAATCTACAATTCATTATGGCAGCAAAGACATAACAGGCAGGCAGAAATTTAACCCAGTTTTCCCCTTTCCAGGTGAGTACTGCAGTCCCTGGCTGCCTCTGTCCTATCCCAGCTGGTATCAGTTGGTAGAAGAACCCTGTTCCTCCCCTGGGCTCCTTGGGCAGGCTCAGGGACCCAGAGCCTCCTGCCTCTGCGTGTCAGAAGTGCTGGGCAAGGCACAAAGAGCAGCACGTGTGGAGCTGGCTTGCAGGGCAGCGTGGCACTGGGGGACAGAGTGGCCTCGAGCAGGGTGAGCCCGGAGCCGTCCTCCCTCCCTCCCTCGCCGTGCCCTCGGCTTGTTGCACAGCAGCTCCCCGGGAGCTCACCAGCCAGGTACTGACTCAGTCTGGGAGCTTTGCCTGAGAAAGAAGCTGAGGTGTTGGCCCCAGTCATTAGTAAGTTATCAGAGAAGTTGAGCTGCAGTGACATCATCTCCTTCTTATGTTACTACAAGGAACTTAGATCCTGTTATGGGAGAGGAGGTAACTCAATCGAGCCTTTCAAGATAAACTCAGACAGGAAGAGAGACACGATTGCCTGAAGGCACCAATTAGACATTTCTGGTGAGCTCAGCTCTGTTCAGCTGACACACATGTGCACTGGGGCCAGGGAGACAGGAGCTCCTCTCTGGTATCCCAGGGGTGGGGTGCACGGGGTGGGCAACCAGCACTTCCTCTCCATGTTCCTGTCTCGGCCCTCACACCTTCACCGGCCACAGCTCTCCCTCCAGAATGTCCTTTCTTTGTGTCCTGTGTGCTGCTGTGGACATGGACGCACAGAGGAGCTCCCTGGTGTGGAGAGAGCACAGCCCAGCCCTGCACCACTCAGTGCTGCATATGACCTCCAGTGCCAAGTCTCCTCCAGCTTTATCAAGGGAGATAACAGCCCAATGTGTTGCAAAAAATACTGGGAGGACGGGCTGCAGCTTGAGGTCCCAGTGTCCTGTAGTGACTGGGCTGTGGGGAACATCGCAGTCTATGCTGCAGACCAGTTCCTGCACTTGAGTGGCCTAAGACATGCAGACAGGTCTTACTGGCTCTGATGTGTGTGAGGAAGGAAAAAACTGCAGCAAAAATTGGGATATGTCCTGACAGCATGGTATTGAGCATTTCTGTTGGTTTCCAGGCTGCAGCTCCCCCTGTAAATGCTTCACACCCAGAAGGAAATGGTAATATATGGGTAAATTTGTTTCTGCTAGTCATAGGCTGAGGCATTTGCACCACATCTGTTAGGGAACAGAGAGACTGCTTCTGGTTATCCCCTGGTTATTCTGGTTATTCTGCCAGTTATGTTACCAACAGCTCAGAAACACACTTGTACATCCTCTGAAACACTCTGGAAGCATCTCCTGGGAAAAGACAGTTCTTAGAAACTGCTGGGTCTGTGGCACAGAAAATGCAAGATTAACACAAACCTCACAACTCACTGCACTGAGGACTGCACAGACCCCACCCCTGACCAGACCTCCCCAGTGGCTGCACTGGTGGCATTGGCTTGTCTTCTGCTCTTTGGAAAGGAGGAATCTCCCACTCTTGACCTTTTCTCCTTAGAAAAGAACTTCCCTATTTGCCTGGTTCCTTCTAGAAGTGTTCCTGATCCCACCATCCTCTCTGGACTGCTCCTGACAAGAAGGCAGTTGATTTCTCCACAAGCATTTATCAAACACAGACAACATTCAAAGCAATGAAGGGGCTCTTCCAAGGCGTGTTAGGCCCTTAGCCCTGGAATTCAATATAAAGCTGACCTGAAAATGTCCTGCCCAAGGAAACACTTCCTCTTCCTATCCCACACGGTTCCTCTGCCTCCCCAGAGCTGTCACCCCACAGCAACAGCAAAGCAAGCAACTGGCAAGCTGAGGCACACTCACATTTGGTGCTGACCTGGTCCTCTCACCCTGGCTCTGCACAGATGTGAACATCTGCTCAGGGAAAACAATGCCTCAGAGCAGTGGACTTTGGATGTCCTTCCAGGCAGCTCCCTCCCTCACTACCCTGTAGTCCCCAAGACTGAGGTGACTGCAGGCACTTTTAGGACTTGAGTCAGTGTCATGTTGAAGTCATAAGCACCCTGTAACTCTCAGCAGCAGCTGCAGCTCTAAAGCCAGAAACTGAGACTTTCAGCAGCTGCTGGTTTTCATAAGCTGTTGTTCTTGAATGTCCTACTTAAAATCACCTCCTCCTGCATGCAACAGACAGGCCAACGCACTGCAGAGCCTTGCTTGAGCCCCTGAAGTCATTTGGAAGTCTTGGCCATGCTGACATCTGGAGTCACTGTGTGTGATCCTCTCTCCAGACCCATAGCACTGCTTGACAGCAGGCGTGGGACGAGTCCCTCTCCTGAGCCATCCAGCAGCTCTGCCAGAGGCGTCTTCCTCTGCAAGCAAGCAAAGGGTTAAAGCTTGCAAGGAAAACCAACTGAGTGATTTGGTGAAATAGAGATTAAAACATCTCCGTGGAAGGTGAGGAGCCAGCCCTGGCCTGTGCTGTCTCATTTACCCACTAATCAGCCCAATTACCTCAGGTATAAATCATAACACAAAACACTTACAGAGCCAGAGTCACACACCGAAGAAAGGAGAGAACTGTTGGGTTGGTTTTTGTTTAGTATAATTGATATAATTGCTAACAGCTCTGTGCCAAGAACTTCAGCTTTTCTGCTTCCAGAAGAGAGTAGAGAGCTGTCTGAAAGCCATAGCAATTAGCAATCCCCACATGCACAGCTTTTATTAGAAAGAATGCACATCTATTCCAGAAAGAGCCAGCAGCTCCCTGAGGAGCAATTAACCATCCCTTGGTGCCAGGAATGCAGCTGTCACTGAGCCCATGTCCCCTCATCAGTGCTGCAGAGGCACGTAACGAGTCCTGCCCATCAAGCTGCACGTGAAATGCCTTCACCTGGGCACTGCCTTGTTCCTAATTTTAACTTACCTGGCTCCAGATAGGTGCATCTTGCTGTGCTGTGGTCCAAGCAGGCTGCTGATTCTGACACTTCTCAGGTGCAGCTCATTGTACCAGCAGAAAGTCTCCCTTTTGCTCCACTGAGGAATCTGTGTGAGCTCTGATCTCCACACTCTGGAGCAGACTGACAGCAATCACATGGCGGAGCTTCCCAACACCCCAGAGAGTGTCTCATGGACAGCTGCCACACATCACACCTCACCAGGAGGTCACTGGCAGCCCCTGCAGAGCTGAGGAGCAGCAGTTAGGGTTATCTGTGTCCTGCAGAGGTGACCTCTCACTGGCAGCAAGGTGTGGAGGTACAGAGCTGTGGACACACGAGGCTGCAGCATGTCCACAGCCAGAAGCCATCCAGGAGTGTTAACAAACTCCTTGGATGGATCCAAGTACCTCAAAAACCTCCACCAAGGACCCGTGCTGCACTCCTCATACCCACGGACATCCCTAGGGGGTAAAGGGCCTTTCCTCAGGGTTGCTAAACAGCCACAGGGCAAATCCAGCAGCATTCAGGGTTTCCTCAAGACCTGGGGCACCGTCCCACTGAAACCAAACTCCTTTGTGGGTCAGACTGAGGAGTTCATGAGCAAAGTGGGATGGAAAGTTGGACAGCCATGGGCTCCACCTTGCTCCCTTGTCCCTGTCCCTGTCCCTGTCCCAGCTCAGCCTGGCGTACCAGCCCCTGGCATTGGTTCCGCATCTCCATTTCTGAAAGCTTCGTTTGGGTCTGAGAAATTATAACTATTCTCGTGGGTATTTTCATCATCTGTTCTTTAATTAATTAAACTTGAAACAGAGCATTCACTTTAAAACAATTTTCAGTAAACTTATAGGGATTTGGATGAAAGAATATCTATGGGAAAAGTAAGCAATGCTGGATTTTTTTTTTTAACAGTTTATGATGCCAAAACCTAACAGAATTCTTATGCTGAGGAAGGAAGGGGAAAAAAATAAGCAAATATTAACAGTTTGTGCAGGAGTTTTAATTTTGCTCAAAAAAGTTCTTGTTTGTCCCAAAACATTTTGATGACATTTTCAAATAGAATCCTTAGTGTTACTCTGAGCTGCTGCAGGGTTTGCTTTTCTGATCTTTATTCTTTGGAGTTGTTGTCTCAGCAAGATGAATGATGTTATTCTCTGATTTGTTTGTAGTTGGGGGGGCAATAAGTAAACTGGGGTAGAACTTGCAGTGCCCATTCTCTCAACAGGAAAAATCAAAATCCATTGTCTTGTGTTGGTCCTCTGAGCAAAGACACAAAGCCTGTGGGAATGGAGCTTTGGGTGTGATGTGCTTTTGTGATCCTCTCAACTGAACAGAATCACAGAATCAATCACAGAATCAATCACAGAATCAATCACAGAATTGTTTGCCTTGGAAGGGACCTCAAAGCCCATCCAGTTCCATCCCCTGCCAAGGGCAGGGACACCTTCTACTAACCCAGGGTGCTCCAAGCCCTGTCCAGCCTGGCCTTGGACACTTCCAGGGATGGGGCAGGCACATCTGCTCTGGGCACCCTGTGCCAGGGCCTCCCCACCCTCTGAGGTTAAAATATTAATGTGGCAAAATGGGAGTAATGGAATAGGGGTTTAACCCACCCTGGGTTGTCATCCCACTCTAAGGGGATGCTGTAGCAGAGCTTGTACTCTGCAGCTAAAGGACATTTTCCTGAACTCTCAGGAAGGTTTGACTGCACTTCTTAACCAGGTACAAATCTCCAGATTTGTCCATCCAGGTCAGGCCAACCAGGGCAAGAAATGCTTCTTTCTGTGATGTAGGGAAGGTCTGTTTCCCAGGATTGTCTGAGAATTTCACCCAGGAAATACTGCCCACACCCCCTTGCAGAAGGCAAGGCTTGCACCCAGCCTCTGCCCTGCTCCCACTCGTGACGGGGCCTTTGGTCCCCTCCTCCTGCAGTTCATTGCAGTGTTCTGTGAATTAAGAATTAAGAAATGTTGGTACGCTTTGAAGAAGGATTGTACCTGAGGGGTAATATTGTCTGAGGGGTTGCTCTAGTGCTCAACTTTCACCAAAAATATTACTTTATATAGTCAAGAATACTAATTTCTTTGACACATTCCTTTCTGGAGGATCACTGATTTGAGGGCTGGGCATGACAGCTCTGTTAACTTCCTTCTCTCATGCTTTGATAAGAGACAAAGTGCTTCCTCTTTGCAATTTAAATTCAGAGATCTCTGCCTTAGATAGCCTGGAAAAATAAAATAAGCTCTGTTGGCTGTGGATGGAAATTAAAATTTTGTATAATTGGTTCCTGGTATTTCATCCAAATCTGAAATATTTTCCTCTTCTAATTTGGTTTCAAAATCTACAGATAACACATTGTATCCTGCTCACCATCATTGCAATAAAAGGTCTTTGGAGACATTATTCCCAAACTGAAGTTTTAAAGTTTTTTAAAATAACCTTAATATTTTTTTGGCTTGTCATTCTATTTTGAAACAAAAACAAGTGTTCAAAATTAAAATTTCTCACCAAATTAAACCTCAAATTCAACTCCCTTAAGATTTCCATGGTGATTAAAAAGAAGCAACTGGCAAATGGAGGGGAGGACAGTCCCAAAGGTGTGATAGCAGAGCACAGGCTCAGTTCCTGCCCCGTGACACAGGGGCACAGGTACCCCTGGTGATAGGGATCACACATGGGACCCCGAGCAGGGCTGTGACACATTTCTCATTTCCAGACAGATCCCTTCCTTCTGGAATGGGGCCGTGGCTCCTGCTGTGGCTGTCCTGCACAGCCGTGGGTGTGAGCCTGGGCTGGCATTGCTCCATGGCAAGCCCAGCCCCGGGAGATGCAGCTTTGATGCTCCGAGTTCAGGGGGTGGCTGCAAGCCACGGCTGGCCCAGGGGCCACCCAGAGGGACTCAGCCCCACCACGGTGCTCCAGAAACTGCCATCAGCTGGCAGCACCAAATGGCCATCAAGGAGGGATGGTCCTTGTGATGCCGTGTGAAGGCTGACCTAGAGCCAAGGCTGGAGAGAGCTAAAAAATAAAGTAGGGATTTATTAGGAGGCCTCCATGGATCCACCTTGGGCAGCACGAGTGCCCAGCCAGGGCTACACCCAAGATGAACCAAAATGGTCACAAAATGCACGACTGGTCACGCGGGTTCTCACTTTGATCCGTTCTGCTCCATTTGCACATTGGAGTTCATTGTCCAATTCCAGCTTTAGCCCATGCAGTCCCATCCTGATTGTTTTTCTCTCTCCAGCCCACATTGTTTCTGCTCTTGGGCCTGAGATTTGGATCATTTGTCCTTGGCCCCCAGCTGGAGAAGGAATTGTTTTGTCTCCCTGCTCTCTGAAGAGAGCTCACCATCCCCTAATATGAAGCCCAGACCCACACACTAAAGCAGCACAGAACCTAAAAAGTAGAAAAGCCAAAACCTGAGGCATCACTTGGCAGTGGCAGACATCTCCCAGCACAGATGGGAGTGTCACCAACACCTTCTCATGTTAATCACTATTTACAGCCCAATCCAATCTCCCTGGCCATCAATCCATCCCGCCTCGGCATCGCTCCCTTTGCGCAACACCGCGGGAAGGGCTTTCACTGATCCCCACCCTGTTTCTCTCCCACCCAGACGCCTGGATGCAAACCTCATCTCCGTGGTGCCCGACAGGAGCTTTGAGGGACTGCTCTCCCTGCGTCACCTGTGGCTGGACGATAACGCCCTGACGGAGATCCCTGTGCGAGCCCTGAACCACCTGCCAGCGCTCCAAGCCATGACCCTGGCCCTAAACCAGATCTGGCACATCCCCGATTTCGCCTTCCAGAACCTCAGCAGCCTCGTGGTGCTGTAAGCCTCCTCCACTTCTTATTCCCTCGGCTGGGACAAGGTGCTGCCCGGGGCTCCTCCTCCTGTGGGAATCCCTGCTGCTCACTCCCCCAGGGAGTGAGGAGCAGAGGTTTTGTTCCCCCTCATTTGACATGAAATGCTAAATTTGCCTCTTTTGATTTTTGTCATATTTTCCCCACTTTTCAGTGAAGAGCTAGAAAGCTCCCTGAAATTCTTCCTTTCACTTTGTGACTACTTCTACTATAATATTTAAACTTTTGTGATTTCTTGCTCTTCCTGCAAAGTTGGTAAATTGTTCCATGGATCAGGTTCAAAGCCACAGAGGTCTGTGGCTGCATTCCAGGGTCTCAAATGCTTTTGACCTGGGCCCGGAACATCCAAGAGTGTCCAAGGGACATTCTGGGTTCTGACATAATTCAAGAAATGTTTTGTATTAAAAAAAAAAATCAGCAACTGGAAACAAAAAGCAGATTGTTTTCCTTGAAGACTCAAGCAACAAAAACCTTCTCATTTCTTTTCCTCCCTCCAATCCCTGTGTTAAAACTACAGGAATTTCTAGCAATGTGAAAAAAAAAAAATTAAACTGCAATCTGATCTGCAGTCAGATCAAAAAAGTAATATTTTCATTTCTTGGAAAACATGCCAACTCACTCCCTCTCCTCCCCCCACCCCCTTTTATTACCAAATACGATTTAAAACCAAAGGTCTAATGCCATCACCTTGTCCAAGCCCGTGCCTGCTTATTTGCATGAGTGTGGTACACCTGCAGCTCAGCTGTTCTGTGTGGTTGCTGTCCAATTCGCGTTGTAAGCATCTCCCGGGCAGCGCTGGAAGCGCTGTGGAGAGCAGAGCTGCTCCGGGATGGAAACGCTCCCTCCGTGGGCTGTTACAGCCTGGGGTTCCCGGGGTCCGTCCGACCCCGGCTGCCGTAGGTGTCCCGGATAGTGATGTCCAGCTAAGCACAACCTGTCCGGTTCCTTCAGGCTAGCTCCCAGCCACGGGCAGTCTTAGCAAGCAGCTCAGCTCTTCAGTGAGATCAGCTCTTTGGTGAATTCAGCTCTTCAGTGATTTCAGCTTTTGCTCGCTAAGTGCCTCAGCAGACGCAGGGAGAGAGAGGAGAAGGTTGTGTGAGGTTCCACAGCGGTGTCTTTATTGGCAGCTCCTGCAAAGGGTTTCAGTGACAGCTCTTCTGCCAAACTGGGCAGAAATGGGGCTTTATATAGGGCGCAGGGGTTTTGGGAAATGGTCTAATATTAAGGGTCGAGGCGAATATGATCTATGGTCTTACAGAGAGATAACGAGGGTCCAAGGGCGGAAGAGGGGCTTCTTTGGTCCAGTCATCATGACTAGGCATTTCTTATCTTGGGCAAGTGACCGCCAGGGAGGCCTTGCAGGGCCTCTGGCTGCTACAAGGGGCAGTGAGACACCAAAGCTCCGGCAGAAGGGGAACTGATCCCTCTGGCAGCTGCTCAGGAGGGACATCCTTTCTATCAACAGAGGCTTGCAGATTATCTTCCCTTTAAAAGGAACATCACGTGTGCAAATTAGGTGCTTATTACTTCTTTGGTGTTGATCAGCAAGTTCGGGTGCGATTGCCAAATGCTTTAGAGCTCCTTTATCCACATGAAATGCCATCTCCAGTCTGGTAATTTGTACTGATAGCAGGGTGTTAAGTAACCTCAGCATGTAGTGCCTTAGTGAAAGTTTAGCAATTATTTCCCTTTCAAAATTTAAAGTGTTTACTGAGACCATCCAGCATAGAAAGTGCTTGGACAAAGCACAGTTCAGGGTTTTATTAAGCATCAAATTCATCTGTTTAGACAAAGCATAAAGGCTTATTTAGGAGAAAAGCAAAAAGCAACTTGAGAAAAATCAAAAAAGTAGTTTTCACCCACAATAGTGCTCATTCTCTAAGGCAACCCCTGGCCACCATAATGCAACCACTTCAGTCAGCTTTAATAGCTCACTCAGCGGGTTAGCTGACATTTGGGGTTTCATTTCAGCCTCCAAAGCATGCTGCTTTCATCCAGCTCATCCCATACTGTGGGCAAGAAGCAACTCCTTAATTAACCAGGCAAGCTTGAGAAATAAAAGTCATTGACCATTAGGTCACAAGGGAGAGAATAATGTCCCACCACATACAATTGGAAGGGAACACATGTGTGATCCTGCCAGGCTCTGTGGGACACGATGCTACATTTTTGTGGGATCACAAGTGTTTGGCAGAACCGGCCCCATAAATCTCTCCCATGCTTCCATGCAAGCCCTTGTCAACACATCACCAGTGGAAAGTCACCCAGTGTCCCTCCTGTGTCCCAGCCAGGGATATGTCCCTGCTCCAGACTCACCCACCGAGCTGACAAGCAAATGTTCCCAAAAGACAGCCAAGCTGGAGAGAAGACATTCCCCCCCAGGGTGCAGATGGTGTGTGTGCCTTCCTCTGCAAAAGTCTGGATTTGCAGGTAGATGGAGGATCTGCTGTAAACATGGGAAACTCCAGGCTCCGGGGGGTTGAAATGAGCCCCTGGGGGAAGAGAGCCAAGGCAGGTGGGGCTGAGCACAGGGGAATCCCTCCTGTACAGCCCGGCCAATACCCAGGGACATGCCTGACCTCGGCTGACCATTGCTGGCCATTGCTGACCACAGCTGACCACGGCTGACCACAGCTGACCATTGCTGACCATTGCTGACCACGGCTGACCACGGCTGACCACAGCTGACCACAGCTGACCACGGCTGACCACGGGTGACCAGTGCTGACCACAGCTGACCATGGCTGACCACAGCTGAACACGGCTGATCATGGCTGACCACGGCTGACCATGCCTGACCACAGCTGACCACGGCTGACCATTGCTGACCACAGCTGACCATTGCTGACCACGGCTGACCATTGCTGACCACGGCTGACCATGGCTGACCACAGCTGACCACAGCTGACCACGGCTGACCACGGGTGACCAGTGCTGACCACAGCTGACCATGGCTGACCACAGCTGAACACGGCTGATCATGGCTGACCACGGCTGACCATGCCTGACCACAGCTGACTACGGCTGACCATTGCTGACCACAGCTGACCATTGCTGACCACGGCTGACCATTGCTGACCACGGCTGACCATGGCTGACCACGGCTGACCATGGCTGACCACAGCTGACCACGGCTGACCACGGCTGACCACAGCTGACCACGGCTGACCATTGCTGACCACGGCTGACCATTGCTGACCATGGCTGACCATTGCTGACCACGGCTGACCATGGCTGACCACAGCTGACCACAGCTGACCATTGCTGACCACGGCTGACCATTGCTGACCATGGCTGACCATTGCTGACCACGGCTGACCATGGCTGACCACAGCTGACCACGGCTGACCACAGCTGAACACGGCTGACCATGGCTGACCACGGCTGACCACAGCTGAACACGGCTGACCATGGCTGACCACAGCTGAACACAGCTGACCATGGCTGACCACGGCTGACCATGCCTGACCACAGCTGAACACAGCTGACCATGGCTGACCACGGCTGACCACAGCTGACCACGGCTGACCACAGCTGACCATTGCTGACCACGGCTGACCATTGCTGACCATGGCTGACCATGGCTGACCACGGCTGACCGTGCCTGACCACAGCTGACCACGGCTGACCACAGCTGAACACGGCTGACCATGGCTGACCACGGCTGACCATGCCTGACCACAGCTGAACACAGCTGACCACAGCTGACCACAGCTGACCACAGCTGACCACGGCTGACCACAGCTGACCATGGCTGACCATGGCTGACCATGGCTGGTCATGGCTGACTGTGGCTGACCATGCCTGACCATGGCTGACCATTGCTGACCACGGCTGTCCACGGCTGACCATTGCTGACCATGGCTGACCATGGCTGACCATGGCTGGTCATGCCTGACCACGGCTGACCACAGCTGAGTGCAGGAGCCTCCAAGGTGCAGCTGTGCTGTTCCTGCTCCACACCCCTTGTGCCCTGGGCAGAACCTTTTCACCATCCTGCCCCACCACAAGCACTGACATCAGAGCCTCAATCTGGAATACTTTAAAGGTTCAGTGTCTGCTAATAAATGACATCTTTTTTGAGGAATTCCCTGATCTTGTTCCCATCCTTTGCTGCTGTAGGCTTCAAACTAGGGCTGCAGGCTGTTCAGTGAGCAGAGCCCCATGCAGGCTGTTCAGTGAGCAGAGCCCCATGTACATCACTCATCATGAAATCCATGACTCTCCATAATTGGCACCATCCTTTCCCAGCTTTAATAACAAGGGCTCCATGTGCTGGGGTGCTGGCACTGAGCTTTGATGGCAGAAGAGAGGTGGATATTTGATCAGGATAGTTCATGGGCATAGGTGGTTACCTTCCAGTCTGATCTATTCAGGACCAAATGTATCTTAGTACCTGCACACAGAAATAAACCTGAATATTTTTCATCTGATGGTTTGTATGAAGTAAAGATTATTTTACAAAAATCATCATCTTTCTTGAGCATAAGAAACTTTTCATTCAGCAGTCAGCATCTGAAACCCCCATGCTGCTGTGCTGACAGTCCAATAACGTGCCTGACAGCAGTTCTCAGTAGTGTCCCTCATTTCCTCTGTCAGCTGAATTCAGCAAGAAGTCTCAATCAGGAATCACAGCACCTCTTTCAGTCCCACTCTCCAGAGGGGTCCTCAAGTAAAATCTTACAATGCCAGGAAATCCCCCATGCCGCAGATGTGTCCTTGCTGCCACATCTCTGCAGTGGGCTGCAGTTCCCTTCTTCCTTGATGGCACCAAAGCAGCTCTCAGCAGAGATGCTGGGATGTGTGTGGGACACAGAGCCAGAGTGAACTTCCCAAAACAGGACAAGCAGTAGAGAGGTTTGCCCTGTAATGAGGGATCTGGATAGAGAAAATCTTCAAGTAGTTTTACTTTCATCACATAGCAGAGAACCCCTTAAGTTAAAGCAAATTAGGTCAAAACCCAAATTCTTCCTTGTTTGGGTCCACAAGGAGCCTTAGCTCCTGGAAACCTCCAGGAATCATTTTGGCCCTGTAGTGGGAGCAAAAGAGAAGCTCCACTCCTCTAACCTGGCCCTCATCCTTGCCTACCTTGTCAAAAAAATGGACTCTGGGAAAAGTTGTTCTCGTGCTATTACCAGTTAGTTTTGCTTAACACCCTCTAATTCCTGTGCTCTGTGTCCATCTCCTCTGTGCCATTGCTGTATTTGTTATGTCTACTGCACCCTTCCCTCAGCTCAGCCGCTCCAGTCCCCATCCAATTACCTGGTTTGAAACATGGAATCCCAGACTGGTTTGGGTGGGAAGGGACCTCAAAGCCCATCCAGTGCCACCCCTGCCATGGGCAGGGACACCTTCCACTAGCCCAGGGTGCTCCAAGCCCCGTCCAGTGGCCTGGAACATTTCCAGGGATCCAGGGGCAGCCACAGCAACCTGAGCCAGGGCCTGCCCACCCTCACAGGGAAGAATCTCTTCCCAACATCTGATCTAAGTCTACCCTCTCTCAGTTAAAAAAAAACCTACCCTCTTTATGCCTTGTCCTGTTACTACCTATCTGTGTAAAATCAGAAGTTAGTTCTCATATTATACTTATTTTTTCCTTTACACTTTCAGATGGAAAGACCAACTCTGTACACTGCATCAAAGACAAAAATTAATTCTGGTTTATATCATGGTACAATGCTGTTGTGTCAATTTTCCCTCTTCTAGCTATCCCTGTCACTTCATTTGCTTTTTTCATAGCTACTAAGCACCAATACCTCTTTCCTGGAGATATATAAAATCCTGATAGTGGGTATGCTCATAGAAGACTGGTTCTCCCCTCTGCTGCACTTGACAGTCACACAACCTGAATATCAGCTGATAATTTATTATCAAGGTCACTCAGCAGCATCTTCCAGCTGAAAGCGTGAAGACAGTAAATAAAGGATCTTTAGTAAAATTCCTCTTCCTTACAGGTTTTGTCATTAAAGGACATGATGCAGCCCTCTCTCTAACAGAATGGTTTAGTGACTAGAAGAGAAAACTTGTTTGCAAGACTTTTGGGTTCCTGTTCCCATTTTTCCTTGTTCTGGTGTAACTCTGGCTGAGACTTTCAGAAGGGACCACTGCTTTTCAGTATCTTCCTTACCTAGGAGTAAACATAGCACATCCCAACTCTCCAGGGAAGCTGATCACCAGTCATTTCAGTGACATCTGTGGGACTTGGGGCTTCCTAGCACCACAAAGCCCAGTCTGGTGCAGGATGAGCCTATGAATCCCTGCCCTCACCTGTGCAGGGGAGTTACCAGTGTCCCTCTGAGAAGTTGTTGGGAACCTCAGTGTTGGCAGGGAGTGCCAAGCATGTGCAATTCATTATCACTAAGAACAATATTGCCTGGAACATCTGCATCCCATTCATGAGCCTTTTTATTGGCAAAAGTGCCTTTTCTCTCAGAGGACCAAGCTTGCTGCCTTGGCAAAAGTGGATTTCCTTCTCCAGCACTTGAGGAAGAAGAAAATCGTGCTCCAATGCACCCTGAGAATGTCATTTCTGATGGAGCTTTATTCTTCACCAGACAAGCCTCATGCTGGTCCTCCAGTAATGGAAACAATCCATGGAATTTGCACCATTTATGATTTAGATTTGTCTACTTATCCATGGCCAAGTTGAGGAAAAGGACAATTTTGCCACAATAAAGATGGAAGCTCATCATGGCAGTGGCTCGTCAGGGGAGAATTCATATGATGTCAGATTTGAGCTTGGTTCAAATCATCTAATGCAAATAATTGATGGAAAATGTTTGCATTTGTCCTTTTTGAGAAGAAAAAAATGAAGTCATTAAAAATGAAAGCAATGGCAAATCCACCACGTCTCTTTGTAGTCTGTTCCAGTGGTTAATCATCCTTAGTGTTAAAAAAAACCCCGCTCATATTTCCCATTTGAATTTTCTTTGGCTTTGACTTCAGACATTTTTTCTTATTATTCTTTTCTCTGCTAAATCACAGAACCATTTTAGTACCCAGTTTCTAACCAGGAAGAATCCTATACATTACACTGCACTCATCCCCTTGATCTTATTTAATAAGCTAAACAGATTGAGTTCTCCAAGTCTTCATCCTATTTTTTTTCCAGCCCTTGGATCATTTTTGTTGCAGTTCTCTACACCCATTTCAGTTCATTGACATCCAGTTACCAGTGTGGGTATCAGCAGCACGTTTGTCCTGCCAGATCTGCTTTCACCAGTGTTCACTGCAGATATTGATACAATTTCCCTTTCCTTGCCCATATAGACAAGCACCTTCATTAAAGCAGTATTTAGGCACTAGCTCAGCTTGTTTCCCTTCTGTGTAAGACAAATGTGCAGTCCCCTTGGAGATGGCATTGCCAGAGTGGAAGCTACTGCCTGTGTTAGACTGTCTCTTAGACTGTTTTCCAGGACCTTTTAATTCACTGAAAAACTAAATGGAAAAGGAAGTCAGGTGAAAATTGAACAAATTTGACTAAGGGTGCTGCATGGATGATGGGAGGAAATCACATTTATTCCCAATTTATGATAAGAAATTGTTGGCAAGGAGAGAAAATCTTCCTTCTAGAATCTGTTGCATGTTTCTTATTGTGGGTCAGAATAAATCTTGTAGGGTTTGATTTTTTTCTGCTTTGTTTCTAAATTCTCACCACCTGAGGCACCAGCCAGGCTGCAGCCGCTCTCCCCAGCCTGCATGGGGATTCTGCAGCCCCTGTCATTGATGTTGGTTTCAGCAAGGCACAGCAAGGGCTCACCTGGCAGCAGAGGAGCTCGCTTGTCCCGCGGCAGGTGGGAGCTCTTGTGCTGCTGCAGGAGGTCCCAGGAGGTCCCACCCTGCCAGGGTCCAGTGTGACAATTGCTGTTCCTGTTTCTGATGGAAGTACATGGCTGAGAACAGCCTGCAGGCCTGCCCACAAAACAGCAGTGACTGTCCTCATCCCGGGCACAGCCTTCCGTGGGTAATTGCCCAAACCCACCCTCACCCCACGGCACTGACCTGCAAAGGAAGAGACCCAGCTCCTAAAGCCCATTGCCCTTACCAAGGTGACTGGTGGGTTACAGCAAAAGCTTAAAAGACTTCCCATGTTTCTGCATCATAGGGGTTGTTTATAGCCCAGAATCAAGTACCTTGAGCTGCTATCAAACCAGCTGAGCTGTAATTTACAGGGCAGAATATAACGTTGTGTGGGCTGAGCTCAAATTGACAAGCACTGGAGATGTTGCAATTCCACTTGTTAAAATTTGTTTACCAGGGGAGAAAAAAAAAGGCAGGATGGAAGACAGGAACGTCTTTTCAAGTGTTTACCTTTCCAGCTCTCTTGTTTCTATTATTGCCATGTGGTTGGGTAACTCTAGAGTTCAACTTGGACAGCAAATTTTTTTATAACTCCCTTTTTTGGTTGCTCATAATTTTCTCACCAACAAAGAACTTCCTTCGGATGATTTTCATTACTCTGCTTCCAAACAAAGCACTCTAGAGCCAAATATAAACACAGCAGGTGATTGCTTTTCTCTGCTGTCTCCTTGCCTGACTGCAGTGACAGCAGTGAGCTGGTCAGCATGTCCGAGCTCGGACAAGGTGTTCAGTCACACCATCCTGACAAAGCTCCAGGGAGCTCACACCTTCCCTGGCATTCAGCATTCCCTTGTCCCCACACTGTCCCCTCACAGCAGACAGGGGTTTGGGGCACAGGGTTCTTGTGGTACCTCTTCATGTGATCCCACAACAACTCCAGACCCCAACCCTCTCTTTGGCAACTGCAGTATCCAGTGGCAAAGGAACTCGAAGTGGTTTGCAGCACCAACTGAAGAGAAGGCAGCATGACCAGAAGTTGCTAACATTTGATGGAGGAAACCAAATGGGCACAAACGTCTTTTCTTGTGACAAAGAGAAATTTGTCCCATAAGATTCTCATTTTGATCTCAGGCTTCTTTTCTCCTCTAAAAGTCACAATCCAAGTTTTCTTGCAGGCAACATCTTTTTCTTTTTTCCCATTTGCTCAAAGGAGCAAACATATTTTATCTGATATTTTTCCCTTCCCTTCCCCTTCCTCTGAAATGTTTGTATGTTCTCATCCCAATGACAAACACCTATCTCAAGCTGGTTTCTGTTTTGCAGACCCCTACCAAACTGCCCTAGAGCTTGGCTGTTCCTCCACTCCCAGCTTCCTCCTGTTTTACCCTACAATATTTGACAGTGGGAGCTGCCTGTGCTCAGCCAAACAGCTCATGCTCAAATCCAGGTGGAGTGAGAGATTTTTCAAGCTGGGACACATTTAGATCAAGCAGCAAATAATGAAAAAAAACATTGATCCACCTGCCAGGATGGAGCCTCCCCCGGGCTCTTGGAAGGAGGCAGCAGCATTGGACAAAGGCTGGTGCATCCCTTGCTAGTGCTATCATGGGCATGGGACAAAAGGATCCCCGAGGGGAGTGGTATGGCAGCAATTCACCACACGGACTTGGTGTTAAAAGAGAATCTGAACTGATGGGGAAACCCACCCTGAGAGACCTGCCCCTCCTTGGTGGGCAGTTAGCACACAGAGCGTGGCAGTGCAAGCACAGGCATCACCAAGGTTAAGTGCAGGCTGGTAGAAGTGCAGACTGGGCAGCAGTGGGGTGTCTTCCCCTGGTTTTCAGCAGACTTTTCTCAGACTGCTCACAAGAACTCTGTCCATGGACTCAGAGGTGCCTTTGAGTGGGATTTCAGAGGGAGATGCACAATTAGCCACAAGTTCATAGCTGTAAAGGAAGTGACATGGAAGAAGCACTGAGATGTGCACACATACCCAAGAGCCTCTGATAATCCAAGATGAGGAATCCAGGGATTAAGGCCTTGGATTTGCCAAAAGACTGAGAGAGGGGAGTGAGAGATCCATGGAAACACAGAACCCAGAACTCCAGAAACTCATCACCTACAGAGCTTCCAAGGCAAAATTACCCCAGGTGGCTTTGCAGGGGCCCCCAGCATATGGCTTCCCAGTGCCAACGTTAAGACTGGGAGTTCTCAAGCCTGTAAGCACTAGATGTTCGTGGCATGTAGCAGCAGGATGAAGGGAAACAGGAAAAAAACTGTTCCTATGGTGCAGAGAATGTGCATCAGCCTGTGGCATGGCCCCAGCACTTTAGCCAGGCACTCTGAAGCACTGAACTGAAGACAACTCTCATTGCAATCAAACTGGAGCTGGTCCAGGAACTGGCAGTGTTTTCTTTTTTTTTCTTTTTTTTCTTTTTTTTTTTTCCTTTCACATGTAAGGATAATAAACTGTGACTAACAGGATGATTTTGCACTCAAAGTCTTCTTGCTGGTACTAAGACTTCAAGGAGTCCAAATACAATTGTGTCCTTAGATAGCACCCAGTGCCCATGAACAGCTGGTGAAGCCACACTGCTGTGGGCTGAGCCCAGAGTAAGGTGAGCTCTAGGGTGTTTCTTGAAGCTTCTTGCTTAAGCATGTTCATCCACAGCCACCTGGCAGCTGTGAAGGTGGAGGTCTCAGGGAAACTCCTACATTAGCCTGGAATTCCTGAGAGGAATGGGAGCCCTGTAGCTCTCTGCAAGTACTACTGCACCCAACACATGTCTCATGGGGTAAGAGAGGGAACCCCATAAGTGCCCTTGGCACCCCAGCCCAGGCTGTGCTCAGCTTACAGGATGCTCTGGACCACGGCTCAGACCACAGGGAAAGGCCAGCCTGCACCCCCACTGACCATCTGTCTTTTGTCCACAGGCACCTGCACAACAACCGGATCCAAAGCCTGGGAGCCAACGGCTTTGATGGGCTGCACAGCCTGGAAACCCTGTGAGTGCCCTGTTTCATTCTCTGTCCTAAAGACATGGGGTGTGTTCAGCCCCCAGCACAGCATGCATTGTCAGATTAAGCCCTTTTCTGACCCAGAGATGGGGTAACTGAGAGGCATTTTAAAAACTTTTATTTTATTTTCAGTCTCATGAGAAGGGTGAGACAATGCAGGTGTTATAATTCACACCATCACAATCAGAAGCCAACTATTTCCTAATTACAATTCATTATAAGTGTTTCTTGGCCTATCAGCTTTAGCCACACCATGCTGTAAATGCCTTAAAGCCAATCATCTAAAATTACCCCTGTGGGTCCTACTACAATGCATCTTTCATAGTTCTATTTCTCCACAGTATCCAGTCTTATTTATAAAACCATTCTTTGAAACTTATTTCTAGTCCCATTTCTCTCTCGACAATGTCTGTCCTATTCCATGGCATTTCTAAGTCAGCATTTCTTATCTCAAAGTTTCCATACAGATACACACGATGTGAGCCTTCTGTCAAGCTTTGAGAATTCTCGACAAATCCATTTCCCACATGCAGGAAAGGGAGTCAGCCCCACACACGTCACTGAGGGCAGCAGCAAGGCTGGCTCCAGGCACGAGTGGGTGCCCAGGGCATGGTGCCTACTGGGGAGTGAGAGCCTGGGCTTTCCTGTGCCTGTGCTGCTGCTGCAGGGGGATCTGTGCCTGTGGGCAGTGTGGCTGGCAAGGGGTTCTGAGGCCCTGGACACCATTCCAGTCCAGGGGCAATCCCAAGAGCTTGGATGCCTTCCCTACTCAGGGAGTGTGTCTCCTTCCCTAGCACACGGGCGTGGTCCTAAATCCTCCCCAACACCTGACCACCAAAGCGAGAGGATGGCTCAAGTTTGGGGCCTGGAAAGTCCTCAGGGGTCTGTGGGGTATCTCTGAGGTGATCTCATGTCTGCTGGCATCACCCATAGCCAGCTGATTTCATTGTGCACAATGTGCTTGGCATGGCTGGAAAACAACCCATCAGAAGACTGCAGGGAGGATGGGAATCAGGAATGAACTCACCTCCAGGACACACCTTCAGGAAGGTAGATTGAGATCGGATAGCAGGAAGGAATTCTTGGCTGTTAGGGTGATGGAGGCCTGGCACAGGGTGCCCAGAGCAGCGGTGCCTGCCCCATCCCTGAACGTGTCCAAGGCCAGGGCTTGGAGCAAGCTGGGATAGTGGAAGGTGCCCCTGCCCATGGGGGGGAGGTGGAACAAGTTGGACTTTGAGGTCCCTTCCAAGCCAAACCATCTGTGATTAGCAGCAGGGGGCTCACCCTGAACTCAGGGACAGTTTCATCCCACAGCCTGGCCACACATGCCCTGTGCTGTGACAGCTGCATGAGTGGCCTGGGCCTCACGCGCTGTGCATCGGCCCAGGAGGAAACATAAACAAGCAAACAAATAAATTGAGGCACTGAAAGACTGGAAGAGGTGCTTGATGCCTTCAATTGTGCAGAAATATGTCCCTTCATGCAGGCTCGGGGTCAGAGTCAGGCCCTCGCTTCCTGCCAGGAGAACCAGGGGGTCCAGGTCATGGCAGAAGGAGATGCTGCTTCCCAGCATTCAAGTGCCACTCAAGCAGACAGGGCCCCTCTGTGCCCAGCATGGTGCCAACAGCAGCTATCAGGCAAGAGTGGCAGCAGCAGGCAAACCCTTGGTCCCCAGACACACTCCTCAGGGCAGGACCATGGCACGCATTGTCTCTTCCTTGCAGACTGGCAGATCCTGGGACCACCCAGAAGGGCTCGGCTGGGGAGAGGCTGAACTGTGCCAGGGGTGGGAGGTTGATGGATAGTCTCCTCTGGTGACCCACGGGTCCCAGCTTGGCTTTCTCCCCAGTCATTTCTGGTGGTTACAGGCAAATATGTGAGGGCAGAGCTGTGGCACCCAGGCAGCACAAAGGCAGGGAGCTGCAGGAGGAAGCAGAGAACTCGCTGATGGAAGAAAACCTTGTTTGGGCTACAGCTGTAGCAGACATGCAGCAACATCCCAGCCTGCATCTGGGCAACCCTTCTGTGCAACCGGGGTGGTTAGAGATGCTGCTGCCCATCCCAAGCAGGATGGAGCTGCAGAGGCAAAGATGGCCCCTTTTTTTGCTGTGGGAAAGACTAAAGGGTTTTATAGCTCTGGGACATAATTCTGTTTCCACAGCCATTTGTGCTGAATGCTCATTTTCTCTCTCTTCCACCCTGCTCCCACTCTCACACTTTCTTTGCCTTTTGCTGCCCATCCGAGGTGCCACCCAGCATCTGGGGAGCTCCGTGTCCCCTGCTCTTGCTCCCAGTGCCTGCAGGGCCAGGACTGTGCAGCCATGTGGGAACTCTGGAGCACTGCAGCTCTGCAAGCCCTGACTCTGCTGATGCTGATCAGGCAGCCCTGGGAGGATCCAGCCTCCAAGGGTGGTCCTGTTGGAGCAGGGCTCTGCCTGTGTCCAGGCCCTGCAAGATGGACTGGTGTGAGGGTCCCACAGCCCCACACTGCACAGCTGCCTGCAGCAAGGATGGTGCTGGGGCAGAGAGCTTTGGACTCTCCACACTCTCCTCCACATCTGATTGCTCTGAAGAAGTGTCCTCTAGAGCAATGAGAGGCCTTCTGCTCCTCTTGGCCTGAGCATCCAAGTCTCTCCTTCGGGCCAGCAAGCATTCCAGCTCAGTGATCCTTAAGGAACAGATGTTCCTCAAGTGGAGCCACCCCCATGTTAATCCTTAGCACCCACCTGTCTGCTGACCAAAGCTGGGCAAACTCTGGGGCAAAAAACTGCCAAGCTTTTGGTTGCACTGTCCCAGCCAAGTCGCTAGACCTGCATCTACCTTCCACCTCTCAGCTCCTGTGCATGTGGAGATGATTACAGTCTCCACATTTATCCTTTAACTCAAATTATGATTACATTCTGTTGACAGCACTTAGCACATTTTCTTGGCTTGTGGAGGCCAAACCATGCTCTCAGTTACCCCGTGGGTGTTACCTCCTGGAAGGCAGCAGGATGGTAAGGGTTGGTGAAGACAGAAATTTCTCCAGGGTTCCTAAAATGAGTATTTGTGGCCAGATGCTGATTATAAACCAGGCACAATAGTTGAAGAACTGTAAAATTTGAGTGGAAAACATTGTTTCAGGTTTTTCAGATGAGCCTGGGAAGTTTTAGGTGCAAAAACCTCTGTCTCCCTAAGGGAAATATTTCTTCTCATATTAAGCTAGACACGAAAACATCTATTTTTATTAAATGCCAAAACCCTAAGAGAAGCAGCAATGTGTGAGCTGCGTAAGTACAACCACACTGCTCACCTGCTCCAAGTCCCAGCATTTCTGCAAAAACAGATCCCAGTGGAGCATCTTTGTTCTTGGAGAGGGCTTGGCATTGATATTTCAGGAGGGCAGCAAATCTACAAAGAGGTGAAGCCACATGAATTACTTCACATTTCCCTTGCATTGACCTGCAGCTTCTGTGGACAAGTCAGCTCTGCCAAGTGCACAGCAAGAGCAGCTCTGTGTTCTCCACTGACAGGGGGACAGGCAGATATGCAGCACCCACCAGGTCTCAATGAGTCAAACACCAGCATGAAACCGGAGAAAGCAGCTCCAAGGAAATTTTCTCTGTCAGGGCAAGACCTGGCTGCTCCCCAGCCTCCCCCCAGCCTTCTCTTCCTGGGAAGGAAAGCTGGCAGGTAGGCTGGAAGCAACTCGGAGCAGCCTGGGCCAGGTTCCAAAGGGGTTTCGAAACAGCCCTGTAAACCAGTGAGATTCCCTCTCCAGCTCCCATCAGCCTGAGAGATGACACAGAACAACCCTGCAGGGCTGTAGGAAGAAGCCCCAAGCTGAGCCATGAAACCAGGGATTAGATGGCCAGAGTGGGAGAAGCTTGGCATGTTTTAGCCCTTTCCCAAAGACATGGAGTGAATAAGAGTGTAACTATCTTGATGTGACACATTCTTCCTGTAGCCCCTTTGGTAACGGCCTCGATCCTCCACACAATGTGTAAGGTGAGGGGATGCCCACAGGGAATGCAGGGAGGAGCCAGCACTGCCCTGATGGGCATGGAGACCATAAAAACCAAGGGAAGGATATCCATCACGCATTGGCATGGGCTTGGCCTGTGGCCAAGGTGAATGTTTAGACCATGGCAAATGGCCTGGCACAGTGGAGTGAGGGTATCCTGAGAGGGTGAGGAATGGGGAGGTGAAATGAAAAAGAGTCGAGAGAAGCACCATCTCTTGCAAGAAGTAGGTGCAAGGCATGCCAAGAGCTGAGACTGCAGACACAATGCTCTTTGCATTGCTTCCCTGTTCCAGATTTGCCCTGTCAGTCCTGCCCCGTGGTGTATCGTCCTTTGGGATGTTTAACACCTGCTGTAAAACATCTGGCAGCATCACCTGTTTCTGCCATTTGGATGGAAAGATCTTGACTTCTACATTTCCTGATTATCTTAGACCTAATTTCTCAGTCTTTAACAAAGCAGCAAGAGGGGCAAGGGGTTTAGACATCTTCTAGTGCGAGGTGTCCCTGCCCATGGCAGGGGCTTGAAATGAGATGATCTTTAAGGCCCCTTCCAACCCAAACCATCCCATGATTCTGTGATGAGCTTTGCTGTGTATCATAAGCCTGGTGAGTAGAAGTGTTATGGGAAAGCTGATGGAAGGAGCAGTTCAGCTGCAGCCAGGAGCATCCCTGCAATGACAGAGACTGATTCTTGGGAACACCAGACCTTGTGCTCAGGGCTGGGGCAGAGTGCTGGGGAGAGCGTGGCTGTGGTTTCAGAGGAACAGCAAGGGAAAACTGCCGGCCAAAGGCCTGCCTGGTGCTAACACAGGGGCCAGCTTCCCCACTGCTCTGTGAGGAAAGGATTTATCATGAGGGGATGGATCCCTGTGACATCAATTTCCACAGGGAGGCTGCTCTCATGCCCAGGTTTCCTCCTAACCACCTTCACCTGGAAAGCTGAGCAGTGTACTGAGGTCCCTGAGCTTTGCTACCAGTCTGAGCAGAGTCTAAAGGCTGATGAACAATTGCCTCATACCTCAGAGTGCTCAACTTCAGCCTTGTTAGGTAGATTGTGATAACACTGAATTTATCCCTCTGTGTCCCTGAAATATGAATATTTCATGGATCACAGCTGAAGGGGAACAAATGAAGCCCCCCTGCATGACCAAGCTCCAGGTCACTGTTCTGTGCAGAGGGATGGAAGGGGAAGCTGACCTGAACCTGTGCAGCCACACGTGCTTGAGTGTGTGTGTGTGTGTGTGTGCCTCAGAGACAGCCATGGCAGCTGAACCTCAGAGCTGGCCCCAGATACCATCTCCAAACTCCAGCACACACAGACCATCATTTAGCATTGCCACCTTCCCTGCTATCAGGCAGCCCTCAGCCCTCGGTGTCCCCATGGCAGAGCAGACCCCAGAGAGCAAGTGCAGATTGCAGCTGGAAGGGGACAGAGGCTCCTCATGGATCTTCCCAAATCCTCCACCAAAGCAGTTGTGGAAGTGACTCATTGAAAATGCCCCTGGGGTGGGATCTCTGCTTTGGAGAAAAGGAGAAAGCATTTTTTCTCCCATCAGACTATTTTGTCTAAGCAGGGAGAGAGGTGGTGGCCCTGGGGGCTGACTGTCACACACACACGGAGCAGGAATCCTGAGGTGAGTTCCTGGGGCCTCTGGTACAAGGCAGGTGGGCAGCAGCAGTGGCTCTGGCAGGGCTGTGCTCTCAGGTGTGGCTCAGCTGGGCTGGCAGTGCCAAGCAGTACCCTGGCAAGGGATGTGCAGGGTCCCCCGCCACAAAAGCCACCTCACATTCCCCAACACCTGCTCAGAGCTCTGTCTGGAGCTGCTGAGGCAAAGGGAAAAATGCAAAAGTTTCGGGGTCTGTGTCTCTATGAAGTCTTGATGACCCCAAGATTGTGAAAGTCCTTTTTCTCCCAGCCTGAGCTGCCAATGAAGAGGTCTGGAATGTGTCCAATTGCTTTTTCAAGGTTGTTAATTTCTTCTTATCAAAACATTCTTTCTCTGACCTGCCTAGATCCTCTCAGCAAGGCAGCCATGGCATTCTGCATGCCCTCTCGGGCAGTGTTTAATTTTATATCAAAAGTTACGTATACTATGTTTACAATTTATTACCAATACCTAACATCTATGTTGGACAGTGTGTCCCTACCTTAAACCAATAGAAAAGTGCCACCATCACACCAAGACATAGAGGACAAGACAAAGAAGAAGAAGGCCAAGACACACCCAGATCCCTCCATCTTGACCCCCTGAACTACATTCTTAAAAACCCCAAAATTCTATTTTCCACCCTGTGTTAATTCACCCATCACACTACTCAAACCCTTGTGGCTTGTAATTCCTCATCCAAAGTTGGCAGTTTTCCACGGGATAAAATCGAAGCCACAGATGTTTTTGACTTCATGCCAGGGTCTCCGAGCCCCCTGCCAGGGTCTCGAGACAGCCAGGGCAGCCAGAGGGGTGTCCTGGGCTCCAACACAAAGTAAGAGCTGTGGCCCCACCAGTGGGCCCTGTCATGGACACGGCCAGGTCCCAGGGAGCAAGGACGAGGGCAGGGGCCAGGGCTCCCCTGCCTTGGCACACTCACACCGATAGACCCTGGTGCTGGCAGAGAGCAGAAGCCTGTCCTGGCAGTGTCCTGCATTCCCAGCCAGCCTCCAGTGGGGCCAAGGTGACTCCCGGGGCACAGGCAGGGCTGGGAAATGAATGGCTGCTCCCCAGGACCAGCTCAACATGCTGGAGGCCTCTGGGCTGAAGCCAAAATAGGAACAATCTGCCCCAGAAGTGCTGCTCCTCTGGGAAATCTCCAGCCTGTCTCTGACACGGACGTGCTCAGAGAGGCCACGCAGCCCTCGCCCATCCCCTCCACCTGGGATGACCCCGCTGGTTCCTATCTGCTGGATTCTCCCTCCCCATTGCATCCCTGCCAGCTCCTCCGCCCATCACACAAAGGAGATAAATCACTTGGAAAGAGCAAATCTCCATTCATTTAAAAACCTTTTAATTTCTTTTTTAAAAATTGCTCTAATAAATTAGAAATGTCTCCCAGAACGGCTGAATCCAAAACCCTCTGGCTCCAGGCATTTTATCTGCCTAACCTTGCCTCACAGGAAATGCCCTTACCACAGAACCCGACCCATTATCTGGGTAATTAGTCGAGTCTGAAAATGCAGAGCAGAGCTGGAACCTACCAACTCCTCCGGAGAGTTAGATTTTCTATGGGAGAGAAAAAAAAAAAAAAAAAAAGAGAGAGTGAGAAAATTAATATAAAGTGCACCGTGGGCAATGAAGGCAGGAAGGAAGAAATGGGAAATATCTCCAGTACAGCTCATACAGGGGTTGTTTAACACTTTAAGGGCCTGGCAGGACTTGCTGTTCTCCCAGAAAACTGTCTGCCAAATGCTACCTTGCTCCTCAAGTGGATCTCTCTCCATCAGCATGTTTAATTTGAAGCCTTTTGTGCAGTCTCTTGATGTTAATGCCAAATCTGAACAATTACCAAAGCAGCTGATGGATTGACCCCTCAAGGACACCCTGTTTGCTGCACTGAGCTGCTCTGGTACTTCCTCAGCATCCTGATGCTCCAGCATTAGCATGGGTACCCAGGCAGCTCATCAGAGCTTGGTTGTGTGATCCCAAGCTGCCCTGCCAAAGGATGGAAGGGATTTCAGGAGAGGCTCAGTGTCTTGGTTTGAAAAGCCAGGTGTCTGCTAAGGAAGGCAGGAACATTCCTTGAAATGGAAAATGTAAACCCCCTCCCTCCAAATTATTATAATTCTGAAATTAAGTGGCTTTCATGCAAAGATATGAGAGTACGAATAACAGTTTTTATCAGGAAAAAAAATAGAAATGCAGTAACACAAAACAACGCTGCCAGAGTCAGAGCAGGCCCTGGCAGCCTGTGGGTCAGGGAGGTGGCAGCAGTCCCATCCCATGGTGGCTCAGCCCTCCTGCAGTGCCAGCTGTGGCTCTGCTGGAGCAGGGATCCTGGAGAAGGGTGGAGTTTTCCTCTGAAGCTCCAGGGCTGGTGGAGATGGGCCTGGGCTTCCTCTGGGAATGCAGTGGGGAAGAAAGTTGCTTCTCTGGGAATGCAGAGGGCAAAGGCTGCTGTGGTGTTCCAAGGTCAGATTGTATCCAGGTAGGAATGCTTAGCTCCTCCCCTGGGCAGAGCCTCTCCCCATGGATGATGGAATTTTCTCAGCCATGTAGGGACACTCACTGGCCATGACCAGCAGAGATCTCCTGGAGGGAGGATTGGCTGTGGGAGAGATAAAGAAAACTGTCAGTGAACAGCAGAGAACTGCCCCAGCTCTGACAGGTGGGGATAGAATGCACCCCCCCAGCTGCATCCTGTAACCTAAGACACTGAGGTACCCAGCTTGAGGGTACACTGAAATGAAGGGGACACGTGGCTTTTTGGAAAGAGGGCCACAGCTCAGGGCCCTGGTTGCACGGGTCCCTGTGCCCAGCCCAAGAACAGAGCTATAAAGTTCACTGACTGCTCTGATCACTGTGTAAGTGGAAAGTGACTTTTCCAAACAGTGAGAGTCACCCGTAAAACTGAACTGGCAAACACACCTGGCACTGACTAGGTGTCTCCTTGGGCCCTCCTCCCAGTTTGCTGCAGCTTCTCCTCCTCAGGCAGGAGCCTGGACTACCAGGAACATGCCCTCCCCGGTGCAGGCCAGCTCTGAACCAGTCAGTACCTTATAACCAGGGTGAGCTTTGTCAGAACACAAGCGCAGTCAGACATGATATTTTGCAGTTTTATAAAGGAAAAAAAGAGAGAAAGTGAAGGCAGTTCAGGTGAAAAGGTAGTTCTGGAGGTGCTGCACTTTTCCCTGGCTCCACTGAAAGGCTCATCTCTGTCGCAGGACGCTCCCTGTTCTCCCTTTGCCCACCAAACCCTCACAACCCCTCTTGCACCTGCCAGCTCTCCAGCCTGGCTCCCCCTGCCACTGTTCTTGCAGCCTTGGAGCCACTGATCTTGCAATGAACAACAGCACTGGGGCTCTCCAAGCTCCAACCTCTGAGTCTGCAGACATGCTGTGACCCATCACAGGTCCTCAGCTCCTCTGGCTCTTTGGGCCTCCTTTTGCCCAAAGCCTTTCCCTGTTGCCAGAGCCTTTCCTGGTGCAGCTGTCCATGCCTCTTCCTCCCGAGGCAAGTGATGTGAAATGATGCCTGTGCAGAGGGAGCAGCAGCCCTTGCAGGCAGCAGAAGGGCAGCAGAGGCAGCTGGGGGCACGTTTTCACCATGCATGTGCTGATGCACGGGAGCTCCATCCCACACTCCCTCCTGCCAGCAGCAGAGCTCCAGAGGCTGATCCCCAGCCATCTGTGCACCTTGGGGAGCAGGTAGAAATCCCCAGCTTCTTTCCTGCAGCTGGGGAATGCCCTGCTGTAGACCAGGCTTCCCTGAGCTTTGCCTTCCTCTCCAGCCTGGCAGACAGCTGCCTCCTCCCTGCCTGCCTCCCGAGCCATCAGCTCCCTGGAGGATTCTGTGTGTCCCAGCACCGAGGTGCCTTTGTGTCTGAATGTGCATGACAGAGTGTTAAATACATCAAACGTTTATCCATCACCTCTGTCAGTCACAGAGCAGACAGAAGTCCTGGGTGCAACAGCCACACGCTGGACACTGCTGGGATGTTCAGTGGAGATCAGAGCTGCACTGGGAGGGACTGGTGGCTGCAGGGGTGCAAGGCACAACCCACAGACAGTCCCCCTGCCTCAGCAATGGACCATCAGTGCCACAGAAGCCCTGTAAAGTGCTGCAGCACCCTATCAGTGAGGGGCTGAGACGTTGCCAGGCCAGAATGTCAGAATGAATCCTCGTTCAGAGACTGCTCTTGCTCCTGGCAGGAATCATGTACCCTAAATACCTGACAACCTTCCCACAGTGGGCAGCCCATCTCTGCTCCTTTGGGACACACAGGCACTCCTCAAGTTCCATCATAGTCTGGCTCCTCCTTATAACTTGCAAAAAAAAAGGGGTTTTCTAGGACATGATTAACGTCCTAATGAAAACGCTGACCCTAGCAGATGAATCCCGTGGTGGGTCTTGCCTCTCTGCGGTGCATGTGAGCATCCCCCTCTTCCTTTAGGGGTTGGGCACATTGCCTGGAGCCAGACAAGTGCTCTGGGTCCTTCCACATCCTCCTTCCCTCCTCTCACTCCTTTCAGGCACTGGCAGCATCTCATCCCCCAGGCCGAGCTGGGCAAGGGCAGACACACGCTGCTGCCACTGCCAGGGGAGTGGGCTTTGGGCTGATGCTACACAACAGAAAGTGTTGCAAGCATTCAGAAAACCACTTAGGGTGCTTAGGAACATGTTTCAGTATGGGGTTAATGGCTGGACTTGATGATCTTGGCTTTTCCAACCTTAATGAATCTGTGATCCCGTAAAACACGGCACCTGACTGTGCAGTTGTTTTTCATATTTGAACTGATCTGGCAGCTCAGCCACAAGCCATGACTGGATGTATGGAGTCTGGGTAAAGCTGTCTGCTCAGTACTGGGCATGAGGTCAAACTACATGGTCACCATGGCCCCCTTGGGCTTCCAGACTACCAATTAAATCATTTCCACTGCTTGATTTGCCCACAGTAACCAGCACAACTAGCAGAGGCAGTAATTACATTTACTGGCAGCTTGATGAGGTGCCAGCACAGGATAGGTGGAAATGCAGGTCCTCACAGGAGGCTGCACAAAGTCCCCTCCAGGCACCATGGTAACATCTCCAACTCCACTGGGACTGAAATAGTCAGCAAATGTCCCATCTACAACTTCTAATCTCACTTCAGGTTTATTAGCTGCAAATTTGTGGTGTTTTGTGGCTTATGGAAGAATTTATAGTACTATATAATTCTTTTTTTTTTTATTTTGGCTTCCTGTGTGGAACCACTAATAGTCCCTAACAGGCAGAAAATTGACCTGAGACTCTTTCCCCTCCTTCTCTCCTTTTGGCACGACTGAAGATATTAATAGTTCCAGGCTGCTTGCTGTCAGCTTCAAATCACCCTGGCAGTTAAAGCCCAAAATAACTGGGCCTTTGATGTCAACTTATTTTTATTTCTAAATAAACAACAGTGTTGGTTAAGATCTTCCAAATATGAATCTATAGGCTCCCTCTAGCAATAAAAACAATGGAAAGCCAGCCAGTTCACTGTGTCTTGGGCAGACTGGGTGACCTTTCAGAGGCTTTCATCTCAAGTAGAAGAACAGACAAGGTTCTTCTTGCCATCCCACTGCCATGCTAGAGCTGGTAACTTTGAGCCTAGCTGAGGAAAGGGATTATTCATAGCCATTGCCCTTGCACATCAGTTCTGAACCTCTTGCCTGACTCATTTCTCTTTCAAAGGCCCTTGATAATGGGGAAAACTGCCTTATGTCATGCCTATTATTTTTGGTTTTGTTGTGAGGCTTCCCTATTGCTTGGCATAGCCACGGCCGTGGTGTGTTGCCATCCTTCCACCAAGTAACGCTGCCATTGATCTGCTTTGTGCCAAAAAGGACAGCACTCCACAGCCAGGAAGCCCCACATGTCACACACAAAGTGACAGGAGAGCAGACAGGAGTCCTGGGTGCAACAGCCACACACTGGACACCGGACTTTCAGTGGAGATCAGAGCTGCACTGGGAGGGACTGGTCAGACCCAGAGCTGGGGCAGCTCTGCCAGGTCCAGCTCCCTTAGGCCAGGAGTCCTCCTGGGCCGCCCCAGCCCGTGCCACAGCAGTGCAGTGGGGACAGTGGAGTGGCTTTTTGCAGCTTTCCTTGCTTCATCCCAAATCTGGAAGCAGTGGGGAAGTGGCAGAGTGTAGAGCTAGGGAAGCAAAGCATTGCCCAAGTACCTCAGAAAAGGCAAGGAGAGGAAGGGAACCCTTCAAGGTGTTTGCTCCAGCACCTCCATTTCCTACATCTACCAGCTCCTGGAAAGGGTTTGTGATTGATGGGCAGTTCACAGACATGCTCAGGAGAGGAAATTTTGTTGCCACTGGAATCAAAAAGCAAAATCATCCCTGACCCACTGAGCTGTGAGTCCTTCCAATCTGCCTTGACCCTGTGCTGGGGAGGAAGCTCTGGAGATCCACCAGCAGGCACATGGGCTGGGCCAAATCCCCCACGGGACAGCAGGCAGAGGGGAGATGTCTGGGCCAGATGGAGCCTGACAGCACCTGAGGAAAGACCTGAGGACTGGATATCTCTAAATGAACAGAAAATTCCCCACTGACAGGAACAGCCTGGTGGAGGTTGAATGCTGTTTCTGGGTCATTGCTTGGACCAGAGCCTAACTCCAGTTCTGTGAAAGAAGAAGAAGGGACAGGGAAATTTTTTTCACTTCATGGTTTGGGTCTGGGCTTTGGGAAGAGTGGCCCCACTGCAGGGAAGAGATGGTACCTGAGGACCATCCTGAGTGCTGGTTTCTTCCAGCCCCCTCCAGGCAGCTGAACCCCATGAAGTGGGCAGAGCTTGGCCGGGAGCTGCCCTGGAGACAAGTCAGGGTGGCGAGAGCAGCACAAGATCCAGAGCAGCCACCTGTGAGCAGCACCCAGGGACCTGCTCCCCACAGCAGCTGGGTTCTTTCCAGGAGGGAGGCTCACCTCCCCAAAACCCAGGAAGCACGGGCAGGAGCGAGCACAGGCACATTGTCTCCTCTGAACAGAACACAGAACGGGGCTGCTGGCAGCCAGGATGCAGCAGCATGACTACACCTGGTTGCATTTCCACTTTCCAACAAGCCCAGTGTCTGCCAGCATTCCAAGATGGGCTTTTTACCCAGCAGGAGCTGCTGAGCACAATGAATGTTCTTTGTATGTGTCAAGTGCAGAGCGGGGGGAGGCCCCAGGATGCTGCCAGGGCTGGGAATGGTGTGTGTTCGCTCAGGAAGAGCTGGTCCTGTACATACTTGCTCACATGCAGAGGTACAAACAGAACCTTCATCTGCTGATGAAAGACCAGCCTGCCTGGAAGAGGTGTAGGCTGGAAAGGAAACACATTTTTAAAGACAGGAGCAAATATTACAGCACGATGAATTATTCCTTGTAAATAATACTGGTTGCAGATCTAAGATCCCTTGTTCTGCAGTGAATCACAGGTGAGCCAAGGCTCCTCTCTGATGGGAAATATTTTCCATCTGTTGGTAGCTCACAGAAACAGTCCTGTGCCATCACAGGAAGCCTCCACAGTGGCAGTGACACTGCAGTGATGGGCTGAATGTCACCCGGGGCTGGGGCTCACGGAGCCTCTTCTCCAGGGACCATCCCTTGGCATCACACAGGCTCATCCTGGCCCCAGTTTGTGGTGCAGGGGAGGGAAGGGACACAGGCAGACACCCAGCCTAGAATGACCTCTGCAGCTTTCTGCTCCCTATGGAATCTCCCTCTAATTTCAGGGAGTCACTGCAGGGTGAAATGTTTAAAGGTATTATGCACCTTATGTGCATAATTTGGGGCTGTCAGTCGACTTAGGCTGCTAATGCCTCAGATTTCAACCAGTGCAGGGGTCTGGAGGTTAATCAGATTTGACTGATGCTTTGAAAATGCCCAGTGGGGTCGTGCCTGCACTTCCCATTGCTTGTTCACTTGGGAGATCCACTCCTGTATCTTCCTGAGCAGCAGAGAAGAGACCTATCATTAATCATCCTGCCCCTGGTAACCAAGCCTGTGCAGTCAGAGCCCTCAGCCAGGCCCTGATGGAACCTGGCAGGTTCCATCTACAGACACTGGCCAAGAGCCCCCAAGCAGCTGATAGGGGACTACAAGCAAAGAGTGAGGCTATGAGCAGTCATGTGTTGGGCTATTTACCCTTGAACAGATCAATTTGGGCTCAAGCAGGGAAGTCTGAGGAAAACCACTGATCTGCTTGGAGCCAGATGAGAACAGAGTGTGTCAGAGCAAGTTCAGGGAGAGGCAGAGCTCTCCTGCCTAATAGATGTGAGGGGACACCAGTCCTGGCACAGGCACAGCAGCTTCAGGCGTGCAGGGACCCTGCCACCACACTGAAGGGTGGGCAGCGGGCAGGCAGAGCTCAGGGTCTCACTGCCAGCCCTCTGCTCCTTCCCTGCTGATTGCCAGCACTGCCAGCTGTCAGACATGAAACCCTTCCTGGGTCCTACAGGAGCGGGATTCATCTGCTCAGATCTCTACACAGAGTACCAGAATCCAGATCCCTGTGTAACTGGAGGAGGGAAAACTGCCCTCAGTGTCAGGGAACAAACCCTGCCGAACCAGGACCTGCCACAGCACCTGGGCTTCTCAGGGAATCCAGCAGCAAGGTCTGGTGTGGACCTTGTCAGAGCTAAACGTGACAAAATCCACCCACAACAAACTCATTCCCTATTTTTCTCTTGGGTTTGTGCCCTATCCTGTAACTCTGTGATAAGCATTCCCTAAGACATAAATCATATAAACTGGAAGTCCTGGAAGGACCTATTTGGAGAGACTCTCTGGGTTGATTTCCCATGTAAACACCTTCAGGGCAAAGCTGAGCTGGTGCCATGGAGTCGTTCCCAAGCAGGGGCACTGGTAGTGAGAGAAGATGTAAGAGACAAGGGGGCCAAGAGAGATCATAACATAATGACCATGCCTGGGCCCAGAGGATGAGAATTACAGGGTAATTGGGCAGCAGCCCATTGCTGTGTAAATGCTCAGTTATTTCTGTTCCATAAACCACAATCCAGGTTACATGGTAATTACTTTGAGGTTCATTAAGTGTAATTATACAGTAATCTCCAGGAGCCAGTAATCATGTTGCAAAGTATCTACCACTTAAAACTTGGTAAGTGTCATGCAGATAGGAAGCGGTGCCATGGCTTTCAGTGAATTGCAAAGTGGGATGGCCAGGATAGGGTCAAATGTTGCTGTGACAGCTGAAATTGCCTTCCAAGGAGAAAGCTGGGCATGCATGAGAAGTGCTGCACACCCAAAGCCCAGCCAGTCTCCATGGGCACCCTCCAGCCAACTGCAGGATTGGTGCCTTTGAAGGACTGCTCCTCCCAGGTTGCCAGCAGTGCCCCAAAAGTCAAATAAATCCTTTTCCAGAGGTTAAGCCCATCCTTGGAAAACAAACACAACTCTTCAGATTTCATTCAGACTCTCTTAGGTGCCAGGTCGGGGTGGGTAAATTCTACACTTGTGATTACAACCAGTGCAGTATATTTTATTTCTTTTACTACACAGCCAATTAGACAATGCTCAATTGTGTCAGTACTTCTTGCACATCACTTCCAGCTTTGGCTCATAGATTCCAATGTGGGGTTGGCTCCAACCATCAGAACAAGACCTAAGTCTTCCCACAGACTCCTCTTCTCACTGTTCACAGTGACAGCATGTCCCAGTGGCAGGGAGACCCAGTGTCCTCAAGAGGGGGAATGAGGAATGTCCCCACTGAGGGAATGGTCCCTGATCCCCTCTCTGCACCACAGAGCAAGGGGGCCCAGAGAAGCCCGTCTTGGGCCCCACAACAACAGACACTATTCGTGTTTCCTGTCCTTCAAAGAACCCCTTTTTGACCTGGAAAGGCAAGAAAAATTACTCAGAGCCAAAGGCCCAGGGCTGAGCTCCTGGGAGAAGGGGCCAGGGCCCTCAGGAGATGGGGAGCAGCAGCACTGCCCAGTTCTGGGCACGGGGCACTTGGCAGGGAGGAGCCCCATGGCAGCTGGCTCTCACCTGACAGTGCTCCCAGCAGGGAATATTCCTGCTGCAATATTTCTGCTGCAGGAATGGGTGAGTTTGTGTTTCCAGGCAGTGGCTGGATCAGCATGGTAGGAAAAACCTGTCTCCCATGTTAACGACCATGGCTTCAAAGGTCGAGTTCCTACAGAAATGTTAATGAATGTATTTCCCTTCTCTGTCTTTCAGGGATCTGAACTACAACGAGCTGCTGGAATTCCCCGGTGCTATCAGGACACTGGGCCGACTGCAGGAGCTGTGAGATTTTCCATTTATTCCTTTTCAAACCCACTCCCTGTGGGAGAGTGACCAATGAAGCATCACGTGTGCTCTGACTTGAGGAGAGCACTCCGTCCAAGCCTTTATTTTCCTTCCCAGCCCTATCCACTGCATCAAAGCAGTTTATCCCCTCGATTTCCATTGGCCCTGGCCACCTCCCCATCACCTCGGAGGGGACTGGGAGTCTCTGCCAGCCTTGGAGCAGGTTCCTCCTACTGCTCCTCACTCTCCTGTGGCATCTCAGGGGCTCAAATTCCATCTGTTCTCTGGCTGCTTCTGATGTCCATTCCCCAGCTGGGGACTACAACCTGGACTTAGCCATGTTATTGTGAGGCCACAGTTTCTGCAGGCACTGTGCCACCTCCTCTAATGCAAAGAAACTGTTTTATCTCCCCTAGGATAAATTTATGATAGGGAATTACCAAAGTTTATGACCATTTTAGTGGATAGCTTTCCTTCTTCTAATTGGTCAGCCTGGGAGACACTAAAAATAAGAAACCATCCCACTTATCACCCACAAAGGTGGAAGCCCCAGGGTGGGGTGAGTTGATGTGGCTCCACAGTTCCTGTGTCACACTGGTGCCAGGCTGGGGTGGGACAAAAGCAGCTGCTCCCGCGTTTCTGGGAGCCTTGGAGTAAAAATCTGATACTACTTTTTTCTTTATGGGAAGAATTCTCATGAGATTTCTCTGTTCAGCCCAGATACCATCATTATTCTCACCTTCAAAATGAGAATAAGATCCTTAATCCCCTTCAAGATGGCTTTTGACATGCCTTCACTAAAGAAGAGGCAAATTCCAAACAGCCATCAACTAATCACCTGCTCAGACTCCTCTGGGATAAACACCTTGGGCATCACCCAGAGCTTGGTCTTAGTCCTGGACACAGGAACCTGAGACTGTACAGGAACCTTTGCTGTACAGGAGGTCAGACTGTGGCCACAGAGCTCTCTTCTGCTGTCACAGAATTCACAGAATGACCAGGCTGGAAGAGACCTTAAAGATCATCGAGTCCAATCCAGCCCCAACAGCTTAGCTAAACCCTGGCACCCAGTGCCACATCCAGGCTTGTTTTAAACACACCCAGGGATGGTAACTCCACCACTTCCCCAGGCAGCCATTCCAGAACTTTATCACTCTTTCAGTGAAAAACTTTTTCCTAATATCCAACCTATATTTCCCTTGAGAAATGGGAGCTTGAGACTGTGTCCTCTGGTTCTGTCAGTTGGTTCTCAAGCTTAATCAAAAATATCCCAGCTAGAGCTACAAATCCTTCAAAGTCATGTGGGCCAATAATTCCTGGCACACTCTGGTTGGCAGCTGTGGAGCTGTAATGGAAACTATCCACAAAAATTGTAGTTCCTGGTGGACAGAAAATCTTGTATTTGGCTTGTTTCTGTTTCCTGACCTGTAAAGTGTTAAACCTGAAGTCCTTGTACCTTCAGTGGGGTTGGTGGAGTCACATATGGAGCACCCCAAGAGTAAATGCAGCAGATTTTGTCCTGCCAAAGCACAGACCTTGTTCACCTGCTGGGATGATGCTGCACCTGGGGAGGAGCCTATATCTCCTATTTGACGAATATTTTGAAGGTTCTCTGGCTTTAAAAGTACTGAGAAAAGATGGTTAATTTAATTAATATCAAGATATTTGTTTCTCCCAACAGTGGTTTTCACAACAACAACATCAAAGCTATTCCGGAGAACGCATTCATTGGGAATCCCCTCCTCCAAACAATGTAAGAAAATTAAGTAATGTTTCCTACACCTTTATATTGCCCAGAAAGGGGCATTTCCTGATGTCTTTAGTGGGGATTTCTGACAGTGGTCAAATGACAACAATCTGATATTTGCTATCCGTGTGCCAAAGTAGGCTGAAATTGCTGTGGGTTCTCCTTTCCCTGCAGCTGACGTTTGCTGCAGCACAGGCTGAAAGCAAGGAAGGAACAAAACACAGGTGGTCTGCATGGAAACCACCTAAGCCCTGGTTGACATCTGCTGATGTTTATTCCTCGTGCTCAGAAAAGCTGCTGGCCAGCCACAGCAGCAGCTCCACGTGCCAGAGAGCCGGGATTCCAGATCCCTGTGTGTCTGCCCACACCTGGGGACACAAAGCTCTGCAGATAAACACACCCAGCTGTCAGGTCATTTCTGCTCTGACCCAGGGCACAGTTGGTGATTTTTGGATACTTCTCTGAACCACACAGATATTGAAAATCATGCGACAAAAACTCTGCTTGTCCAAACTGGACTTAAATTCTAGAAATACCAATATCTGGAAAGCCATGGTGACACTGGGTGAAACCATTCGCTGCTCCAGCCAGAACAACTGCTCCCTTGGGCAGCATCCACAGGGTGATGATGGGGCCCATACACCCAGAATGTTCATCTCTCCATTGCATCTGCCCATCTAAAGTCTTCCACAGTCAGTGGGGGGGAAGTGCTTCTTGTAGGAGGTGAACTCAACTGCTCCCATGTCTCACTGGGTCCTAGAAGAGCTCACTTCACTGACTGTGACAAGTGGGAAAGGTGCTGGTGCTGTGTGTGAGACCACAGGAGGTGTCCTCCAGTGCGAGGTGTTTCTCAGTAGGACTGAAGAAAGGTTTTACACCTTTCTAGCCCATCTGGTTCAGCAGGACCCCAAAGGGCCCATTCAGAGCAGCAGGAGATCTCAGTTGTACCAATGCCCAGCCAAAAGAGGCCAGTGGGAGAGCCTGTGGTTATCTGGGAATAAGAATTCCTCAGAGCACAGCAGCACCTCCTGCATGGCCTGCTGCTGGTAGCTCTGAGGCTCTTGACCTGTAACAGCATCTTCTCTTTGTGTGCAGCAGACTCTGACCTGTTCCTCTTTCCCACTGCAGCCATTTTTATGACAATCCCATCCAGTTTGTTGGACAGTCTGCTTTCCAGTACTTGCCAAAGCTCCACACTCTGTAAGTTCACCAAGCACATCCCCAGAGAGGTAACATCCCAGCTCCAAGCCCTGTGTACTGGGCACTTTTATGGCCTCCTCCCTCCCTTTTTTCAAGAGCCCCTGTGCCAGTAGAGGACCATGAAGCCACTCTGTTGTCCAACCCCAAAGGCTACTCCAAGGAGTAGACACTGCAGATGTTTTCTTCTGATCAAGGATAATTTTGAAAAGGGCATTTTGGAGGCAGCCACTAATTCCTCCTCCCTACACAGCTGACAGGCACTGAGGCTTTCCAGGGTCTCCACAGCTGTGCCAGGACAGCAAAGTGCCACACATAAGTGCTACAGCTTTTTCTGCTGCTGCATAATTGCCCAAACAGAAGGACACTGAAGGCATCTGCCTTCCTCCACAAGATGGAGAAGTGGAGGAACACGTCCCAGCATCATGGCACAAATGATATTACTGGGCAGCCAGCAGTGGCAGTGCTTCCTTCACGTGTTTGGCCCTGGGCCTGCTCCAGGGCCACCAGCACAGGCTGAGCACCACCTGAACCACAACAGCTCCCCCACACCGGCATTTCAGCCGACCTGTTGTGGCACAGCACTAAAAATACTGAGGCACAGGCAACCTCATAAATCTCTATTTATAAGCCTCACCCAGGCACATAAATCATTCAAATAGCCTTGCATTCTTTAAATCCAAATGCATAGATCCAGGGAGGTTTGGGTGGGATGCCCTGCTTACATTCCCCATGGTAATTGTTTGGGGTTTTTTTATTTAATTTGGGTAGAGATTGTGCCAAGAATGTCAGTGGCTGGGAGAGGCTTTGAGCGTGCCAAGTCTCCTTGCATGGAAGTGCCCAGCTCCATCTCGCTGTATCCGCGCACCGTCTGCTCCAGCCACAGGGACATGCTGGAGCTGGGCCTTGATCACATCTGGGTGTGAGGAAGCAGATTTGCCACCAAGGTCTGGAACCTTGGGCAGCTGCAGATGCCTCCAGGTGCTCTGCCCACCTCACTTCATCCTGGTTTCTCTGCAGGTCACTCAATGGAGCCACGGACATCAGGGAATTCCCGGACCTTAAAGGCACCACCAGCCTGGAAGTTTTGTGAGTGGTACCTCTCTCCCTTTTACCCTGCTAGCTATGCTCTTCCTCCTCCAAGGTGGCCCAGGCTGTTTCAGTGGGGACAACTTTCCCAGTGCTGTGCAGTATTCAGCTCTGCCTCTCCCTGGTCGCTCACCCTTCTGCTTTGTTTCAGCCCTGTGGCTCCTGAACACAGCTTTCCTCCCTGTGAATGGCTCTCTTGGTATTCTTGAGTGTGCTCCAGTCTTTTGTTTGTTTGTTTGTTTGTTTGTTTGTTTTTTCCTTCCTTCCCTCCTGCACCTGTGAAGGAGTGAACCTCTGAGTGCAGTGCTTCTGCTGCACCCCAGTGCCTCTGCCCATACTGGAACCAGCACCGTGGTGCAGTTCAGGAAACATCTGCCACCCAGGCTGGGGCTCCTGCAGCTGCTCTGGTGCCCTCCCCACGCCCCCAGGGCCTTGGAGGACACGCTGACCCTGGCCACACATGGTTCTCCTCTCTCAGACACCGGTCCCCACGCTGAGCCCAAACTGGGAGCACCCCTGGCCAGGGTGTGGCCTGGCCCTGCCGTGTCTCGGGGACACAGGGACACACCATCCATCCCTCATACACAGCTTCTGAGGCAGTCCTGGCTCCAGGCCTGTCCAGCCTGGACAGAGGGAACAGGGATGGCAGAGCATGCTACCGAGGCCACTGCCACCTGCCCCCAACAAGGCCAAGGACAGCTGTGAATTCAGTACTCAGCAGTGGCCCAGAACTCTTCACAGGCACATTCACCTTAGCCAGGTCCAGCAGCAGTGCCTGTTTCCAAAACTGCCAGTATTTTATCCTCTCCACGTATTTTATTGCCCTACTGATATTGTCTCTCCTGCCACTATCTGGAACTGGCAGCTGGGCTTCTGGGTCACAGAAGTCTGGGTGCTGGCTGTCAGCAACACCATTTCTTCTCTCTCCTCCATCCCTCTAGGACCTTGACCCGGGCAGGAATCCATTTCCTCCCCAGAAGGATGTGCCAGCAGCTGCCCAGCCTCCGAGTCCTGTGAGTAACCTGTGTCTCTGTCCTGCCTGGTCCCTACAAAATGCCCTCGGGAACTGGGCTTTCCTTTTGTCTAGCTCAGGGAAAGGACCAGCTGTGGAAGACCATCCTGTGGTTCTTGTCCCCAACGTCTTTTCCATGCAGAAATCACCACCTTCTTAGTCACTACTTTGAGCTCTTGCTTGTTCTTCAACTTGCTGCTCCATCGCAGCGTGCTGCTCTGGTCCCAGGGCTGCAGTCAGGCACATCCTCCTTGCTCTGCACCAGCAGGAACTGTCCCCTCCCCGTGCAAGGGGAGTAGAGAGAGTACAAAAGGAGATGGGTAAGAATGGCCACAGCTCCCAGCTAAGCAGAAGCTCTTAGCCCAAAAAAAAGGGAGAAATCACCCTCACCCTCTGCCCCAGCCTTGGCTTATTGCAGTTGGAGCTGCAGCAAGTGCCACCATCTGGAGGAAGGATCCTGTTCATAACCCAGGAGAGATCAGGTCTGACCTGATGGAGACCTGTGAGGCCACAAGGCCACATTTCCTCACATGGACAGCTCAGCCACATCAGGGTTTTGCTCCGTGTCTTTTTCTTTGGCTCTGCCTGCTTAGCCAGGCACTGAATGATGCTGGGGGGTCATGCTTTCTCCTTTAGCTTGGTACATGATGAAATCAACATCTCAGGAAGGTTCTGCATCATCTAAGGAATCACACCCCTGGTTCCTGAGATCCCCAACTATGTTTGCAGTCAAAGACATCCTCAGGAAATGAGTCATGAGCCAGATTTATACAAGTTTGCAGCCTTAGGGCAACAAAAGGCTTGCCTCTCATCAGTCTTTATACAAGCAAGCTGAAAAAGAAAACAAGTTTGTTCCAGGAAACCAACAGGAGTGAATTCTTGATCACAGAAATTGGAAACAAGAGCAAAACATAAAAATAAAAGAAGACAATTTGTAATTTAGGAGATTACAGGCTTTTGGTTCCAGATGTCCCTGTAGGGAAAATCTCTCATCTTTAGACATCTGGACCAATTCAATGGATGACTTGCTATGAAAGTGCAGCCTTTGGACTGGCCCAGGCTGTTGGGTCCCAGACCTCTGTTTATGTTTGCAGTTATCAGACTGCAAGCCCTCACAGCAGAGCCTGTTCTTTGTGCCTACCCCCCATCACCATGTGGGACAGTTTTATTGGGACACACCACCTTGTTCCTTGCCCCTCTTCCCTAGTGAACATTCCTGACATTAATTGCATTGCTTTCAGGGTTTGGAGAGAGAGCACAAGGGCCAATGTTTGTGCATGTTTACATCTCTCTTGCCCTTGAAATGCCTCTGGGCAGGCATAGGAGCTATGGCTGTCACACATCTGAGCATAAATGACACAGGTAAAGCTGCATTTCCAGGTGTGGATTCTCTGCAAGGATCCTGCACAGGGACTGTAGAGCCACTGCAGGGGCAGAGGGTCACGGCCATCCTGGGATGGCCCACACAGGCAGGGCAGCCTTTGGCATCAACCTGGCATCATCCTGCTGCTTTCATCCAGCGCTCCTGCCCAGGGCACAGATTTCATGTAATCATGGTACATCCTGAGGTGGAAGGGACCCACAAGGATCATTGAGTCCAGCTCCTGGCTCTGCACAGAACACCCCAACAATCCCACCCTGGGCCTGAGAGAGTAGTCCAAAAGCTCCTTGGGCTCTGGAAGATTTGTCTTTCTTCTCAAGCAGAAATAGGTGACAGTCTCCTGAGCAGAGGTGAAGATCCTTGGTGCCATCGGCACCTTCATCGTGGTACATTCCCAGCTGAGCATGGGTGACTGAGGCTGCTCTGTTTGTACATTCTGGGCTGCACCTGGTTTCCCTCACTCTGGAGGAACCAGAAATAACTCCTGGGGCTGGTTCTCGCCCATCACTGTTAGCTAAGCTCCAGCCCTGTCAAGCCCAATGTATTGACACAGGGACCAGGGAAAAGTGACTGATGCTAAGGTTTTTTCTCCATCCTGGGTGACAGCCTCCAGAGCCAAGCACAAACCTTTTGCTTGCTTTTCCCTCCCTCCTCCTCTCCACCATGGAAAACTGGTGGTGAGTGGGTTGGCAAAAAAAAAAAATAATAATAATTGAAATATTTTGGGAGCAATCTGTTGGCAGAAAGATGGAAACCGAGTTTGGAAAGTCGGCAGAGAAACCACATACAAAACTTTACCCTGGGGTAAATTTCCCTTGAACAACCACAAATCCAGTCTCTGCTGGTGGAGGAAAGAGCTGGTTTAAACATTGCTCCTTACCCAGCCTGTTTCAGCTTCAATAAATTCTCATTAAGCTGTGCCAGGGTGGGTTTTCCTCTGACTATCAAGCCACTCTACTTTAGATGCTGACATGACACTGAGCCATGAACCAGTGGCAAGAGGAGTTTGCTGCAAACTGCTTTCGAGTGACAACACTTGAAAGAACAAGGACCAGAGGTTATCAAAGTCTGTAACGTCCTGAACCAAATCCCTGTCAATGGCACAACCCCTTCCCTGACCTTGGGAGGAAGCCAGGAAAGGCTGAATGGGGAGCAGGCAATGGACAGTGGGGTTGCTGTGCCAGGAGGGAAGAGGGAAGCCGGCAGGTCAAATGCTCCCCAGGCTCTGCAGGCACATCTGCAGCTTGTGTGAGCTCTGGCAGAAATACCTCTGTGCTCACAGAAAGCAGGGCTGTGCCCGGCAGAAGTGACACGGGAGGGTTTCACAGCTGATCTGAGGCTGGGGAGGAGAAGCCCACCCCAGCTGTACGAGCAGCTCCATCAGCCCACGGGCTGTGCTGCAGGGAGCTGGGCTGGGCGTGGGCTGGGCGTGGGCGAGTGGGGAAATCATGGGGCAGCCCTGGCCTTGCACAGAGACACCCAGAGCCAGCAGCAGCTGCAGGGTGGAGATCCCACTCACTGGGGTTACCAAAAGTGGAGCTGTGCAGGATGAAGTGAGGTCACCTCGCTCTCCAGCAGTACCTGCCTTCCAAGGGAGGGCGCAGGGGCACTGCCTTTTGGTGTCCCAACATTCCTGTGTCCTTTTCCTGCAGAGAGCTGTCACACAACCAGATCGAAGAGCTGCCCAGTTTCCACCGGTGCCAGCAGCTGGAGGAGCTGTGAGTATGGAGATGTCCTTGTTTGTGCTGTTCTCTGGAGGAAAAGGGCTGCTTTGAGGAGAGGGGTGGTTCCCACACACAGAACGCCCTAAGCACTGGGAAAGTTGGGCATTGTATCTCACTGTTTGGACTGCAAATGGACCAGAGCTCCACTCTCTGCCCCTGTGCACATACAGAATAAAAATACATCCCCTGTGCACAAGAGCTTAAATCAGTCAGGTCCTGTCAGAGGTCCCAGACACTTCAAAGAGAGGTAGGATGTGACAGCACTGAATTCACTGCTCTAACTCCAGTCCCACTATGAGCTAATCAAGAATGGGGTTTATGTCCACCATAAATGTCTCTGCTTCAAGGAGGGGCCCTATGCCATGGGCACAAAGCAGCTCTTACCCACCCCGCCAGGGCCAGCTCCTCCTGAGAGAAGGGGGATTCTTTCCTCAGCTGTAGCTCTGGAACTGGGTCCTCTCCAGGCTCCAGGAAGCACTGCTGTTGCTCTGAGACAAAGTTATTCACATTCAGGTCAAAATGTCTGGAAATCTGGCTCTACACTAAAAATAGAACCCAAGTTCTTGGCCTTTTTGAGAAAAACTTTAAAAAAAAACCAATTAAGATAGACTCCATTATTTTTTACAGAATTCTGTTTCCTGGAAGAACAGATGTATGGGAGCAGCATCCCCATTAAAAAACCCCACAGGAGAGGTTGTCCCTGCTCTCTGTAGCACCTCAGCCTGGATAGTCAGACCAACTCATCCAGCCTCAGCAAACTGGACATTAAAACACTGTGAAACTACATGGAAATGAGAGTACACAGCCCCTGCTGTTTTTTATGGCAGCTGGGAGAGTACCCACAGGAAAACATTTGAAAAAAATAGAAAGTACACCAAAAAAAAGACAAATGTTCAGAATTTCAAACCTGTAGTTTCACACATTCTGCCTAAGTTCCTCCTTGCAAAATTTTATAATATGCCAAATTCAGACTTAACATTACTATAGAATCACATTAAATCCCAGTTTCTGGCTAATGAAGTCAAATAGATTATACCTATATAAATATTAATATTGAATTTTTTTTTAAGAGACCAAAATGAGTCTTTGGTCCCTTAACCCCAAAGTTTTTGTCCTGTAAGCCCCACCCCCACCCAGTATCAGTATTCCTGATGGCTTGAAACAAGTCTGGTGGTGTCTGGTGGTACAACCTGGCCCACAAACAGCTCAGCTGTGCCCTCACTCTGCTGTAACTGCTAGTGTGCAGAGCTTTACCTGCACCACACAGGTCATCCCTCACAGCTAAACACCCCTAAATTATTTTTCTCAACCTTGCTCCAATACCCCTTCTGCCCAAACTCCACCTCTTCCAATCAGAGAGACCCCCAAATCTGTGCCCAGATCTTCCAGTGGCTCCCAGGTGAAATTCTGGCTGGAGGTAGGGGCAATGCCAGCCTGGGGCACCACGGGGGCAGCTCAAGTGCCCACCTTTGGAACAGGAGCACGTGGCCAAATACCAGCTGAGACACTAGAGCCAGCACATGAGGGTCCTTGTGGGAGATGAGTCAAGATCATTTCTGACTCTAAAGGCAAGTTAACCACCTGAGAAATGCCCAGGGAGCTGCTGTAGGTGGAGCAGCAGGCAGTGGCTGTCGACACTGCTTCTGCAGGTCTGGGAATTCAGGATGGGCATTCTGCAGGAATCTTAGTAAGCATTCACCACTGTTTCACACCAAGGAAAGCAGAACTGAGGAACTGAACCTTTCCCACAATGTGCATGGTTGGAGCATCCAGGATGTCTCTTGGGGATGTGGGGAGTGAGTAGGTCAGTCACAGATTCTGTGTGAACTCTCACCCTGCTTTTTCCCCTTCCCCAGGGGATAAAGGAGCTGGAAGGGAGATGTGGAGAGCTGAGGCATTTCATGTGCAGATGTGGACAGTGGGTTTTAGAAGACATCAAGATATTTCTTCATGAAACACTGAGATACCTTCAGCCCTCAAACCTTCATCCTCACCAGGGCAAAGGGCAGCACCACATGTTCCTGCCTGAAGGGTCACACAGAGCTGATTGCGGATCACTGGCTCCAAGCTCTCAGCTTTTCCTCTGGAAAAAGCAGTCTGGAGGCTTAGGGCAGAGCAGAGTGGGAAACCAGTGTGGGTTTGGGGTAAACAGGGCATCTTTGGCCACTGCACATCAACAGTTCTTTACTGAGCCATGATGGCATGAAAAGCAGGGGCTGTCTGAGCCCCGGAGCTGCCTGTAGGAGAGAATGGCTTTGACACTTTTGCTGCTCATCCTGTTTAACTCTTGAAGAAGAGTAGGTCTCCCAAGCACAGCAGCTTCCACTGCGACAGTGCTGCACTGGGACAAAGATCTCCATAACTGCCCTCAGCTCTCTTCTCAAACCAGCTTCTGTTTTCCAGGGGTCTCCAGCACAACAAGATCCAGGAGATCAGAGCAGACACCTTTGTGCAGCTGGTGGCCCTGCGCTCCATGCAAGTATTGGCTGCCAGGGACCAGCTGGGGGCATGCTGGGGAGGGGTCTGTGAGCCCACATGGGCTGGGGGAAGCTCCCAGTCTGCCTCTGTCTCTGCTGGGAGGCTTTTCTGTCGAGTCCCTCTTCCATTCCACCTTAGGAAAGAGGAGGGCACAAACCATGCTTTTGGCTTCCCCTGTACCTGCCCCCTCGTGCCCACACCCCACACGCTCTCACCACAGGGTACAACTCTGCCAAGGCAGAGCCCACAGCACAGACAGGTCTCCTGAATGCCAGGAGGAGCTCAGGGCAGTACCTGAGTGTGCCTGAGCTCCAGCACCCCTGTTCCACACAGGCTGGTCCTGGGCCATGCACTCCTGGAGCACCCGTGCAGAGCATCCTGTTTGGTTTGAAAGTTCCTGCAGAACTTTCTGGCTGCAAACAGCCATTTGGTTTGAAAGTTCCTCCCCACCACTCAGAAGTTCGTGTCCCACATCACAAGTGCACCCAAGCACTTCCCACACACACAGAGTCACCTGCCAAGTGCCTGGCACCTTGGAGAGCTGGCAAGGCCCTGAAGGGCACAACTGGCTCTGTGACATCTGGGAAGAGCCCTGACAGTCCTTATTTGCTGTTCTGTTAGGAAGTGAACTAAATCACACCAAATCTGTTCCCATGGAGCAGCAATGTGAGTGCCTTTTAATAGTTCCTGGGATTCCACGAGTGTCACAGCCACCATGGTTACACCTGAGGTGTGACAGGTGACACTGCAGACACCCAGGGAAACGTGAGCATGCTGCCCCAGCCCAGTCACACACACAGGTGAGAAAGCTCTGGCAGCTTTGGGTATGTTCTGGGCCCTGTGGAAAAGATTCATCCCACCCAATGTCACACACATCTGAGCAGCTGTCTTCGCTCCCTTAGAGCTGGAGAGGTGAAAGCTGTCCTGTAGTCAGCCCTAGGGCAAGAAATGTCTCCCAGTTTGCTGGTTTCCTCTGCACTGCTTACAGAGGGATGGAGCTCTCTCACTTGGGTGGAGGCAGAGCTTATTGAGGGGACTCAGTGAATCCAAAGCACCTGTGCATGGCAGGAGACATTGTAATATCACCTTCCCCAGACCCCTGGCCCTATCTGCCCGTGCTGCACCCAGCACTGTGAGTGCACTGGGGATGCTCTGGCACTAAGGCGTGACCTATTGGGCATGTTGGCAAAAAATTCCCAGATTTACAGAAATTAAGCCAGAAAAGAACATTTTCCACTGATCCTTTCCCATTGGTCTCAGCAGAGGAGCTCGTGCAAGGCAAACTCTTGTGCCCTCTGTTGGAAACCACCCATATACAGACCCAGACTTGTCTGTGGGGAGCTGCAATGGGACAGAAATTGCTGCTGACCAAGGGGCCACAGATCCCACATGTGCTCCCAGCAGGGCCCTTGGCTAGGCCAGTGTCAGCATCTTCACTGCCCTGCTCTGCTCTCTTCTTACTGCTGTGTCCTTGCCTTGCAGAGACCTGAGCTGGAATTACATCCAGTTCATTCACCCAGAAGCCTTTGTGACCCTGCACTCCCTCACCAAGCTGTAAGTTGCAGGGATATTTCTTTCACAGTGGACCAGGGATAGGAGGTATCTGAGGACCTCAGACTGATTCCCTGGGCTACCAGAACCCCTGGGATTTAGATGTTGGAAGACTGATGTGTTGAGGTGCATGTCTCAGCACTGATGTGGACAGAACAAATCCCAAGGTTTCCTATTAATACTATTAATAAAGGGATGATGAAGTGCAGGAGGGGCCATCTTCAAGATGCTCTTATCCTGAACACTAAACCTCCATTTCCTGATGCTTCCATAGCCGCCTTAGATGCCTTTAAGGAAGATCAGCATGAGGGACTGTTTCTGCAAGAGTCACTGCAGACCATCTGTGCTGGTTCTGGAGGGCTCCCAGCTCCCAGCCCCCTCTCTAAGACTCTTGGGTATTTTATGGGCTGGGATCTGCAGTCATCCCTGACCTAGAGTGGAGGAAGAGATGTGTGGGGCACGTACGTGCACAGCGAGGGAGATACCACCCAGAGCTTTCAGCATGGCCACTAACCCCAGCCCCTCACTTTCCCAGGGACTGCAGTGTTTACCTACACCCAGCCCCATTTCAGCATCGTATCAAGGGAGCAAGTGAGGCAGTGCCCTCTGCTTGGCTGAGATACCACTGGCAGCAGAGCCCTGACCGTGGTCTCCCTCTCTGCTTTCCCCTCACCAGGGACTTGACTGACAACCAGCTGGTCACGCTGCCCCTGGATGGTTTGGCTGGACTGACTCATCTGAAGCTCCAAGGCAACCCAGCTCTCTCTGAGCCCTTCACCAAGGAGAGCTTCCCCAAAATGAGGTACTTGGAGTGTTGCCTCTTTCACTTCTGGTATTCAGCACAGGCTGTATTTGCTCACAGCACTCAGCCTCCTGCTCTCCTTACCCATCTTGTGCTTTCTCCACGCTTCCAGGCCCATGGGTTGAGGAAGATTCATCTGCTGCTAACACATCTCATCTTTAATATGTTCCATGGGAGAGCAGTGATGCGCTCCCAGGCCACCACCCCCACCCCAAACACACACACACACACACACACAAGTGGAAAGCGTGGAGCAGGCCCAGCTCCAGGCTCCTCTCAATGGAAAACATTCCCAGAAGCAGTCCTACCTAATGACATCCAGGTTTTCTTCCATAAACTCTGCTTGTGTGGCCGTGTCTTGTCTGTTATGGATTAATGAGGAGCCTGAAGGAGTCAAACTGATGAAGAAGAGGCTGCAAAAGGCTCAGAGCAGAGTGCTGTGCTGCAGGCTCAGACTTTCCTGACCCTCCTTGGCTCCTGGCTCTCAGTGTGGCACCTGCCTTCGGGTTTAGACACCCATGGTCCAGAGGACACAAATTCCTCCCAGAAGAAGTCATCTCTTCCTTGGGTGTCTCAGGGAGTTCCCTTCAAGCCAAGAAAGCATGAGCTGATGCTCCTACTCATCCAGGATGGGTTCCCAAAGCTGGAGTTCTCCAGTTTACACACAGGGCTGGGGTCACAGATCACTGGACCAACACAGGGCTGAAAGCTCAGGCCTGAGGAGAAGTGTGGAGCGCTCCCTTCAGGCTGCCTCAGCAGTGGTGCCTGCAGGGCTCTCTCTTTCTGACTTTTTTTAAGTCCCTCATAGCTGGGATCTGCTGCATGACTGGTTTCCAAACGGCAGGGGATTCCAGAAGCTTTTGGAGGGTTTTCTACACCCAAGATCATACAACAATAGAATGGTGTGGGTTGGACAGAAATATTAAAGCCCATCCCATTCCACCCCATGCCATGAGCAAGGACATCTTCCACCATCCCACGTTGCTCCAAGCTCTGTCCAGCCGGGCCTTGGACACTGCCAGGCATGGGGCAGCCACAGCTGCTCTGGGCACCCTGTGCCAGGGCCTCACCTCCCTCACAGGAAATAATTTTTTCCCAATATCTAATCAAACCCTGCCCTTTCCAGTAGGAAATGAGGATTCCTTGTCCTGTCCCTCCAGACCCTTGTCCAAAGTTCCTCTCCAGCTTTCTTCACAGAGCCACAGAATCAGAGAATCTTTAATGTTGGAAAAGATCTCTGAGATCATCGAGTCCAACCTGTGACCAATCCCCACCTTGTCACCAGCCCAGAGCACTCAATGCCACCTCCAGTTGTTCCCTGAACACCTCCAGGGATGGGGACTCCACCACCTCCCTGGGCAGCCCCTTCCAATGTCTAACAAGCCCTTCCTTGAAGGAACTCCTCCTGATTCCAACATGAGTCTCCCCAGGCATAGTTTGAGGCCATTTCTCTCTCCCTGCTGTTTAGTGCCCTGGAGAAGAGACCAATCCCCACCTTGTTACAATCATCAGATGTAGGGAGTGATAAGGTCCCTGCTGATGGGGGAGAGCTTCCTTTTCTCCAGGCTGAGCCCCCTCAGCCACTCTCCATATGATTTACTCTCCAGACCCTTCCCCAGCTCCATTTCCCTTTCCTGGACTGACTCCAGCCCCTCAATGTCTTCTTTGAAGTGAGGGGTCCAGAACTGGACACAGGACTCAAGCTGCACCCTCACAAGTGCCAAGCTCCTTTAGGCACTGGAAGAGACTCTGAGGTTTCCCTGGAGCCGTCTCTTCTCCGGGTGAACCCTCCCAGCTTTCTGCCTCCAGTGCAGAGGGGCTCCAGCCCTCGGAGCAGCTCCGAGGTCTCCTCTGGACCTGCTCCAAAGGGCAGACCCTTGTGCAGGGTGGGTCCAGTTCAGCACTTCCAGGGTGTTTCTCCTCTAAATTAGTTCCAATGGCATCTCTTGGGCTGGTTTGCATTTGTACCAGAGAAAATGAGCCTGCAGCAGTGCTTCAGTGAACCATGCCAGGCAATGGACCCATTAACATTCCCTAAATTTTGGGTACTGCCATTAAGCAGCCTTACTCTTGGGGCATATGTCTGAAGAAGTCATCTGGGAGCAGTTCTTAGCCTTGCTGGGAGGATCTGCACCTCCCTACCACCTTTCAGTAATAGGATCTAATTTGGAGCTTATAACAGGAAACGAGCTTGTATACAGAGTTTCCAGACCCTCCCGGGGCTCAGCCAGAAATGTTTGGGAACATAAAACAAAAGCATATTTTTAGAATATAGAGTTTTACCATATTTACTGATCTTGTCAGAGGACCTTAATTGTCTGGAAAACCTGGGGTTCCTTTGCCTTCATCAGCGGTCTCCCTGACTTCCAGCAAAGCCAAAAATGCAGCTGCTGACAGACAGCCTGGTATTGCATCCAGATGATGCTCAGCTGCTGTTGAATTAACCTTGCAATACATGCTATAATTAGCAACTAACAATTCAACTTTCAAGTAGAAATCAGACATATTTAAATAACTTGCTTCACTTGGGAGACCTGAGAATTCCCTGCCTGAGCTGGGACTCCTGGAACTGGAGTTTGAAGGTGCCCTCAACAACAAGCAAGGGGAGCCTTGCTCTAGGGGAAGCTTCTTCCCTTGAGGGAAGGAAAGGATGCCTGGGAAAACATGGCCTTGGGGTAAAAACTGAATGCTGTACATTGCATATTAGAGAGAGGGGCTAGTTTATTCTGAGGAGAACAGCAGAAGGGTTTTTAGGAGTGTGGTGGTTTAGGAATGGTATTCTCCTATTTAGTATTCCTGCTAAAACCATGCACCACTCCTCCTCCCCAACTGGAGGCATAAAAGGCCAAGATCATGGGTTGAGATAAGAACAATTTACTGAAAACAGCAATGAGATAAGACACAAACAGTAACAGCAATGATATTAATAACAAAAAGTATAAGAAAAGAAAGTTATTTACATGGAAAGCCCCCAAAAACAAACAAATACCAGATGGCTCCCCCATCACATTTTCTCCTTTTGCCCTAGCCCCCAGCAATGAGTAAGATGGTCCAGAATAACCTCTGGGTCCTGGCCATGCTCCCTCACACCTACTGCAAAATTTAACCCTGTTCTGGCTGGAACCAGAACCATCCAGGAACTTTAGAGCAGTTTCCAAACCTGGTGTTTGACAACATTCTATTGACTGACAGTGTCTCAAGCACCAAAAGTGATGCAGAGATGCCATGGGCAGCCCTGGGTCCACACCCTGTCCTACATTGAGTCCTTCACCAAAGCAAAGTCCCTCTCCACTGTAACCATCACCATACAGACCAGCTTTTGCCATGAGAGCAGCACAGGTACCAAAACTGGAATGATACAGAGAAGATCAGCATGGCTCCTGCACAGAAATTCATGGGGTGGTCCACATTTTTTTGACTCAGCTGGTTAGAGTACTGTGCTAATAGCACCAACATTGTGGATGTGATCCCCGTAGGGCCCATTCACTTCAGAGCTGGACATGATGATCCTTGTGGCTCCCTTCCAACCCAGAATATTTTGTGACTGTATAGATGAGTTTGATCTTTGAACAACTGAAGGAACTAAGCAAAAAGTGCAAAGCAATGGAGAGTCAGGTCATGGAGGGGACACACCTTAAAGTTCTGCTTTCCTCTGTGCAGAGTCCTGGAGGTGCCCTATGCCTACCAGTGCTGTGCCTACGGGAGCTGCAGCAGCTTCTTCAGGGTGTCCAGCCAGTGGGAGGCAGAAGACATGGCCCCTGAGGAGGAGGATTCCCACAAGAGGACCTTGGAATTGTTCCCAGGTCACGCTGATAACCACTGTGAGTAAACAGCCTGCATGGTGATCGGCCCCGGGCAGGGCTGTGAGCTGGGGTGCAATCCTGCATCTGCAGGAGTGGTGCCACTGTCAGAGGTGACACCTGCCTCAGGGAGGGCAGGCTGAGCCTTCTTCAACACAGGTGGCCCATTGCTTTGAACAGGCTTCATTTGGAGACCCTGTGTGGGAGAAAGAGTAGATGTGGCACATCCAAACCTTCACAATGGGACCAAAGGATCTGGCAGCCCTGCACAACTTGGGCATGTTTGTCAATTTGGCCTTGCTGGCTATGGAGGGAGACTGCTCAAGGCACTGGAAGGGGGCTGAGGCTACCTGGGTTTGGTCATTAGACTTCTGGGCAATGTGGAACCTTTGGCAGGACATCAGTCTTTGTTCTTATTTCATCTAGAGGAAGGACCCTGGGATTAATTTGAGTAAGAGAATGAACTCAAAGACCTGGAATAACCCTCTGACTGGAGGTAGAGAGAGCTCTGTGTGTGCTACTTTTGTGCACACCCTGGGTGTTACAGAGAAGGTCAGGGTTAGGTGTGACAACAGAACATGTTCGGGGAACTCAGCACAGGGACTGGCCAGGACAGGGAAGAAGAAGCTCCATGGTCAAGCAGCACTTTCTGTCTAAGAGTCAATTTATTCTGTGCTCCAAAGTGCAGCTCTGCACAGACTGCATGAGGCCAGTTCCAGGAGGCCAGCAGAGAGGGCAAGACACCACTGCACTCCCAGCCCCACAGCAGAGCAGCAGCTCCAGCACAAGGCTGGTGTGATCCCTCTGCAAGAGAATCTCAGAATAGCATAAAGAAAAACATGAACCCCTTTCCTTCCTCTGTAACTGCCGGAGGGTGCAAACAACATTTCAGAACACAGCCTGGATGCTGCTTCTATTTATATATTTGTGTAAACTACAGTGCACTTCTGAGGCCTGAGACATCCTGTAGGCAAATCCACAAGGTAGATGGAGAGAGGGCTGTGCCCCTGGACTCACCTGCTCCCAGGAGCACTGAGCATCCAGCCCCAGCCAGGGGCCCTGCTGTCCTCCCACACCCTGAGCAGGCAGGACTGGATCTGGAGGCAGATTCAGAGCTGCTGGACACTGTGTTATGGGCAGGATGACCAAGACACTTTGTGAAGCAGCCAGCAAGTGACCCACAAAACCTGCTTCTGCTCCTGTGCTGATCCTTCCAAAGAATAACCTTTAGACATGCAAAGAGTCCAGCCAGAGGGTAGCAAATGTGATTCTTACTGGCATGATGTGGCTGCAGGAAGCATGGTAGACTTGGTGGTAACACTGGCCAGACAGTACAGAGGAGTCATGTTACAGTCATTGCTGCAGGATTTTATTCTGAGCCGGGTCACTTTTTCCATCATTAATGCAGCCCATACTGTAGCTAGCAGTCCTGGTGCAGATAGCTGTGGAGTTTGTCCAGCAAATTATGGCATTTGTGGAAAGATCTACTTTGTGACAAGGGGCCACAGACCTGCTTTTGCTTGGTACCAAAGTCTTTGATGTCCCGAAGGATGCTCTCACCTGGCCCTGTCAGCAGACCAAAACCTACCCCAGGGTCCCAGGCCTCTAGGCCCATCCCAGCACCACGAAGGGAATGCTGACTGATTCTAAGACCAAATGAGGCTATTTGCAGCTCGTAAAGGCTCCCATTTTCAGATGTTAAAGCATTGGATCTGTTTTGAAATATCAAAGCACAGAGGTGCAAATGTGAAAGGCACAGGAACATCATTCCTTATGATGTACAGCTTTTGCAGATGAGTCTTCAGACCTCCAGCAACAGGGTCTGCTCTTGATGATATGGGGTTGGTGATATTGCTGTTTTATTTCATTAATCATGCCTTTATTTCTGTTCCCTGTGCTTCCTTTCTGACGGCCACTGCTGGTATTTAGCTGGGTTATATGAACCTTGTAACACTCTCTCATTAAAGAGGAAAAAAGCTCCCAAACATTCCTTTCATGCAAGAGGGAAAGTGGTCTGCTGAAGAGAAAATACCTCAGGGCTGTGTTACAGCAGGCCCAGCCAGGCTTGTCAGAGCACTCAGATGCTGTGGGAGAACTTGTGAGGGGGACAGGGAACACTTGCAGACAGCTCTGTCCTCTCAGCTTTGTGCATTGCTTCCAGTCTTTCCCAAATGAGTCCCCAGAACCTCGGGCTGGGTAATGAAAAGCAGCTTGTCCCAGGCAGCCATGTAGGGACAAGAAATGGCTCTCAGTGCCCAGCCCTGCCCTACAGCCTCTCCTGCTCCCATACCCAGCACCCATCCGGCAGCCAAGCCCAGCCCCGAGGGGCCACCTGACCCCAGACACAGAGCACACGTGGTGCCACAGACCCCAGGGTCAGATCAGCTCCTCCCCATCCCCCCAGGGCCCTGGGAGCCTGGGAACCCCCCACACCACCTGAGGATGTCCATTCTCATCTGAGTAACAGCCACCTGAGGCCCAAACTAGTGTGGTCAGTGCACATCTCATCATCCTGTCACCTTGCCAAAATGGATATTTAAGGTCTCACCTCCAGCACTTTCAATGTTTGGGATATTATGGAATTCTAGAATGGTTTGGGATTGGGAAGAACTTTGAAGCTCTTCTTGTTGCCCCCCTGCCATGGCCAGGGACACCCACCATCCCAGGTGGCTCCAAGCCCCATCCAGCCTGGCCTTGAGCACTTCCAGGGATGGGGCAGCCACAGCTTCTCTCCAGCTCTCTTGGCACCCCTTTAGACACTGGATAGACACTGGAAGGATCTCTAAATCCTGGGGCCTTCTCTCCTCCAGGCTGGGCAATCCCAGCTGTCTCAGCCTCTTGGACTACAACTGGCAGTGTTTAGCACACACCCCTTGCCCCAAGTCTGTCCCCTGTGGCTGAAGAGGAACCCAAAGATGGCTCAGGGACCTGTCACCAGGACAGCCCCCAGCAGTCCCCAGCAGCTCCCAACAGTGCTGCAGAGGAGGGCAGGAGAAGTGCCCTGGGGCACTTCCATCACCACCCCAGCAGCTCCCTTTGGGACCTCTGGTTTGAGGACAGAAAGGGATGAATTCACTTAGGAGCGTGTGTTTGCAATGATGGAACAAAGCTGTGGGGAGTGAGAAGGGAGCACATGTGTATGGATATCCTGGGCAGTGGGACACTGCTTCCCCAGCCCAGCACCTCCAGCAGCTTGTGAAGTTACTAATGAACTTCTGCAACCACCTGGCAAACCCTCCAGGGTCCTTAGAGATACACTTCTACTTCTGTCACTCAAGAAAGCCACTCCAGACCCCAAACAGGATCTGCCCAGGCCTCTTGCAGCCACCCTCACACCGAGGAGAGGGCAGGTCCCTGCAAACCCAGGGACTGCCTGGCTGAGACAGTCAGGACTGAGCAGGGAATGAGCAGACAGCACTAAGGGGAAAAAGCATTCAGCCCAGTGTTTTCTGTTCTATCCCTTCCCCTGCTTCTCTTCCTCTCACTTAACTTTTGGTACAGGCAGCTCCTTCCTCATGGAAAAGGCACTACTGCCAAAGTGGGTTTTTCCCATAAGACCTCAGAAAGTGGAGGCACCTCAGCAAAATTCAAATAAATAACAGCTTCTTCAGAATCAATGCAGCCTGCCTTGCTGGGACACAACAGCCATTTTCCTTTCTCCACAGTTCCCAGGCTGGAGAGGGACTGGTTTCTAGCAGAGAGAGGTACATTTTTCACTTTGAATCCCACTGTGCTGGCTAAGGATTGCTTTGTAATTCCCAGCAGGCTCAGTAGTCCAGGCAAAACAAAAGATCATCCCTCACTTCAGGAAAATGTTTAACCTGGGCTTAAAACCAGGCTTTGAGGAGAAAATGGATGGCACAGGTTACACTTTCCCAAGGGTTGGGTCTCAGCAGAGCACAGAAAGAGCAAGGCTGTGTCTGTTTTATTTGGGTATCGTGACTGCACATCACAGCCTCCGCACTGTGGCTGGAAAAGACACTGGAGATTTATAAGACTATAAAATACAAGGATGAAATATTTTTCCATCCCACTGTGAGGGTTTCCTTGCCAGGCTCCAAAGCAGCAGTAATATTTCAATTCTTACACAGACAGATTTTTAAAATTACCTTTTTTCCAAAGCTCCCTGAAGCTGAGAAAGCCATGAAGCTTGTCAGGAGGCACTAAAGATAGCACATTATTTGTCATCATCCTTTAATCAAATAATCCCAGTCACATTTTCAAACACAGGCAGAGAGCATAGCTCATGAGAGGCACCACTTCTAAACAGATTAGACACATAAATCCCACTCAGATCAGCCTTATCTTCAGCACTGTGGAAATTTGCCTTCCTGGCCAGTGTCTAAGCTGCCAGGTGCACACCTGGGCTCCAGCATCAGTCTGTTCATCCAAGAGAGAGTTCATCCCACAACCACAGATCCAGCTCTCTGGTTACCAGGCTGTACCAAGAACAAAACCACATCCTTTCCCTTTCCTCCCGCTGGCAGAAAACCCTTCCAAGATCTCCACTGGGAGCTGAAGGCTGTGCTGGTGCCATGGGTGGGAACGGGGCAGCAGGACAGCAGCTGTCCTCACCATGTCCCAGTGCTGTCAGCCAGCAGGACTTTGGGAACAGGAACAAGGAACAAAGCAGAAAAACACTTTGTGGATTAGGCTGACAGGATGCCATTCACCCTGTGATGGCCTACACTGAAAACACAGCTGAGGGCTCGGCCCCATTCCCTTCCAGCAGCTTCTTCTTCAGCCAGGGCTCTCTGCCTGACCCTCAGGAAGCCCCGGCCTGGCTCAGGGTGCAGCTGCCAGCCTGACAGAGGTGCAGGTGCAGGGCTGGGCTCCGCAGCCTGGCTGCACTAACCCCATGGCTGCAGAATCTGCAGCCACAGGCAACCAGCCTGCTAATCCCTCAGCAAATCCTGGGAACATCCACAATTAAAAACAGGGCGCCGCAATCCCAAGATTTTACAGGGCATAAAATAACACAATAAACGTTGTGTTCCCTTGTCTCTTTGCTGTGGAACTGTTTGGTGGTGGTTGTTGCTGACAAAAAATTTGTGCTGCAAGAAGAGGTTGATGGTTCCCTCTGAACAAAGCCCCAAAATCCCTGTTGATGAACAAGCATTGGACAAGGCCTGCCCAGAAAGCTCCCATGGAGAAGCTGCATTTGAAGGCTTTGTGTTCTGTAACCACACAGGCTGGAGTATTTCGTTACTTTTAATAAAGAGTGCTGGGAGGAGGGAACCGCAGTCACACAGCTCTGGGATCTGGGGCTCTCACACTTCAAATGTTGGGAGTAACCTAAAAACAGAGGGGTTGGCTACACTGCAACCCACCAACGTTTCTCCCTCTACAGCAGTGACTGCAGGGGACAAACTGTACACCAGCAGCTACTTTGAACTGGCTGGGAAGGTCTGTGTGGAGGACAGGCAGCAGGAAAAGCTCCTGGCCCAGTTAGCTCTGATGGTTCTGCTTGTTCTTATCTGAGCACCACTTCTTGTTCTTTCCTCCGCAGATGACCTAGATGCAGAAGATCTTCAGCTGGACCTTGAGGAATCGAAGCTGCACCCCACTATTCAGTGCACACCAAGCCCCGGTGAGCAGCCAGGGAAACCCTTTGAGCAGAGTTGGGATCCTTTGAGCTTCTCTCAATCCCCAAGATCCCCCATGACCTTTCAGATCAGAAATTTGATGGGTTGGACTTAGGCCAAATGGGGGACAGGTGAGGAGTCTCCTTCTCCCCGCTGGATGTAGCTGCCCTCCTAAGAGGGGAGGCCCAGGTCAGGATAAGCCTGACCAGGAACCCCAGGTACCACCAGCTCCTCCAACCTGCTGCGCTCAGACCTGGCTCTCCCGTTTCCCTGCTTGACTTACACTTGGCTTTGCCTCAGCCAGCCTGGAATATTGCACGGCAGGGCCTTGTCCTTGATGTCCTGATCATACCTATGGCACTGCAAACTGCAGGGACACTTTGCTCTGTTTCCTGAGGAAGGGAGAGCAGGGAGGCACTGGACTGCACATGCTGGTCGGGGCTTGAGGAAGTTGCCTTCTGATTTTGTCCCTGTTCATAGCTCAGTGGGGTCCTACACAAGCACACCTGGAGGCTGGAGAGGTCTGGTTCCAGCCAGCCTCCTGTGGGACACTGGCAAGGACAGATTTTTACCAGTTGTTCCACTGAGTTTGTTGCAAAAGGAATAAGGTTTCAGCTGAGGGCATGTCCTGCTGCCTGGCACTCTGAGCTTCACCTCCTTTGAGATGAAAAAGATTTCTCCATTTCCTCTAATTTTGTTTGCACTCTACCACCTAAAACTTCTACCACCCTGGTTTTGTTTTTGCTGAGCCACTCACTGAAACACTCCAATCCTTCCCAGAGGCAATTTTATGCCATTGCCCACTCTCTCTTTCCCCACTTTTTTTCTTTGGCGAACAGCTTCCAGACCAGTCCTCTTTTTACCCCTCCATGACCTTCCCTTACTCACTCCCCCATCCATCCACTTCTATTCTTTCTTTCTCCTGACATCCTTCCATGTTCTGCCTGCCCAGACCCCTCTGTCCCTTCCCTACCACACCAGCTCCCTCCCTCTCTCCCTCATGCCCAGACACTTCACCTCATGGTGCTCATCCCCACTCATGCAGAAACAGACACCTCTTAGCCAAGGTCTTGAGTGTACAGAGGGAGGTTGGCAATGCCAGAGCAGGATGCAGCATCCTGGCAGATCTCCACACCACCAACTCCCAGGGGGAACGTGAGAAGGAGCAGTAATGGCAGAGGGGCCCAAATGCCAGGCTGACACCAGGAGTGTTGGTCGGTCTGGAGTCACGACCTTTTTACATTTTAGGAGCACTGATCAGTTTGTTGTTTCTTACATTTCATTTTGACCTCTCCCTGCACCTTTTCCCCACCGTAGATAAGATCTGAGAGGATGCCAGAGGCACTCCAGTGTGGGGTCAGGAACACAGGGGCGAGCCAAGAGGCAGCTGCAGAAGAGGGTGGACAATGTCATATTTTCTTTGTCAGCCCAAGGCACTCATGTGTCTGGTGGGGCCAGGAGAGGGCTGAGACTTGGCCACCACTCTGAGCAGCACCACTGGAGAGAAGCAGCGCCTGCTGGGTGTAACTTTGGGGTTTGTCTTCCAGGTCCCTTCAAGCCCTGTGATCACCTGTTTGAGAGCTGGATCATCCGCCTGGGAGTCTGGGTCATCGTTCTGGTCTCGGTGCTCTGCAACGGGCTGGTCATCCTGGCTGTCTTTGCTTCCCCCAGCTACCTCTCCCCGGTGAAGTTCCTCGTGGGCTCTATCGCTGGGGCCAACATGCTGACGGGCATCTCCTGCAGCATGCTGGCCCTCGTAGACACCCTCACCTACGGCCACTTTGCCCGCTACGGCGCCAGATGGGAGACGGGTGCGGGCTGCAAGGTGACAGGGTTCCTGTCCGTGCTGGCCTCCCAGGCTGCCATCTTCCTGCTGACCCTGGCTGCCGTGCAGTGCAGCCTCTCAGCCTCCTGCGTGCGGGGATATGGGAAGTCCCCGTCCCTAGGCAAGGTCAAGGCTGCTGCCTGTTGCTGCCTGTTGTTGTCCTCTGTGGCTGCCGTTCTGCCTCTCTTCTCCGTTGGGGAATATGGAGCATCCCCTCTCTGCCTCCCATACCCCATCCCAGAGGGGAAACCCACCACCCTGGGCTTCACCGTGGCCTTGGTGATGACAAACATGCTCTGCTTCCTGACCATCACCGGCACCTACATCCGACTCTACTGCAACCTGCTGAAGGGGGAGTTCAGCGCTGTCTGGGACTGCGCCATGGTCAAGCATGTGGCCTGGCTGATCTTCACCAACTGCCTCCTCTACTGCCCAGTGGCCTTCCTCACCTTCTCCTCTACCCTCAATCTCTTCCTTATCACCCCAGAGGTCATCAAATCCGTCTTCCTTGTGGTCCTGCCCCTGCCCGCCTGCCTCAACCCCTTGCTCTACCTGCTCTTCAACCCCCACTTCAGAGATGACTTCCGCCTGCTGAGGCAGAAAGGGCAGGACAAGGGCAGCTTCCCCCAGTCCTGCAGGGCTGATGACATGGAGAAAAGCTCCTATGACTCCACCCAGGCTCTGGTGAACTTCTCTGACATCGACCACATGTGTGAGACACCTGATTCCCTGGGAGTGCGCCCCATCCTTGACAGCTACAGCTTCCCCTCCATGACGCTCATGCCCTGTCAGCAAAGGGTGGGCACCAGGGGCAAGGAGAGGGGCTGCTCTGAGCATTGTCCCTGCCTCAATGACAGTGAGGTGCTGATAACTTCAGAGAGCAGGGATCTGTCTGGCAGCAGCCTCCGGATAACCTTCTTCCCCTCCCCACCCACGCCGCCCTACACATCTCACTTATAAACCTCCTCGGAGCAGCCGTGGGAACGGCCCCACAGCACACGCCGAGGGCCAACACCAGTGCCAAGGGGCCAGCAAGGTGACACAAACGGCTCCCTGAAAAGCACCAGTACGACCTGTCTACCCTCATCCCCATCATACCTGCCTGGGCAACAGGCACCACTCTGCCAGCTGCCCCTGGCCTAGAAGGGCTCTGACTGAGCTCCAGACACTCAGGGCTGGCCATGGGAGGAGACAATCCCTGGGTGAGTCTCACTTCTGCTAGGAACTGCCTGGGAGCGAGCCCCACTGGCTCAGGAAGTAGGTCAGGGAAGCCTCCTCCTGCTCACCCTGCAGCATCACCAGCCAGGAGGAGCCTGCAGCGAAGCCAAGCTTGTCTTCTCAAGGCAGAGACCTCTTGGCCAAAGCCATGTCTCTGTGGCACCCCCTGGAAATGGCCAACTGCGATGTGGCCACTCACAGGAACCCCAGGCCTTGTCCTCTAGGGCTCTCTGCAGGTCCCACACACCCCTGGAAATGGGCTGGTGCCTGTCTCACGCCACCAAAACCAGCGTATCCATGTGTACACCTACTATGGGAATTCCCATTCATTCACTGGAAGCTTCATGGGTTGGACACCACCCTCACTTCCAGCCAAGACCAGGAGCTGGGGATGCTCAGTTTTTCAATCTGACCCACAGTGTCTCAGAATGGGTCTCTGAAACCCACAGCAACCAAACCCAAACAGTTCCCAGAAATACCCATGTGCTCTGCCTGAGGTCACCCAGCAGCACCAAGCCAAGGCACCCAAGGGCACACCGGGCCCCCTCCAACCCCCCTTGGAACAGCACAGCACACCTGGGGCACTCCTGTCTGTAGCTACCTGGCTCCTGGTCAGACATGGTGAAAATGGGGTCTGGCTGCTGCCTCATTGCCCCCAAACCTCAGTCTTGGAAGAGGCTCTTGGTTCTGGGTACATGTCCCACTCACAGAGTAGCCATTTTGGGGACTGCGTGTGCCTTCTCCTATTTTAAGGGCAGGGAGCTGGTGTAGAAGGAGGAAACAGAAATCAGCATTGTGGGATGGTGGCATCAGGAGGACACAGGCCACTGGGAACAGCCTCAAATCCACTCCCTGCAGCTCAGGGATCTCCCAAATCCATTGACTCCATCACAAATCCTCCCAGTGCCACCCAGTGCAGCAGGGAGCCCTGTGCTCAGAGCTCAGGCCCTGGGCAAAGCTTTGGTTCTGCTGACGTTACTGCAGCTGTTTGTCACTCATTTTCATGAGATAATAAATGAGCCCCGTTGCTGACCAGTGGCTGGTTTCTGTCCTCTTTCATGTGAGGAGCACTTTGGTGGTTCTCTTGGCAGCTGCTGTGCCTTGGGTGTTGTCTGCATTGCCCGAGTGAGAGCTGGGAAATGGTGTTGTGTCCACGTGAGTTGACACCACCCTCCCCACCCCTGCTCTCAGGAGGGAAGAGCCAAATCACCCACCTTTATGCAGCAGAACTGTGGCACCAGGTGCCTCTCCA